>NW_006399785.1:15644784-15648022 GCF_000299155.1 Elephantulus edwardii | reverse complement strand
CTCATAGAGCCCAGCCTCCCGGATAATCTGTTCCATGTATAGATTGAAAAGATATGGAGATAGGACACATCCTTGATGCACAGCCTTCCCAATTTTGAACCATGCAGTATTTTCTTGCTCTGTTCTGACTACTGCCTCCTGGTCTACGTTTTGCATAAGCACAATGAAGTGTTCTGGGACTCCCATTCTTCCCAAAGTCAGCCACAGTTTGTTGTGATCCACACAGTCACATGCCTTTGCATAGTCAATGAAACACAGATAGAAATTCCTCTGGCACTCTCTGCTTTCAGCCAAGATCCATCTGACATTAACAAAGTGTCCTGTAGTTCAATAAATTAAGCATTGGGCTGATAACCAAATGGTTAGTGATATGATTCCATTAGCTGTTCCTTGGGAGAGAGCTATGGCAGCCTGCTTCAGTGTAGAGCCACAACTTTTGAATCTCTATGGGAAAGGTCTCAGTCCCTTGCAGTTTTGCTTTGAGTTAGAATAGACACTATGACAGCGTGTTTTTGCAGTATGCTGAGTAACAGCACATGCTTACAGACAATTTACACTTTGCCAGACCTTGATCCATGTATTTTAATTGTATAAACTCCTATGATCCCAACAATAACTCTAAGATGTTGGTAAATTATCCTTCCTATATTAGATGGGAAAACCGAGAACTAGTTGTTTAAACCCACCTAACAAGGATATCCGTTTAAAGATTAAGGTGTGTTCGATCTTCTTGTTGTTGATTGCTTTCAAGTTGAGCATGACTCATAGTGACCCTGTGAACAAAAGGCCTGAAGCCCCTCTACAGCCATCAACATTTATCAAAGTTCATAGAGTTTCCGGAGGCATGTTGTTTAGGAAGTGGATGCCACTCCTGCTTCCAATATTTGATCCCAGTCTTGGTATTTTCAATTGCCTTATGCATCTGAAAATTGGTTGATTACTAAGGATGACAGAAAAAGCATCTATGCCTTTGAATTGTGGTATTGGGGAAGAACACTGAATATCTCCTGGATTTCCAAAAGAACAAACAAGTCTTACATGGAGGAAGTGCAGAACGGGCTGTCCTTAGAGGCAAAGATGGTGAGACTTCATCGCACGTACTTCGGAGAAGTTGTCAGGTGAGGCCAGTCTCTGGAAATAGACACCATGCTGAGAGAGGTGGAGGCTCAAAGAGAAGAAAAGCCTCGATACGAGGGATTGACACAGTGACTGCAACACTGGGCTTGAACATGACGAAGATCATGACGATGGTACAAGAAAGTGCAGGGTTCAGATCTGTTGTTAATATAGTCGCTATGAGTCCTGGTCCAGTTGGTGGCACCTAACAACAACACAACACCTAGCTGGTGAGGGCCAGAGCCTTTCTACAGCTGCTGAAAGTCAAGATGCAGCAGAAATCCACTGCACTTCAGATTCTTGGACTCAGGATATGACATTGACCTGCAACCTCTTAATACCTGTTGCCTGTGTAGGAGGGATAATAACAGCTCCCTAGGGAGTGGTGAGCACTGAGATAAATCATGTCAAGTGTCTGACACAACTGTGGTGCAAAGGTTCAAATGCTTTGCTGCAAAAGAAGAGATGGCTCTAAACTACCACAGGAGAAACACATAGCAGTTCGGTTCTATAAAGTTTAGTCTTGGGAAGCCCGTGTATCCTGTGTATTGGAGAGTTCTAATCTCTCTGATAAAGTTCCTATGAGTCAGAAACTATCCAATAGCAATGACTTTTTCTCCCATTTGTTTTACTCGATATAATAAAGGTGAGTTATCTCTCTAAACACAGAAAGATGCATTGTAAACTGTTTTTAATAAAAATATTGATTTTACTCACCATGAATATTTTCAGGCAATTAAATCAGTTTTGTGCAAAGCTGCATTTCATTTGCAGGTATTTGTATTTCACGATAAGTCTTGAGACACTTGGTTTACATGTATGCATGAAGGGGGTATTAAAATACATATCATTTTCTTTGGAGATTAGGAAACAATGAGGTAGACATGTAAACAAGTTAAATGAATTTCAGGGAGTATTTGTTTTTCTAAGTCGTGCAATCACACATGACATAAAAAAAATGTCTTGAGCGGTTAACTCTGTTCTGGGCATTTTGGAAGGAGGAGTAAGTATAGAGATGCACCAGACTGTTCAGGTAAATAACATAGTAGGAAGGATAATGGGTTGGGAGACTCACAACAACAGAGTGTATGTATGTGTATGTGTGTGTGTGTGTGTGTGTGTGTTGTGTGTAATAAAGTAGAGGAGGGGAAGTAATTTTCATGCTCATTAAAAAAGTCTTGATGTAAAGAATGTCAAGTAAACTCCCTCTCGAGGGAATGGATCAGAGAGCTTATGAGTAATTATCGTTTTTATACCATGACCTTTTATATTACCTGCTACTCAGCTGCAAGTTGTACAATGAATAATGATAACAGAAGAAGAATCGATGCCTTTGAGTTGTGGTGTTGGAGAAAAGTCCTGAAAGACTGACAAAAGGACAAGCAAGTATGTCTGGGACAAGATGCAACCAGGATGCTCATTGGAGGCAAGGATAGTTAAACTTTATCTCATATAATTGGACTATGTTGGGAGGGGGGAGGAACTCGGAAAGGGACATCATCCTTGGAAAGGTGGAGACTCAGGAAGGAGAGGAAGATCCTGAAATATCTGGATTTACAGTGACTGTAATGATGGACTCGGTATGTCAGAGATAACGAGGATGGCGCCGGATAGGACAGGATTCCGATCCTTTGTTCATAAGGGTCTATGAGTCATAGTTGACTCAATAGCACTTAACAACAGCAGCAGCATCGTGGTTATCAAACCTCCTTAGAGCACTGCTGGCTCCAGGTTAACTGCCTGAATGCGGTGACTTATCCCCCTGGACCTAGTTTCTACAGGAAATATTTCATAACATTTCTTCACTTGACTGAAAAGACAATACAGCTCACTGACACATATAATTTCAAAGACAAATTAATGTAGTGATCTAATGTAATAAAATGAGATGTAGAAATAACTTAATGTGTATAATTTTTAATATAGAAATGTGCAGACATAACTAGAAGAATACAGGAAGTAAGCAAGGAAGGCTGTATGGATAGAACAAATGGAAATAAAGATGATAGATGATGTTGTTATGTGCTGTCAAATCAGATAGGTCATAGCAACCCCACATACAACAGCTCTTAACTTTGCCCTATCTTGAGCCAACTTCACTGTCTCCAACACACCTGACCTC
>NW_006399785.1:15624541-15643508 GCF_000299155.1 Elephantulus edwardii | reverse complement strand
CAACTCCCTGATGCATAACAAGTGATTGCAAAGACCATGGCCTGTATCAGGCACACCTTAGTCTCCAGAGATACACCATTGCTTTTGAGTACTTTTGATAGGTCCCTAACCACAGACTTTCCCATCGCAATACATTTTTTGATTTCCTGGCTGCTGGTGCCAAGAGTGTTGATACCATATATGTCTTGATACCGTAGAATAAACACGACCTACTCTTACAGCATTCTCACGAGCATGATCAAGCCCATTATTGTAGTTAAATTCATTGCATTAATCCCTTTAGAGGAACTTCCTCCTTTCCCCTGAACTTTGTTTTACTAAGCATGGCACTTTTCTTCAGGGACTGGTCTCTTCTGATAACATGACCGAAGTATGAATGATGAAGGCTGTCCATCTTTATTCTAAGGGATGTTCTGGCTACTCTTCTCTCAAGATATAATTATATATACCAGTCCTTGCATAGATCACAATAACATGTGGCCAACTTTGAGAAGAATGGGAATCTCAGTACACTTGTTTGTGCTCATGAAAAACCTATATTTGCACCAGGAAGCAGTTGTCAGAACAAAGAAAGAAAACACGACATGGCTCAAAATCAGGAAAGCACTGCACTAGGGATGTGTACTTTATCCATAACCTTTCGATCTATAATATGTGGAACAGATACTTCAGGAGGCTGAACTTTATGAAGATAAATGTGTTGCCATGTTCAGAGGAGAACTCTGCATTATGCAGATGTCAGAACCTTGCTTCTCAAAATGAGAAGGACCTGAAGCATTGGCTGCAGAAAGTCAAGGACTGTAGTCTTCAATATGGATTGAAAGATATGGATAACTCGATTATGACAGAGGGGACAAATGGAGATTTGTACACCAGTGTTCATAACAGCATTATTCAGCATCACAAGAACATGGAAACAGCCCGAATGTCCAACCACAAATGAACGGATTGAGAAATTATGGTACGTTCACACAATGGAATACTATGCAGCATGTAAGAGCAATGATTTTATAAGTTATTATCTAACTTTGGAGGGACTGGAGATGAATGAGTGAACTAACCCAGTCCTACAAGGATAAATATTATATAAAACCATTATTTTAGAATGAGTATAAAGATCCAAGAGGGGTGGGAGAGGAAGCAGAGGGATGAGGATGTGCAGGAGGAGGGGAGAATTAATCATGCGGTTGTACAGTTTGATGGGTGGAGGGGTGAGGGAAATTGAAAACATTTCTTCTTGAAAACAATGTATTTGAATTTTGTAAATAAACTAGTAAAAAAGGAAAAAAAGAAGCAAGGATGGTAAACAAAATAAAAAAAAGAACACGAAGAATCTCACCACTGGGCCAACTGGCATCACTATGATTGATAGAGAAGAGATTGAGATAATTAACAATTTTAGTTGGCTTGGTTCCACAGTCAAAGTTCTTGGCACCGGCAGTCAGAAAACCAAAAGAAGAATTGCATTATAAATATATGCTGTCATTCAGATGGCAAACAAACACATGAAAAAATGTTCAAAATCCCTAGCTCTGAGAGAGATGTAAATCAAAACAACTATGAGATATCATCTCACTCCAGTAAGAATAGAAAAATTTAACAGAGCAGCAAGCAACAAATATTGACGAAGTTATGGAGAAACTGGAACCCTTACTCACTGTTGGTAGGAGCGTAACATGGTGCAACCACTATGGAAGGCAATATGATGCTTTCTCAAAAACTTGCAAATAGAAATACCATTTGACCCATCAGTTCCACTACTGGGAATATACCCTAAATAAACCATAACTGCCACCCAAGCAGATATATGCACATCCACGTTTATTGCGGCTTTGTTCACAATAGCAAAGAGTTGGTAACAGTCCAAGTGCCTATCAACAAATGAATGGATAGAGAAGCTATGGTATATTCACACAATGGAATATTATTCAGCACTGAAAAGCAAAGAACTCATGAAATATACAAAATAAGTGACCATGGAGGACATTATGGTGAGTGAAATATCTCAGTCACAAAAAGACAAATACTGCATAATGCCACTGCTATAAAACAACTGACATAGGGGTTGGGGGAAACTAAGAAAAGAGGGCATAAATAATGTACATGGCTTTGAAACAGATGAGGGAGAGAAGTGTATAAAAGGAACATATGCTGAATTATTATTGGCATGAAAAGAATCTGGGATAAGAGTTGCATAGTAAAGTGGTCCAAGGAGGGGAGGCTATATATAACAATGAAATAACTTATTTCCCCAAAGAAAAAAGCCAATGGCGGGGAGAGGGGGGACATGGAGAAAAATATACAACAATGAATGAATGGAAATCCAAGTCCTTTATAAACTTTCATTAAAATAAAAAAAATTAAAAAAGAAAGTGGTAAATACTAGAGTTCAAACTCAAGATATTGCCCTTACGTTAGAGCCAACTAATAGCTGACCCTTCGGTGGTTTTTTGAGAGGCTGTAAATAATAAAGGAGGAGATTTTCCATCTTTCTCCTATGGAACCACTGGTGATTCCAACTACCAGAGAACAGCTAATACCTAAAACCACAATATCCTTGATTACGACCAAATAATGTTGATTCCGTGTAGATACCTATTTGTCCTTTTGAATAAAAGTGGAATCTTTGAAAAAAAAATCTGCTATCAGGGATCTCTCCAGAGTGCTGAAGAATAAGGATGTCAGTATAGAGACTAAGGTGCACCTGATCCAGGCTATGGTCTTCACAATTCCTTGCTATGCATCAGAGAGCTAGGCAGCACCTGGTAATTGAAATACATCAATTGGTGCATAGTCACTTTCTGGGGCCTTATTTTTTGCCAATTCTTTCAAAGCAGCTGGAACTTCTTTCTTCATCACCACAGGCTTTTCTTGCTCATATATTGTTTCATGAAATTCTTCTGTGTCTGCCAATTCCTTTTGGTACAATGACTCTGTATACTTTCCCCTTCTTCTTTTAATACTTCCTGGATCATTTAATATTCTGTCCAAAGCATCCTTAAGTATTGCAACTTGAGGCTTGACGTTTTTCTTCAGTTCATTCAGCTTAAGAAATGCTGAGTGAATTTGGCCCTTTTGATTTTCTGACTCCAGCTTTTTGCACATTTCATTCTAATACTTTACTTTGTCTTCACGAGCTGCCCTTTGAACTCTTCTCTCCAGCTCCTCAATATCTTGATTTCTTCCCTCTGCATTGTCTTCTCTGTGCTCTAGTGCAATATCCAGAATCCTTTCTGACATCCATTTTGGCCTATTTTTCCTCCTCTGTCTTTGTAATGACCTTTTGCACTCTTCCTCGATGATATTCTTGATATCCTCATCTGGCCTTCGCTCATTAGTGTTCAAGGCCTCAAGTTTCTTCACGATGGTTTTGAAATTCAGGTGGGAGAGACTCAAGGTCGTATTTTGGTTCCCATCTACTTGATTTCATTTTCCTTAGCTTTAGCTTGAACTTGTATATGAGTGGTTTGTTCCAAAATCAGCACCCGGCCTTGTTTTCACAGCTGATAGTCAGCTTTTCCAGTGGTTCTTTCCACAGATGTAATCAGTCTGATTCCTATGCATACCATGAGGTTAAATCCATGTGTATAACCTGCGTTTATGTTTCTTATAAAATGTATTTGCAATGAATAAATTGTTGGTTGTGCAAAATTCTGTCATCTTGTCTCCAGCTTCATTTCTGTCACCCAGTCCATGTTTTCCAACTACTGATCCTTCTTCTCTGTTCCCAACTTTTGCATTCCAGTCATCTATTATTATGAACACATCTTGATTGCATATTAGATTGATTTCTGACTGCAAAAGTTGTAGAAATCTTCTATTTCCTCTTCTTTGGTTCTGGTTGTTGGTGCAAATATCTGAATGATAGTGGTATTCATCGGGCTGGGCTTACTTGTATGCATGTGGATATTATCCTGTTACTCACAATATTGTATTTCAAGATAGACCTAAAAGATGACTTTTAATTTTGAAACTCAATATCAAGAAAGCAAAGATTCTCACCACTGTGCTGATTGGCCACATCATGACAGATGGTGAAGATATTGAGATTGTTAACAGCTCCAGTTTGGTTGGCTCTACATCAACACTCTTGGCACCAGCAGCTAGGAAATTAAAAGACCTATTGTGATGAGAAGTCTAGAGAACTTTCCAAAGTACTGAAGCGCAGCAGTGTTAGTCTGGAGACTAAGGTGCGCCTGATACAGGCCATGGTCTTTGCAATCACTTGCTATGTGTCAGAAAGCTGGACAATGACTAGGGATAATAGAAGGAGAATTGATGTCTTTGAGCTGTGGTGTTGGAGAAGACTACTAAATATACCATGGGACTACTAAGAGAACGAACAGCTCTTTCCTAGAGAGTGTGAAACCAGGCTGACCCTTAGAGACAAGGATTCTGAAGCTTCATATGACACACTATGGGTATGTTGCAAGGAGGGACCAGTCCTTGGAGAGGGACATCATGCTTGGGAAGGTAGAGGAACAATGCAGGAGAGGAAGACCCTTGATGAGAGAATGATTCAGTGACTGGGGTAATGGGGATAGGTGTGTCACAGACAGTGAGATTGGCACAGGATAGAGCAGGGTTTAGGGCTGTTGTACACAGGGTTGCTATGAGTTGTAGGCAACTCAATGGCACATAACATCAACAATAACATCAGAGACCTGGACAATGACTAATGATTACAGAAGCAAAATTGATGCCTTTGAGTTGTGGAGTTGGAGAAGAGTATTGAACTTACATACATGGACCACCAAGAGAACAAAAATAGGTCTTTCCTAGAGAGATTGAAACCAAATTTCTCCTTGGAGGCTAGGATTTTGAAATTCTATCTCACATATGAGATGGATCTTCACAGTGACTTGGGTAATAGAGGCAGGTGTGTTGGAGACAGTGAGATTGGCTCAGGACACGTCAGGCTGTAGAGCTATTGACCTACAGTCGATATAATTCAGAGTCAACTTGACAATGCACAACAACTTGCCTTGGTAGAAGTACATGAAGGCATTATTTTCAGGTGTCATCAGATTGACTACAATGTATAGCGATTCTATGAACAAAAGATCAGAAATTTGTCGTATCTTTTGCCATTCTCACAGTCTCCAACATGCTATTATTACAGTCACATTGTTAATTCATCTTGTTGAAGGTCTTCTTCATGCTGGGAAAGGTAGAAGATCATAGGAAAAGAAAGACCACGGCATTACATGTGTTATATTAAATAAACTTCACATTAACTATATCATACAGTTTATATTGTTGTCCCTTCTTTACAGATAAAAGAAGTAAAGCTGGGAGAGAGGAGTCATGTGACTAACAGCCACACAACCTCCCAGACCTGCAGGTTTAGCCAGGTCATATAAATGTCGAGGCTATCTAAAGCAAAGGGTGACAGGCCTTTTATATGGAGTAAGAGTTAGACTTAAGCCTTTACACGGTTCCAGGGGTGGAATACAAGAGGTATTGTACAACATCCTGGAAGCGAGCTAAGAAACATAGCCACTCATCTGATTAGTTTTAATTTTAGAAAGGCCAGGCTGGACAATTTAGAGAAAAATATTGACCAATGAATATGTTCTAATACAGTTTCCGCTTCAAAATGGCATTAGTAACTCTGTGAGTCTGTATATTTTTAGGCCTGTTGGACATTCAAGTTTTCAGCCTTAGAAAAAAAACAACAACCCCACACAGCTTTGAAGTGCCAGTCATTTGAAGGACAAAGTTTTAAGCGATTTCTGCATCAAATGCAGGAGTGACTTGGGAAATATAGAAGACAGAGAAGACAGCTCCAGAAAGATGAATGAGGGACTTATTTGCTCTCTCTCCCAGGGTATGAGAGACCTCTGTGACAACAATTCACGACCAGATATGATCTTAATGAAAGGAGGCGACCCCTTTGATTCTTTTGGCCTCTGTCCACCATCGAGCAAAGCTGAGCTTTACGGGGGTCAAGCCACAGTGGATATTTGCTTCTTTTTTTATTTTATTTGATTTCTACAACATAAAAATCTATGTTCATAAAGATTTCTGGGTTCATTCTGTCCTTGAACCTTCTCTGCCCTGGGTGACCATCAGCTCAGTATTTCTTACAAGGAGTTGTTTTAAGGGCGATGGGAATTCCCCTGGCATCATAGTATGAAATGGGATTCTGATTTTTCATTTTTTTTTTTCGGTGGCAGCCAGCACAGGCCAATTTATTATTATTTTTTTAAATTTAGGTTGTTTATTTTTCATTTCAATGAACATCTACAGAGATTTTGGGATTCCATTCATTCATTGTTGCACCCCTCTCCCCGCACAACCTCCCCCCATTTGCTCCTCTCCTTGAAAAGCAAAAGAAAAACTCCCTCATTGGTACACAATCCCCCCGCACCTCCCCAAACCCCACCCCCTACCCCCAAATATAATCCGCTCTGCAACCCTCATTGCATACTCCTACGATAAAAATAATGCCCTAAAATATAATACTTTTAGACTATTCTCTCCCCCATAGACTTCAATGCCGTAAACATAAAAACTGGATGATTTTTCATTTTTGACATTATGGTAGCTCTGCTCTATGAAAGATTGTCAGAAAAAAACCAAACCCTCTGCAGGCTTTTTCCCTAAGAGTTCATTCATTCATTCATTCACTCAGATTAACTGTTAACATGCACCAAGGACATTGCTGTTGTTACGTGCTGTCCAGTTAACTATGACTCACAGCCACCATATGAGGCGCTATCCTGCATCATGGCCTTGACTTTCACCATGTGCAAGCTCACTGTTGCAGTAACTGCGTCAGTCGTCCGTCTCGTTGTTAGTCTTCTCTTTCTCTGATCCTCTACATTTTCCAGCATCATGACTTTTCCAAGCACTGGCCCCACCTGACGACAGCCCCAAAGTCTGTGAGATAGCGTTTCCCTGTCCTTCATCTCCAGTCGCTAAGGGTCCTTCTTAACTTGGCGGCGCCTGATAACGAGAAGGAGCATCCTAATTGCACTTCCTCTACGAAAGATTAGTTCGTTTTTTTGTCAGTCTGTGACATAATTTTTTTAAAGAACTTTATATTTGTTTACATACAAAAGTCAAACACATTGTGGTCATCATGTTTTGTTTATATAGGTTGTGTTTCATGCATTCTGTGTTTCACAGTATCATTACCATACATTGTATTTTATAAAATTAATCACCATTGATCCATGCTCATCATTACCCCACTTTTTCAGGTCTTCACTCAATCTTTCCTTATTCCTTCACTCCCTCACTCTACTCCCCCAGACTCCGCTACCTCCAGGTTTTCTCCTCTCCCTACTCTCAATCCCCCACCTCTCTCCCCTCACCCCGTTGGACTTTGGTACACATGCTCATCTCTACCACCGTAATTCAAAGGCATCAATGTTTCTTTGTTCTTCTTTATTAATTGTCCAACTTTCAGATGCCTAGGAAGCAAGAGAAAATACCATTGCTTGGTATTTTTCCTTATTAAACAAAGCTCGCTCTTTCCTTCCTTCCTTCCTTCTCTCTCTCTCGTTCTCTCTTTCTTTCTCTCTCACTCTCTTCCTCCCTCCCTTTCTTCCTTTCTTCTCTATCATCTATCTATCTGTCATCTATGATAAGCATATGTAATAAGAAAAATATACAAAGTCACAGTGTTTTCACTTCCTGAAAATTGCATTAGAGCACTGAGAAACAGAAACAAAAGGAGATGTAAAAGAGATGAACAGAAGATTGCAAAGGACTGCTCAAGAAGACACAGCAAAGTAGCAAATAGATTTTGTCCTTCTGTTTTTCAGGTAAGATCCATCTGACCTCAACAATAATATCCTTTGTTCTACTTTCTTTTCTGAAATTGGCTTGAGTTAGGTTATTTCCTGTTGATGTACTGCTACAACAGTAACAATAACAAGTAACAGTCTTTAAGGTACTTTCAGCAAATTTTTTTTGTGTGTGGTAGTAACAATACTGTTCAATAATTTATGCATTCTGTTGGCATGTTTTTCTTTGGTGTAGGTGTGAACACTGATCTCTTCCTTTCTATCGGTTGTTGTTGTTGTTGCTATTGTTATGAGTACGACTCATAACAACCCTATGAACAAAATATCTGAAACTAGTCCTGTCCTGTGCCATCCTCACACTTCCTGACACACAAGAGCCCATTGCAGCAGTCATCCTGTCAATCCACCTGGTTGAGGGTCTTCGTCTCCTTTCCCCAGCTGCCATCATGTCCTTCTCCAAGAAACAGCATCTCCTAGCAACATATCAAAAGTATATGAGGTGAAGCCTCATCATTCTTGCCTCCAAAGAGCACTCTGGCTGCACCCTCCCCAAGACATATCTATTAATTTTCTTGGCTGTCCGTGGAATGTCCATTGTTCTTTTCCAACACCACAGCTTAAAGGCGTCTTTTATTTTTTCTTCTTTTTTCTGTCATCCTTATTCTGTGAGTGAGTCTTAGCTTGGCGAAGTTGGATCCTGGTGGTTAAGTGTTTGTGATTTACTTGAAAACCAGGATAAACTGTTTGAACATTTTTAAATTGTTTTAGCAATCGAGTATAAGCTGATTAACTGTATCTGACCTTGTTTATAGTCAGCTTGGATGGGAAGCCTCTGTGTGGACAAACAGGATCTGGTGAGCGGGCCTTGGTTTCTGAAATTTGGTTGGGTCCTCGGGCCTGTGGCCCTCAGACTTGTTATTGAATGTGTTTAGAAAGAAAATTGTTATAAGCGGTGTAGCACTTATCTGTCAGTTGCTGTACTGTTATTACTTGGGGTTGCTATGATACTGAAATCTTTGCCACTGGTGTGTCAAATTCCAAAAGAGTTTCCCATCCTGGACAAGTTTTGGCGGATCTCCCTGATTAAGACAGACTAGGAAGCAGGATGGGTGTCTACTTCCTAAATAAAAGGCTTTTGAAAACCCTATGAACACTAAACAAAGAGGATAGTTACAGTAGTGAAATGGTAGAGCCTCTCTGTTGGTAATAGTCTTTAAATTTCTTGATGTAGATAAGCTATCTCCTTCACTGTTGAATTTATTTGTTGAAACATTTCAATTGTTATTTTATCAGTTTCTGGAATCTTCTTTTTCATTAATGCCCTGTAATGTAGCTTGGATTTCTTTCTTCAAAATCATTGGTTCTTCAAATCAATAATTAGTTCAAGTCTCACCCCAACAACAATAGCAAAATTCAACAAGGCAGCAAACAACAAATGCTGGTGAGGTTGTAGAGAGATTGGAACTCTTATTCACCATTGATGGGAATATAAAATGGTATAGCCACTATGGAAGGCAGTATGGTTCTTTCTCAAAAAGTTTGAAATAGAAATACCATTTGACCCAGCAATTCCACTACAAGAAATATAGCTTAAAGGAGCCAGGGCCACAACTCAAGCAGATGTATGCACATCCATGTTTATTGCTGCATTATTTACAATAGCAAAGGGATGGAAGCAACGCAAGTGTCCATCAATAAAGGAATGGATAGAAAAAACTACGGTACATCCACACACTAGAATACTATATAGCTTTGAAAAACAATGAAATAGTAAAATATTACATAACATGAATGAACCTTGAGGACATTATGCTAAATAAAATATCTCAATCACAAAAGGACAAATGTTGCATAACACTGCTGTTATAATCTAGAACAGACTTGGGGTGTTAGGGAGGGAATGGAGAAACAGTGGGTAGATAATGAACACTGCATTAGAGGAGATGTGGGGAAGAACTATGTGAAAGGAATATATGATTGTGCTTTATATGTACGAAAACAATCAGGAACAAGGGGTGTCTTGTAAGATGGGCTAGTGGAGGAGGAGGGAAGAGGAGAAAAACATGCAACAATAAATACATAGAAGAAAAAAAGAGAATTAAAAAAAATCCTTGGTTCTTGATCACTTGTTTCTTGATCATTTGCTGCCTCCTGTAAAGGTGTAAAGCTTTTTTAGTGCAATAACTTTGTTGTTGTTATGTGCCATCGAGTCGCTTGCGACTCATAGCGACTCTATGTTGACTGTACAACAGAACACGCAATAACTTTACGTATTACTTTTGTCTTCTTTTGATGCTTCCTGTGAAGTTAAATATCTTCCATTATTGGAACTCGAGTTTGAATTTTCCTTCAGTTTTTCTAGCTTGAGAAATGCCTGATGCACTCTTCATTTTTACCTTTTCAACTTCAGGGTTTGTTGGTGTTTTGGGTTTTTTCCCCATTTTAAGAGAATTATTTACTTTGTCCTTTTAAGTGATCTTGTGCTTTTTTTAGGTCATCTTTTCTTTCACTTTAGCTTTTCTTTGTTGCATCTCTTCTGACGTTGATTTGATTAAAAATACCCCAAACCTTCTTTCCTGTCTTTTTAATGACTTTTTATCATATATGATATTCTTGATGTCATCACACAGCTTTTCTATGCTTGGTCATTAGTATTCAATGTATCAAATCTATGGGATAACCTCAAGGTTGTCTTTTGGTTTTTGTGGACTTGCTTTATTTTCTTTATTTTCAACTTGAACTTGCACATCAGCCATTAACAGTCTGCTCCACAATCTGCCCCAACCTTGTTTGACAGATGATATTGATTTTTTCCATTGCCTCTTTCCACAGATGTAATCAATCAGATTCCTGTGTGTTTCATCAAGCAAGGTTTCTGGGTACAATCAATGTTTATATTTTGAAAACAAACAGATTTATCCTAGAGAGGGTTAAACCAGGCTACTTCTTGGAGGCAAGGATTCTGGGGCTTCGTCTGACATACTTTGGACATGTTGTAAGGAGAGACAGGTCCTTAGAGAGGGACACCATGCTGGGTAGAGTGGAGGGACAGCGCAGGAGGAGAAGACCCTCTATGAGGTGGATTGATTCAGAGACTGGGGTAATCGGGATGGGTGTGTCAGAGGCAATGTGATTGGCACAGGATAGAGCAGGGTTTAGGGCTGTTGTACATAGGGTCGCTATGAGTCGCAAATGACTTGACGGCACATAACAACAACAACAACATGCCATGAATAAATTGTTGGTTTTCTAAAATTCTGTCATGCTGACTCTTGTGTCATTTCTATCTTGGTCCATATATTCCAAGTACCAATCCAGTAATTATCAGTATATCTTGATTACATCCTTGGTAAATTTCAGACTGTAGAGGTTGGTAGCCCATTTCAATGTATTCATTTTTGTTCTTGTTGTTGCTGGTATACCGTCGAATTAGAACTGACCCACAGCTGACCCTTCAGTGGGTTTTCAGAGGCAGTTAATCCAGTGGAACCAGAATGCACATCCTTCTCAGGTGAAACAGCTGGTGGATTCAAACAGTGTGCCTCCAAGATTACAGGACAGCTTCTTGCCACTAGGCCACCACAGCTCCCTTTTGTCTTGCTTTTTGCTGTTGTTAGGTGCTGCTGAGTTCAGTACGACTCATAGTGACTCTATGAACAGCCAATCTAGACCTTGTCCTATCCTGTGCCATCTTCACATTTCCTCACACACAACAGCAGTCACTGTGTCAATCGTCAATCTACCTGGTTGAGGTCTTCCTCTCCTTCACTGACTCTCTACCCTTCCCAACATCATGGCCTTTTCCAAGGAATAGCGCCTCCTAGCAACATGTCCAAAGTATGTGAGGCAAATCCTCATCATTCTTGCCTCCAAAGAGCATGCCAATCGCTCGTTCTAGCTGCATCCTCTCCAAGACGTATTTGTTTGTTCTCTTGGCTGTCCGTAGGATGTTTGATGCTCTTCTCCAACACCACAGTTCAAAGGCATTAATTCTTCTTCTGTCATTCCTGTTCATTGTCTGGTTCTCAGATGCACAGCAAGTGATTAGAAAGACCATGGCCTGAATCAGACACACCTTAGTCCTCAAAGTGACATCATTACTCTTCAATGATTTGAAGAGGTCCCTAACTGCAGACATTCCCTGTGCAATGCATTTCCATATTTCCTGACTGTAGTTGTTAATTGTGGATCAAGATGCTGACAGGCTCAACCTCTTTTGTCCTTAGTGGTGGTGAATAATTTGAACTTTAGTCTTATTAACTGGTTTTCCTTTTTGGCCTAGGAGCATTGTCTTATCACATTGTACTTCAGGTTACACCTTGAAATGTTCTTTTTGACAATGAATATAGGACACATTTTTTTCTTACAATGTGCTATTCTGAACTTGGCAAACGATATGCTTGTTAAATTCAATTGTTCAGTTCCAAATGGGTAGCATCAGTCCATGTGAGCTCCGAATGCTTCCAAACCTGTCTTAATTGGGGAACTCCACCAAACGTTGTCCACCATGGACAGCCAGCCATTAGGGAATTTGATCCCTCAGTGGCACAAGGTTCAGCATCATAGCAAACCCAAAATCTTTAATCGATTTAATTTTTTATGATTTCCAATTTTTCTAGATTCATACTTTGTATGTTCCACGTTCCATTCATCAGTAGATGTTTTCAGATGATTTTTTCTCATTCTAAGTCATGCCACATCTGCAAATAAGTGTCCTTAAACGCCATACTCTGTTAAGGTCTATTATGCTTTGAAGTAGGGGTTTTTCCCCAGTGGGGTTCTGAGTGCCTTCCAGCTTGGGGTTTTATTTTCTAGAAGAACGATAGCGGACAGTATTCTACTGTTATTTATGAGGTTCCTCTGCCCCGTTGTTTTAGAAGCATACTGCCAGATCCTTCTTCCTTGTCCATCTTAGTCTAGAAATCCCATAGAAACCCGTTTCCCAGGGGCAGCCTTTCCGGCACTTGAAATGCTGGTAAGCTCCAGCACCACAACAACAAGCCACCACAGCATGCAAAGTATTAGAAAAGCAATTTCACCATAATGCTTTTTGTAATAGAGTGTTATTTTGCTTTGTCTCAATAAATGCGGTTATTAGGTGCTGTTGAGTCGTCTATCCCCTGTAGTGACCCTATGAATGTCAGGTCTGTACCCTGTCTTGTCTTGTGCCATCTTCATCATCTCGATATTCTTGAGCCCATTGATACAGTCTCTAAGTCTATACACCTCATGGAAGACCTTCCTCTCTTTTGTGGACCCTCTACCTTTCCAAGGAGACTATCTTTTTCTAGTGATCTGTCTGCCCCTTTTCAAACATATTCAAAACATAAGGTGATATGTCACCATCCTTTTCTTTAAGAAACACCCGCCCTGGTGGCACTTGCTTGAAGACATATTTTTTCTTTTAACAGTCCATGGGATATTCAGTACTGTTCTCCAACACCACAACTCAAAGGCATCAATTCTTCTGTCATCCTTATTCATTGTCCTGCTTTCTGAAGCAGAGCAAGTGACAGAAAAGGCAATGGCTTTGATTAAGTGTAATTTAGTCTTTAACCTGTAGGTTGTGTGGCCCCTTGGTCTTTGGTGCTAGATTTAGACTCTAGACTCCCCAGAAGTGTGTATCCAAATCCTGCTTCTGCCAGGACTGGCCTACACTACAATAGGTGGTTTTGTTACTTATTGATCCATTTGTGAGGATTTTTGTTTTCTTGATATTCAAATGTAATATCCTTCAATACGTGCTCCTTGTCTTCCTAGAAATTATCGACTGTTTATAAAATTAGTAGATTATGGCTAAGAAGTAAAGATTGCATTTGCCAAGAATTTAATTTTATTTAGATCCCCAACCAATTCTCTTATTATCAGCAGTCAAGAGATCAAGACACGTTGCACTGAGATAATCTACTGTCCAAAATTTCTTCAAAGTACTAACAAGCAAGGATGTCCGTTTAAACACTATGGTGTACCTGATCCAAGCCATGGTCAGTGAAAGATAGGAAGACTCTCAATGAGATGAACTGACTGCAATAATGAGCTTGAACATGAAATATATCCTGAGCATACAAATCTGTTGTTCATATGGTTGCTATGAGTCATAGCTGAATCAACAGCATGTATAAACAAGGCATTTAAAAGTGTAGTAAGTCCAGAACTGAGATTTACCCATAGAGTAGAGTTACTGTTGTATTTTTAGACTATCTGCCTCCAGAATGAAGGAGATGTTAGTTGGTGTCTTGCTTGTACATAAAACTCTTCCTCGATACCCTTTTTAGATAGAAAGTAGATCCCTGTGTGGATTCTACAGAACGATTAGCCAATCCAATCCTTTCCAAGATTAATTCCCACTTCTGGTAATGAAATTTCTAATGAGAAAGCATTCAGCTTTCTTCCTTTCCTGATGTGTGGAGGGAACTGTGGTGGAATAGTCGTATTGGGTTGCACCACTAAGCAAAGTTCCTTCCCTATTTCAATCCACCGGTCGTCCTGTGGAGGAATCATGGTGGTCTCTTCCCATGTGATTTATAACCTCTGAACACCAGCTGTTGGGGCAGGATAAGTCAGTTCCCACTCACCTACAGTGTATTTCGAGTTCTGCGGTATCAAGAACCCTTTTCAAAATGATTATTCTTCAGATCTTGATTAGAAAAGGCCGTACTCCATTTAGAAATGACTGTGAAAGCACTTAAAGGCAATATTTAAGTAAACAAGTGGAGTAAAAACGTGAGACATATTATTTTAATTCTTTTTATTTTCACGTAACTACTACTGTTGTTGGTTTATTTGAGATCTTAATGAATACAGGATCAAGCCAGTGCTAGCTGGATTCTTGTTGTTGCTGATTGCCATCTAGCTGTGCATGACTCATAATGACCCCATGAACAAAAAACCTGAAGCCTTTCTATAATTATTGCCATTTCTCCAAGTCCATAGAGTTTCCAGAGGCATGTGGGTTAGGAAGTTGATGCCACTCCTGCTTCCAAACCTGTCTTAACTGGGGAACTCCACCAAACGTTGTCCACCATGGACAGCCAGCCATTAGGGAATTTGATCCCTCAGTGGCACAAGGTTCAGCATCATAGCAAACCCAAATTTCCTCAGTACAGCAAATTGACAGAGGAGTGCTGTTCAACCTAGAAGAATGTTCCTACAAAATAAAATAACAGAAGACCCTCAGGCCCAGCCAAATTTTAAATACAAGGGCCCTTTCTCTCTCTTTATATATATATATATACCCCCCCCACACACACATACACACACACACATACATGTGTGTGTATACACATATACACATATACACATATACACACACAGACACAGACACACACATATATAAACAAAAGGCCTGAAGCCTTTCTATAACTATTGTCATTTCTCCAAGTCCATAGAGTTTCCAGAGGCATGTGGCTTAGGAAGTGGGTGCCACTCCTGCTTCCGAACCTGAATCAGTCTAGCAACTCCACCAAACACTGCCCATGATGGGTAGTCATTATGGTGTTTGACACACCTATGGTGCAGTTGTTCCATTATGGCATTTGAGACCCCAATGGCACAAGGTTCAGTGTCACAGCAAACCCAGATTACCTTAGCATAGAAAATTGACAGAAGTGCTGTACATCATAGAAGAATTTTCCTCCAAAATATAATAAGAAGGGATTAAAGTATAATCCCTCAGGGCCAATTTTTAAATACAGGGGCCCTCCATGAGATCTTGTTGACTCTAAACAAAAAGCTTAAATAAAAAACATTCCACACTGACCCTCAACCAAAACAAGAGAGCCTACCTTATAGAGTCCAGCTGCTTCACCCCACTCCAAAATGGAGACAAGGGCTCGCACATTCAAAGCCAAGCTAACCGGCTTAAAGACACTTACCGAATATTTTGCTTTTTAATAATTGAGAATGAGAACGGACTTACTTAAGAGTACTATGACTGGTCACGGTATCTTGTGAAATGAAAAAATACAGCCTAACTTTTGAGTACATAAAATCTGAGAGAGAGCAACTTTATTATTACACACTCAGCAAACGCCTTTCAATCAACAAAAGAGCAAATAGGAGGAATTACTAAGGCTTCTGAAGGTTCTGCATTACTGGTACCTTTTTGATGAGAAAGTCAGTATTGGGAATATTTTCTGTGTCAAGTTCAAAAAGCTGACCCTCTAAGGATTAAGCTGTCTTCCAAGAATTGATTTCACTTTTATAACAGTGATATACGAAGGTAAAGGAAAATAAATAAAAAAGAACGAAAACTGTTGAAGAGGATTCAGAGATAGAAAGATGAACGAAAGGAGAGTAGAGATTGACAGCAGGAGTAAGAAGACGCTCTAAATATAAGAAGGGCAAAAGTAAACATCAGGGTGGTTTCTTGCCAATTCAACGGACGGTATTTGCTTTTTCATCAGAAACTCTGAAGAAAGACACAATCATTTCTTGAGTGGAATTTGATTCCTTTTGTACTTGTGTAAGTGGAAAATGACCTGGGATTGCTGTGTTGGTCTCAAGTGTTCCTGGCACACTCCTGTCCCATTCCTATATTGCAGCTGTCTGTTAATAATCCATCTCTGAGTGATTGCTGTCTGTGGGTGCATGGGGAGGGCTGGACACGTCTTCATGTGTGCAAAGTTTGGTTCTAACAATGATTCTGGCACGGAGGACATGAATTCACTCTGAAACTCACTAATTTATGGAAATAGATGTTCTTACGCAGACTTATGTTAGGACGAGAAGCTCCGGATTCCACAATTCATCTTTGTGTGAAGCTCAGCCTGCAAGAACTTCCTACCTGTGTCTCAGTTTACTCGCCCTTACATGGGTGATAGGTGTTGTTGTTGTTGCTATGTGCCGTCGGTAGGCGGGAATAATATGCCTTTACGACGGACCCACTGCCGGGGAGAGGCAGTCTACTCACAACCACCATCTCTCAGGTTTCAGGGGATGAAAGTCCATATTGGAGGTGACAGTCCATCTTTTTTGGAGCAGCTGGGGGATCTGAATTGTGACCCTTGAGGCTAGCAGCCTGATATACTCTGCACTATGTCATGGGGGATCCTACAATACCCACTTGAGTTTCTATAGAAACTCAATAGAAAAAGTAATCATGAATAAAAGGTTAGCACAATACCTGGTACAAGAGCAGTAATTTGGGAAAGTAGATGTTTTCAAAAGCAGCAATCTTAAGTGATATTTTTGGAGATGGAGGCATTTATTTTTTAATTATTATTATACAAGTTTATTTATAAAATTCTAATGCATTTTTTTACAAAGCGGATTCTTCCAGTTTCCCTCACCTCCCCCACCTATCAAATTGTACCACCCCATTATTAATTCCCACCTCTGCAAAACCTCATCCCTCTGCTTCCACCTTGCCTCCCCACCCCCCAATCCTTAGACTCATTCTACAGTAATGGTTTTATACAATATTTGTCATTGTGGGACTGAATTAGTTCACTCAGCCTAACACTCTCCAGTCCCTCACAAGTTAGGTAATAATTTGCAAAATCATTGCTCCTGGAGAGGGCTGGGCAGGGAGAAAAGCACAACAACGAATGAATGGTAATCCAAAATATCTGTAAATTTTCATTAAAATGAATAATAATAATAATAATAATAATAATAATAATAATAAAATAAAAAAAATCATTGCGCCTGCGTGCTGCATAGTATTCCATCATGTGAATGTACCAAAATTTCTCAATCCATTCATTTGTGGTTGGACATCTAGGCTGTTTCCATGTTCTTTCAGTGGAGAATAATGCTGCTATGAACACTGGTGTATAAGTTTCTATTTATGCTTCAACTTTCATTTTTTCAGGGTATATTCTAAGTATTGGAATAGCTGGATCATATGGAATTTCCACGTTCAGCCTTTTGAGGAAGCGCCGACTGCCTTCCAGAATGGCTGTACCATTTCACAATCCCACCAATAATGTATAAGAGTGCCTATCTTGCCATATCCTTTCCAACATTTAATATTTGTTGCCCTGTTAAGCTCTGCCGCTTGTTACTGGAGTGAGAGGGTACCTCATTGTGGTTTTGATTTGCATCTTTCTTATTGCCAATTATTTTGAGCATCTCTTCATGTGTCTGATTACCATTCGAATATATAACTCTGTGAAGATTATTTCCATGTCTTTTACCTGTTTTGTAATTGGATTTTCAGTTTTTTTCTTGTGGAGGCCCAGAAGTATTCTGTAGACTTCCATTATGAGACTCTTGTCTGACATGGTATTACCAAATGTTTGTCCCCAAGTAGGTTTTCTTTTCACCCTATTGGAAAAAGTTTCTCACGCACACATGGATTTAATCTTTAGAGGGTCCCATGCATCAATTTTATCCTCTTCAGATTGTGCTTTTCTGGCTTTATTTGGCAGTTTCTTTATACCGTAGACTAGCGCTTCTAAGCTCGATCCCAGTTTGTAGGGGCACATATTTTAAAGTCGTAACTATATATGTAACAAATCATTCCCTTTTCCAACATTCTTCACATGTGCGGTTTACTGATATTAGTCCTGCTCATCACATCTTCATTTCCTTGTATGTCTTTGGTCCTCTAATGCCTGTTGAATAGATTTTTTTCATTTAGATTCTCTCTGCTCACATGGATGAACCTTGAAAACATGATTCTGAGTGAAGTAAGTCAGGCACAAAGGGATATGATTCCACTTATAGGAAATAGATTTATATGTAAAGATGCCGAAGTTTTTTGGTGGCTACCACCAGCCTCAGTGAGATAAATGGGGAAGTAAGGGATTCTTCACTCCCTAGGAGTCACAGAGGTTCCGTCAAGATGAAATGTTGGAAATGTCTCAGGGTAACAGTTAAACAACTTGATGAAGGGAAGAACTTGGGGAGAAGCCTGGGACTCAGGCATTTGAGGATGGGGTGCTGCCAGCCTGGCACTGGTGATGTCTCATGGAGAACAACGAAATTCGTTCTGAGAGTTTGGGGATAAAACAAACTTTTGGAAACTGAAGTTAACAGCAGTTGCTACATAAAGAGCTAATGCGCGTTTGACATAAGAATGCTGCTGCTGGAAGTAGCTAAGAGAATACACCATCCCCTTTTCCTTATGAATCAGGGTGAAGTCTCTCTCAGGGAGGAGAGATAGGGAATGGCAAAGGACACACTTCCAAAGGAGATTAATCAGAACTGGCTTTGACAAGCACTGTGGCAATTGGACAATTAAAACAGACATTGGGGGGGGGAAG
>NW_006399785.1:15620284-15624026 GCF_000299155.1 Elephantulus edwardii | reverse complement strand
TTCTATCATCCCTAGTCATTGTACAGTTTTCTGATGCCTATAGTCAAATATGTAACAAATAGTCAAGAATAGAAGACAAAATGGGAAGGAAAGACCTGTCCTTCTTCTGGTTCCATTCTTTCACTCTATCTAGTGCCCTCTATTGGTAAAAGTTGAAAGAGATCACCAGTCAAAATGGAAATAACAGTTGATTTTCCAGCTTTAACTTCGCAACAGAATATAAAAGAGTGGTATCTAGTTGGAAAGTGCTATCAGTCAAGACTAAAGTAAACCTAATTCAAGCGATTGTATTTGCAATTTCTTCCTCTGCGTAAGAAAGTTGGTCAAGGAATAGGATGACAAAAGAATTGATGTCTACCATAGTTAAAAAAAGGAAAAAAGGGGAAAAAAATGATTTCTTTGAATTGTGGTAATGGCAAAAAGTATGGGACATTTCATGGACTGCCAAAAGAACAAACAAGTCTGTCTTGAAGGAAGTGCAATCAGGGGGCTTCTTCGAGACAAAGGTGGTGAAACTTCATCTCATGTACTTTGGGCATGTTCTCAAGTGTGGCCAGCCCTAGGAAAAGACATCATCCTAGGAAAGGTGAAGAGTCAAAGAAAGAGGTAGACCCTCATGGAGGTGGTACAACACGGTGATTTGTAACAACAGGTTTGAATATATCAGAGAAAGGAGATGGCACAGGATAGACCAAGGTTCAGATGTGTCGTTCACCGGGTCTCTATGAGTCTTAGTCGATCATGACACCCAATAATAGCAACAACATTGATTTGAGAGATAGCAATTTAATAACTCGTATATAAATTCTCAATAAATGTTGTAACTGTTATGTGTACTATCAAGTCAGAACCAATTCACAGCCGACGCTCCAGCAGGTTTTCAGAGTCAATAAATCTCACGAGAGGAGATTTTCTTCCATGGAATTTTCTGCCCATTTTCTTCCATGGAATAGCTGGTAGATTGAAACCTTTGGACTGATAGTGCCATTCCTTACCACTAAGCCACCAGATTTCAAAATAAAAATTCTCATCTTTGGACCAATAAGTGACGTTATGATACAAGGAGAAGATATTGAAACTGCTAATAACTTCATATTATCTGGATCCATAACCAATACACTTGGTACCCGCAGTCCGGAGACGTATTGCACTGAGGAAAGTCAGCAGTCAGTGACCTCTCCAAATCACCAAGGAGAAATGATGCTCATTTGAGGACTAAGGTGAGCCTGATTCAGATTATGGGCTTTTCAATCACTTGCTACGCATCAGAGAGCTGGACAATGAATAAGGATGACAGAAGAAAAATGATGCCTTTGAGGTGTGGTGTTGGAGGAGAGTACTTGGGACTGCCAAAAGAACAAACAGATCTATCTATCTATCTATCTATCTATCTATCTATCTATCTATCTATCTATCTAGCTGTCTAGCTAGCTCTAGCTCTATATCTATCTATATCTATCTATCTATCTATCTATCTATCTATCTATCTATCTATCTATCTATATCTATATCTATCTTGAAAAAGGTGAAGCCGGGTTGTTTCTTGGAGACCAAGATGGCAAAACTTTGTTTTGCATGTTGTTGGGAGAGAAGCTGTTCTTTGGAGAAGAGCTTGATGCTTGGGAAGAGGGATGGATGGTGAAGGAGAGGAAGACCTTCAACTAGGTTGTCATGGTGATCACAGAAATGGGCTTGAATTTGTCAGAGACTGTGATGATAACACAGGGTAAGACAGGTTCAGATATATTGTTTCATAAGGTCACTGGGTGTCATAATTGACTTTCACACCTAACAATTTCAACAAGAAGCCACCTGAGTGCTGTATAAATGTTAGATGCTGCCAAAATGACTCCAATTCATGTTAACCCTATACACAACAGAACTAAACACTGGTTCTATGCTAGCTTCACAATTGCTTCTAGTTTGAGCCCATTGTGCAACCTTTGTTTCAATCTATCTTGTTGGATCTTTCTCAGTTTTGCCATTCCCCTCCTTATATCAAGCATGATGACCTTCTCAAGAGACTGTCCCTTCCTGATATGCTCAGAGCACGTGAGTTGAAGTCTTGTCATCCTTGCGTCTAAGAAACATTCTGGCTACATTTCTTCAAAGACCTAGTTAATCTTTTTTACTAGTCATATTCAGTATTCTTCCCCAACACTGTAACTCAGAGACTTCAGTTCCTGGTTATCTTCCTTATTTATTGCAATGCTTTCACACACAGTGCAATCAATTGCCTCTCTCTTCAATTGTCACCGAGCCAGAATTGACTCATAGCTGAACTTCCAGTCAATTTTCAGAGGCTGTAAATCTCACAGGAGGAGATTGTCTATCTTTCTCCTTCAGAGCAGGTGGTGGATTTGAACCTCTCACATTTGGATCGGCAGTGCAACTGCTTATCGTTAGGCCACTAGAGCTCCCTATCCATATAGTTCATCTGTCAGTTGGCTGTACTGCGATGGCTTGTGGGATGCCATGATGCTGGCAGTTATACCAATGGTATTTCAAATACTGGCAGCCAGCCATTGTAGGCCATTTTCAGAGGAGCTTCCTAACACAGAGTAGAAATGAGGCCCAAGGGATCTACTTCTGGGTAAAAGAAGGAAGGTAAAAGCCTTATGAATAGGAATGGGACATTTTCTGATACATTGACAGAAATTGAACCCTTGGTTGTTGTTGTTATGTGCCGTCAAAGTACTTCTGACTCATAGTGACCCTGTGTACAACAGCCCTGAACAGTGCTCTGCAGTGACTATAACAATAGGTCAAACATGGCATGGCGATGATTGTGAAAATCATACATTACAGTGAAACCAACTCCATGGCCTCAAACCACCACCACCACACCACTAACCTAAAGATTAGCAGTTCAAACTCATCCAGCATCACAAGAGAAGAGTACTAGCAGGTTTCTTCTCACATGATTTGTGTCATTGTCGTGAGGTGCCATTGAGTAAAGTAAGACATACAGTGACCCTATGAACAGCTCTGAACCCTGTCCTGTCCTGTGCTGTCCTCACACTTTCTGACACAC
This sequence comes from Elephantulus edwardii, assembly GCF_000299155.1. Lineage (NCBI taxonomy): Eukaryota > Metazoa > Chordata > Mammalia > Macroscelidea > Macroscelididae > Elephantulus > Elephantulus edwardii. The sequence goes on along the minus strand of NW_006399785.1, from coordinate 15,620,992 downwards.
TTGATCCCATTGCAGCAGTCCCTATGCCATTCCAAGTGGTTGGGGGTGGGGGGAGGTGGGGGGAGGGGGGGGGAGGTGGTATTCCTTATTAGGACGAAGAGCCCTTTCCTTCCTCTCCCAGAATGGCTATTGAGAGATTCCAATCACAGGAAACAGCAGCTGTGCTTTTTCTTTCTGTGAAACGACCCTACCCCCTTTCCCCCAGGAATAGTTGAGACCCCAGTCCACTTCCCTATGTTGAAGGAAGCATCTGTAAGAATTCCCTTCTCCAAGACATTTGTAAGAAAGCATAAAATCTCCCTCTAACTTCTAGCAGGGGCTGGTCTTCTGCTTGGAGCCAGCCCGGCAGTTTCTCCTCAATAAACTATCTTGGCCTTCTGGGTTCTGTGCTTCCTCGGCATCCTTACATTTCTCTCTTTTACTGACCCTTCTTTACAAATCTTAAGGAAGATTTGAGACCACTGGTGACATCGCTCATAGGGGGTTGTGCTGCTAACCCAAAGGTTAACCCTTTTCTGGTGGTTAGAATCCCCCTGCAGCTGCAAACGAAACAGATGAGCAACTTCCTCTTACTTGATTACAGCCTTGGAAATCCAATGAGAGAGCAGCTATGAACCAGTTATGATTTTTTAGCAATGTTGTTGCTGTTGTTATGTGTCATCAAGTCGCTTGCAACTCATAGCGACCCTGTGTACAAGAGCCCTAAAC
>NW_006399785.1:15617587-15618739 GCF_000299155.1 Elephantulus edwardii | reverse complement strand
CAAGGACCAGTCCCTCCTTGCAACATGCCCAAAGTATGTCAGATGAAGCTTCAGAATCCTTGACTCCAAGGAACATTCTGGCTTCACCCTCTCCAGGTCAAACCTGTTTGTTCTCCCAGCAGTCCATGGTATATTCAACACTCTTCTCGAGCACCACAGCTCAAAGGCATCAATTCTCTTACTATCATCACTAATCACTGTCCAACTTTCCGAAGCATAGTACGTAATTACAAAGACTATAAGCCTGGATCAGGAGCACCTTAGTCTCCAGCCTGATGTCGTTGCTCTTCAGTACTCTTGAGAGGTCCCTCACAGCTGACTTTCCCAATGCAATTCATCTCCTGATATCCTGGCTGCTGTTACCAAGAGTGTTGACTGTGGAACCAAGTAAACTAAAGCTGTTAACTATCTCAGTCTCTTCACCATCCATACTGATGCTGCCAATTGGCCCAGTGGTGAAAATCTTTGCTTTCTTGATGTTGAGCTTCAATCCATATTGAAGACTGCGGTCCTTGACCTTCTGCAGCAAGCGCTTCAGGTCCTCCTCAGTTTCAGCAAGCAGGGTTGTGTCATCTGCATAATGCAGGTTGTTGATGACTCTTCCACCAACCCTGATGCCACATTCCTCCTCATACAACCCAGCATCTCAGATGATCTGTTCTGCATACAGATTGAAAAGGTATGGATACAAAATACATCCCTGATGGACCTCCTTCTTGATTTTACCTTTTAAATGTTATCAATGGTGCTCAGAAAATGTCATGAATTTAAAGTCATGTCCCGAAGACAGAATATTAAAACATGTTATATTTGCTCCCACAGCTGCTGTTGTTGAGTCCGTAGATCACCGCCGAAAGACCACCACCTCATGTATGCAAACAGCAAGAGTGCTTTACGCTGGAGAACAAAATCCAGCATGCAGGAGGTCCACCATTTAGCAGAGAAGAAATGGCGACCTGGAGCAAGTGCCCGTAAACTTCTTTTATGGGTTCAATACAGTGGAGCTCTTTGCTCAGAGTGAGGTAAAGGGAACATGATTGGTGGATAAGAGGATATGTTACATGGGCTAATTTGTGGTTGATTTGTCTAGGTGGCCACCCCCCGCTACCCTCATCCTTTCCTGTCTCACATATGTGTTCTTCCTGTCATATA
>NW_006399785.1:15612472-15616999 GCF_000299155.1 Elephantulus edwardii | reverse complement strand
AAGGAGAGGAGCAAACGGGGGGGCAGGGGGGGTTGTGCGGGGAGAAGGGTGCAACAATGAAGGAATGGAATTCCAAAATCTCTGTAGATGTTCATTGAAATGAAAAATAAACAACCTAAATTAAAAAAAAAGAAAAAAATCATAGCAATCTTCACGTCTTCATTTACGGATGGTGTATGAGGTGTGTTGGCTAGAAATGGAACTTGAGTCTCCCACATGGAAGCTGAATATTCCACATTGAAAACTACTGGCTATTATGTATCTCTGTACAACAATTTCTAGTTTCATGTCATTGTATTTAATCCCCTAAAACATCCTGCCTGCGGTGGAAAGGCTTCAGGCCAATCATCCTTTCCAGAAAGTGAAGAACTAAGCATTTACTGACAAAGATCAGAGGCTCTAGCCGTTAGTATGAAGCAAACAAAGATCCTCACCGCTGGATCAACAGGCAACCTCATGATAGATGGAGAAGAGATTGGAGTTGCCAACAATTTCATTTTACTTGGATTCTCAATCAACAGCAGTGGAAGCAGCAGTCAGGGAATCCAAAGACAAGTCCCCAGTATATTACATTGGAGAAATCTGCTGGCAGGAACCTCTTTAAAGTTCTAACGAGCCAGGAGGTCAGTTTAAAGACTAAGGAGCACCTTATCAAAGTCCAGATATTTTCCGTTTCTTTCTATGCATCTGAATGTTGGGCAAAAAAGAAGAAACACTTAACAAGACTTGGTGTCTTTGAATTGTGGTGCTGGAGGAGAGTACTCAGTATCTCATGGATTTACAAAAGAACAAACAAGCCTGTCTAGGAGGGAACAGAACCAGGGTGCTTATTAGAGGCAAGGGGAGGAAATCTTTGTCTCTCATAGCTTGAGAGCCTTGTCAGGAATGGCCTCTCTTGGTAGAAGACATCATTCTGGGGAAAGTGGAGGGTCAGGGGAAGAGGACAATCCTAGGCAAAATGAACTGATGCAGTGATTGTCACAATGGGCTCGAGCCCATCAGAGACGGTGAAGATGGCACAGACTAGGGCAGGGGTCTGATCTTCTGCTCACAAGGTCATTAGGAGTTGGCATTGACTCAATGGTACATAACAACTCATCAGGACAAAGACCTAGAGAAGGGGGGTTTTTAGGGGGAAGAAAAGTCATAGCATTGTAGAGCCAAAGGACTAGCTATCTATTTCAGTACTGCTTCCGTAATGTTTCTACGATGCCATGGAGCCACATATTGGAAAAGCAACTGTTGTCCCCAAGTGTCATAGCTGCTGACTGGCTGCAGCTGTACACACTGTAAACACAGCCAAACAACATAGGCTACGATACTACGAAGACACTTGTTCTTTGCCTGCAGCTGTCATTCAGTAAGAGGTCAGAAGACAGAAGGCCTGGGTTGGGGAAGGGCCAGACACTGAATATACATCTTCATCTGATGCAGGCAGGCAGCTCCATCTAAGTCCCTGACAAAAAAAAATTGCTCCCACTGGCATAAGTAGAATTAGGGATCCGGTGCCCTTTTGAAGTCAAAACAGGCTTTAGTGTTTGAAACCGTGCCAGTGACATATTTCTGATTGATATTCCACTCAAAATGTGGACAGATTTCCTTCCTTGTTTGAGCTGCCTTTGGGGTCAAGTCCTATGAAAATACATCAGAACCACGAGTTCAGAGATACCTGAAGTTGGGAGTGAAGGAGGGCATGGTGCCAGGAGTCAGCTCAGCCCAGGAGAGAAAGTATGGATGGCCGCTTTGGTAACCTTAGAATTTAGGTGATCGGGACAGAAAGGAACTTGAGTTACACAGGCACCTGGCCTTTCAACTCTTTATTTTAATTTAATAATGGTTTTATTTTTAATGTGATTTTAACAAAACTTCACAGAAACAGTGGATTTTCATTCATTCATTATTGCACATTTTCCTTCCTCCCCAGTTCACTTTCTTTTTAAAAAATATTCATTTTTTTGTTGCACAATTTTCTTTATTCCCGCCTTCCTCTTCCCATCCCCCAGTCCACTTTGTTCTGGACCACTGTCATACATACAATGCCTAATCATGTGTTCCTTTTTTTATTTAGTGCATTCCTTTTAAACAGTTCTTTTCCTCATCTGTTCCAATACAGTCTTCATTATATATCCCCTCTTTTTCTAGTTTCCCTCCAACCTTCCATGTCAGTCCTATTTTATAGCAGTGATGTTATGCAATATTTGTCACTTTGTGAGCTATGTCATTTAGTATAATGTCTTCCAGGGTAACCCATATTGTGCAATGTTTTACGAGTTCATTAGTTTTCAGTGTTGCATAGTATTTCACATACACACACACACACACACACACACACACACACACACACACACAGTTTTACTATCATTTTTTGATGAGCAAGTGTACTGAATGCTGTGTGATGAGCCTGAGAGCAGAAGAGATGAAACAGTCCTTGCTTTCTAGAAATTCCTAATCTGGTTGTATGGAAGGAATTGTTCTGAGCTTTAGTTTGCTAGGCTCCACAGTCAACACTCTTGGCATCAGCAGCCAGGAAATTAAAAGACGCATTGCCATGGGCAAGTCTGCTGTTAGGGACCTCTCCAAAGTACTGAAGAGCAATGGAGTCTCTTTGGAGACTAAGGTGCGTCTGATACAGGCCATACATAGTCTTTGCTATCATTTGTTATGCACCAGAGAGTTGGACAATGACTAGGGAGGATAGAAGGAGAATTGATGCCTTTGAGCTATGGTGCTGGAGAAGAGTATTGAGGGTACCGTGGACTGCTAGGAAAACAAACAGATTCATCCTGGAAAGGGTCAAACTGGGCTGCTCCTTGGAGGCAAGGATTCTGAGGCTCTGTCTAACATACTTTGGACATGTTGCAAGGAGGGACAGGTCCTTGGAGGGGGACATCATGCTTGGTAGGGTGGAGGGACAGCACAGAAGGGGAAGACCCCCTATGAGGTGGATTGATTCTGTGACTGGGGTAATCAGGATGGGTGTGTCAGAGATGGTGCAATTGGCACAGGACAGAGCAGAGTTTAGGGATGTTGTACATAAGGTCGCTATGAGTCGCAAGCAACTCGATGGCACATAACAACAACAACAACGGCATAAAAGGAATGTAAACATGTAATTATCACTTTGCTATATGACAGATTGGTAATACAATGATGCATAGAGAAGAAAATATTCATTTTGCTTCTGGGTATCTGAGAAGATTTTGACAACCAAATGATGTCCAAGCATGATTTCAAAGCATGACTAAGAGCTTTCTAGATAAGACAATTTGGGAAATGATTTTAAGCAGGAGAGGTTGTTCTTGTTTTCGGTCACATGGAGTCAACTCTAACTTACAGAGATTTTATGAAGAACCGATCTAGACTATGCCTGTCCTGAGTCATTCTTATGATCTTTACCTTGTCCAAGGTCATTGTTGCATTTTCTGTGCCAATACATCTCATTGAGAGTCTTCTGTTTCATCTCTAACTCTCTGCTTTTCCAAGCATGATGACTTTTCACAAGAGGAGGTAGTATATCTAAAGACCAAGAGCTATGTCTTAAAGTATTCACCTGGGAGCCAAAAGGTTGGCAGTTTGAACCTACCCCTAGCTGTTCTACGGAGAAGGATAAGGCAATTTGCCTCCACAAAGATTTACATCCTGGATTCATGCCTCCTGGGGCAGTTCAATTCTGCCCCACAGCACTGCTGTGAGCAGGAATTGACCTGAAGATAGCAGGTTTTTTGTTTTGGAGTTGTGTGCATGTTCAACTTAACAATAGAATGACAGTGATTTCCTAAAAGCGGGACTTTGCAATTTTGTTTCTGCATGTCATTGCTAATACATACTGTTATGTACTGCAGAGTCGAAACTGATTCCTAGATAACCCTATTGTGGCTTTTCAGAGGCTTTGGCTCACACTGAAGGAGCTTGCCCATCTTTCTCCCTTGGTGTGCCTGGAAGATTTGAATTGTGTGCCTTTGAGTTGACAACACAACACCCTATAAATTAGTTCTGACCCTACAGAAGTGAGTGTGAGTTTCCGAGTCTAAATGTGTGCAAAATGGTAGTAGGATAACCATTTATTTATACTGCAAAACTAATTGCAGCAACATACCCAGGAGAGAAGAGGGGGTGAATGTAAATGGAGAGGAAGGACACTCTCTGAAGGAAGAGTCAAGTGGAAGCAGGTCATTTCTTGGGAGTGCCAGGAGAAGACAGCAGTGTCAGGTGACATCTAAGTACCTGGCATCAGACTGGGTGATCTGGGTTTGCACCTAGCACTGTTCTTTATAAGTAATGCCATCCTCTAAATCTATGACAACATGTGAATGATGATACTGTTTCCCTCTTGTGGTACTGTTGTGAGGAAAAGAGACGATATGCTCAACGCACTTAGGACGGAGCTCAATAAACATGAGGTCATATGCTATTTATAGACCTAGATTTACATCATCTATTGAAGATTCCTGGCGTACACCCTTCCCAATTTTGAACCATGCAGTGTTACCCTGCTCTGTTCTGACTACTGCCTCTTGGTCCAAGTAT
>NW_006399785.1:15609639-15610824 GCF_000299155.1 Elephantulus edwardii | reverse complement strand
GTTTATCAAAGTTTATAGAGTTTCAGTGAAAAAGAGATATATTTTCAAGGAGATTGATTAATATAATGGCTACTACCATGAATCCATAGCGATGGTTATCAGGACTGGACAGTCGGGGCAATGTTTCCTTCTGTTCTGCATAAGGTCACTGTCAGTCAGAATCAACTAGATGGCACCTAACAACAATAATATCAATTTTTCTGAGTTAGCTGATCTAGGGATAGAAAATGAAGCCTTTTTGTTTGAAAGAAGCATTCATAATAACAAGAGAGAAGCAATCACAGATCTCCCTCTCTGTACCCCACCTGAAGTGTTTGTATACTTGTTTTTGTTGTTATGTGCCCTCAAGGGCCATCTAACCCATAGGTGACTCTTCAGCAGGTTTTCAGAGGCTGTAAATCACAATGGAGAAAACTGCCCATTTTATTCTCATGGAGCAGCTGATGGATCCAAATTGGAGAGCAGCTGGTAGATTCGAACCACTTGCCTTTGGATTAACAGCACACCTCCTTACCAATAGGCCACCAGAGCTCCCCATTTATATACTAAAGCAGGTGAAATTATTCAAATGAGAATTAAGGCTGAGAGTTGCTATTTTTTCAAACCAGGTTGGTTTTCTTTTGGTTTTTTTTTTCTGGTTTATAAAAAGAAAAAAATAGTGGGACTGGGCTGAATCTCAGATATGTAAAACCAACTCCAAAAACACAAGGTGGATTGAACACACCGCTGGATTTGTGAATGGACCTGCCCTTATGGCAGGCTACCTTTCTGAACCATGACACAGTGTCTTTTACACAGAACTTGTTTGGAGTCTAAATGAATGAGTTCTTTCTTTCATGATTTACTCCTACAGATTTAAGCTCCTTGAGATTATGTAGCCATTAATCAAATGTAGTTCTAGGTATATTTAACAAATGTACTGGTGAGAAGGGTGGAGGGACAGTGTAGGAGAGGAAGGCCCTGGATGAGATGGATTGACATAGAGACTGAGGCAATGGGGGCAGCTTTGGCAGAGGCAGTGAAACTGGCTCAGAACAGGGCCGGGTTCAGAGCTATTGCACATACGGTTGCTGTGAGTTGCAGGTGCCTCGATGGTACGTAACAACAGCAGCATGCTTATGATCTGATCAGTTTGCAAAACTTTATTTTTATTTTATTTTTAAAATTAATTTTAATGAAAGTTTA
>NW_006399785.1:15599611-15608944 GCF_000299155.1 Elephantulus edwardii | reverse complement strand
AGAGCAGGGTTTAGGGCTGTTGTACATAGGGTCGCTATGAGTCGCAAACGACTCGACGGCACATAACAACAACATGTTTATTGCGGCTTTGTTCTCAATAGCAAAGAGCTGGAAACAACCCAAGTGCCCATCAACAAACGAATGAATAGAGGAGCTCTGGTATATTCACACAATGGAATACTGTGCAGCACTTAAAAACAAGGAACTCATGAAATATTATACAAAATGGATGGCCCTGGAGGACATTATGCTGAGTGAAATACCTCAGTCACAAAAGGACAAATATTGCATAGGGCCACTGTTGTAAAGCAAGACTTTCTTTTAAAGATCCAGTTGTTTGAAAGCCTGCAGATCTCCCTTTCAGTGCTACAGTGACCTTTCAGAGGTTAACCATACACTTTAACTGATGGTTAACCATACACTTTAACTGATTGTTTCTAGATGATAAACTGTGGTAGGATAACTCTATGTCTATGTTGTTTACTACTTGGTGGTATAAGACAAGCTGTGCTGGGTTTCTGACTGAAAAGTTGGTTGGAATCCACGAGCTGATCTCATGTGGAAAACATAAGGCAGGCAGCTCCTGTTAAGATTTGTCTCTGGAACTCCCACACAAGCAATTGGTGTTTGACAAAGGTTGGGTTGAGCTGTGATATATGTATCTGTTTGAGAATTCTTTAAAGTTTCTCGGTTAGAAAACTATTTTGCCTACATTTACTGGCATTGTTGCTGTTATGCACTGTCAAGTTGACTATGACTCATAGTGACCCTGTGTACAACAGCTCTAAACCCTGTGCTATCCTGAGCCAACCTTATTGTCTCTTACAACTCTACCTCCATCATCCAAGGCACTCAGTTAATCCATCTCATCTAGAGTCTTCCTCTCCTGTACTGTCCTTCCACTCTCCCAAGCATGATGTCCCTCTCTAAGGACTGGTCCCTCCTGGCAACATGTTCAAAGTAGGTCAGACAAAGCCTCAGAATCCTTACCTCCAAGGAGCAGCTTGGTTTTACCCTCTCTAAGATGAACTTGTTTGTTCTCCGAGCAGTCCATGGTATGTTTAATACTCTTCTCCAGCGCCACAGCTCAAAGACATCAATTCCTCTATCATCTCTAGTTATTCTCTAGCTTTCTGATGTATAGCAAGTAATCTCAAAGACCATGGCCTGGGTCAGGGATACCTTAGTCTCCAGACTGACACTGTGGCTTTTTTAGTACTCTGTAGAGGTCTCTGACAGCAGATTTTCCAAATGTAATTTGTCTTTTGATTTCCTGGCCACTGGTACCAAGAGTATTTGTTGTGGAGCCAAGCAAATGGAAGCTATTAACAATCTCAATCCCTTCACCATCTATCCTGATGCTGCCAATTTTCCCAGTGGTGAAAATCTTTGTTTTCTTGATGTTGAACTTCAATCCATATTTAAGGCTGTAGCCTTTGACCTTCTACAGAAAATGCCTTAGGCCCTTCTTAGTTCAGCAAGCAAAGCTGTGTCATCTGCATAGTCTTTCCACAAACCTGATGCCACATTCTTCCTCACAGAGCCCAGCCTCCGGGATGATCACTTCCACATATAGATTGAAAAAAGTATGGCAATAGGACACATCCTTGTCACACACCTTTCCCCATTTTGAACCATGCAGTATTTCTTTGCTCTGTTCTGAGAACTGCCTCCTGGTCCAAGTATAGGTTTGGCATTATCACAATCAAATGTTCTGAGATTCTCATTTTTCTCAGTTAGCCACAATCTGTTGTGATCCACACAGTCAAATGCTTTTGTGCAGTCATCGACACAGAGATAGACATAGGAAATAGAAAGGAGAAAACAGAAAACGTTTACCAACTTTTGCAGTTAGAAATCAACTGAAGAGGCAATCAAGATGCAGTCATATTGGGTGACTGGAATGAAAAGGTTAGGAACAGGGAAGAACGATCAGTAGTTGGAAACATTGAGTTGGTGACAGAAATGAGGCTGGAGACAGAATGATAGAATTCCTTACAATCAATGATTTATTCATTGCAAATACTTTTTATAAGATACATATGTGAGACAGAGGTTCAAAATCCTCATCTCCTAAGAGCAACTTGGTTTCACTCTCTCTAGCATAGATCTGTTATTTCTCTTGGCGGTCCATGATATGTTTAACACTCACCTTCAACATCACAACCCAAAGGCATCAATTCTTCTTCTGTTACCCTATTCATTCTCCAGCTCTCAGATGCATAGCAAGTATTTGTGAAGACCACGGCTTGGATCAGTAGCACCTTGGCCTCTAAACTGACACTGTAGCTCTTCAGCACTCTGGAGAGGTTCTTGACAGAAGATTTTCCTAATGCAGTTTGTCTTTTGATTTCCTGACTATGAGTGCCAAGAGTGTTAATTATGGAATCAAGCAAGAGAAACCAGTTTGCGTAAATTTTCATCATTTTAACACGTGGAACTCAGTGTTTGTGGGTTGATGGGATAATGGACACGTCAGATTCTTCTGGTTCCTGTATGTACTAAATTCTAAGTTGGTCCCGTGAGGACAGAGTGCGCTCCGCTCTTCATCTTGATGGTTCCTGCTCTGTTCATGTGATTGATACTTGAATAGGCCTGTGGAATTAAATGCGGGAAGCAGCTGCTTGTGATTCTCCTTCTATTGTGTACTTGTAATCCATTCAGAGAGCTGCTTGAAAGGCTGCTTCGCTATTCAGAGAGGCAGGAGGTATTTGGGTGTAAGAAAAGAGAAAAGCAAAGAAAAGCGAAACATGCATTCTAACAGAAAAATAAAATCATCTCAGGAGCTAGAGTCAGAGACCCCCTTTTTTATTCTCTTCCTCCAACATCCTCTTCAGGGTCAAAGAGGGAAGATCAGTGAGAGTTTGTGACTCTTCCTGCAGTGGGAGGCGAGGGGCCAAAAATACCAGCTGGACAGACAAAGAAGAAAGATCAAGACCAGAGAGCTTGGGAGAGAATGTGGGTCTTTCCTGTCCTGCCCCCAACCCTGCCAGGACCAGCGTTGGCTGGTCCCAGATTTCCGTAGCCATGCATGGGGGCTGTCATTCCCTGTTCCCAGCTCCGCTGAACTCTCAGCAAGAGAAAGAAAGCGTGAGAGAAGGTGGCAAGCAGGGCGACCGTTGAGGGCATCCGCTGCAGCAACCGTGACAGCAGGAGCAGGGGTTTGTTTCATCGTCGCATTTACAATGAGGCTTCATCTGTTGATGGTCAGCCCACCATCCATCACCCTTGTTCCACTGGAGGTGACACACACATTCTTCAGGACTCGGAAACATTGGTTCACTCTCTCCCTTGCTTCCTGCTTCTTTCAGCCCTAGGAAAATAGAGGGAGCCAGGCTGCAGATGGAAGCAGTTTGCTACATACTTATATCTGGGGGCAGGCAAGTCTGCGGCTGGGACCTCAGCCAAAGATACATCCCAGCTGGTGATGTGTTGACGTCAGCTTTCCTGGCCCCAAGTCCAAGCCTGAGCAACTGGAGGGAGTGCTGATGTGTCAAGCCTGCCTTTCTCCTGCTCTGGGCCCATCTCAGTGGACACACTGTTGGCCTGTGGACCTGCTCAGGTCTCCTTGTGGTGCAGCTGTGATGGTTCTGCGATACGGAAAGGAGCTGAATGATGTATTGCACCTACTCTTGTTTGCTCCTTCGTTGTTATGTGCCGTCAGGTTGAGTAGAACTCATAACAACCCTGTGAACAACAGATTTGAACCTTATCCTATCCTGGGCCGTATTCATGGTCTGAGGCTATTGCTGCAGTCACTGTTGTCTGTCCATCTCGTTGAGAGCTTTGCTCACTTTTGCTGACTGCTGCACCTTTCCAAGCATTATGTCTTTTTCCAAGAATAACCTCTCTTATCTACATGCTTAAAGTACTTCAGACAAAGTTTCACCATTCTTGCCTCTAAGGAACAGACTTGCTGCACTTTCTTCAAGACGTATTTGTCTATTGTTTTAGTAGACCATGGGATGTTCAGTGCGCTTTTCCAACACCACAACTCAAAGGCATCAAATCTTCTGTCATCTTTATTCATTGTCCAGCTCTCAGATGTGTAGCAAATGACTGAAAAGACCATGGTCTGAATCAGGCACACCTTAGGCTTCAGATTGACTCATTGCTCAGTCATCAGGCTGAGATAACCTGGTACAAGTCTTTTCTTTCTAACTCATTGCATCTGGAGAATTGGATTGAATCCTCATGGAAGGCTTATGGATTTTGCTGATATTATATCTGGAGAATAAACCACTGTGTTCATAATCAAGGCTGCATACTTATCATCTCTGTTCACTGAGTTACTCAAAGATGGAAGCATCAGATCACTGGTCTCCATGGTCTGGGATTCACAGATTTCCCAGGAGGAAGTGTATGGTTTCCTATTCCTGCAAGTGCCGCTGGATTGTGTAGAAATCTCACAGACTTTGGGATCCTGTTTTAAACTGAGAGCTTGACAATTAGAACACGCTGTTGCCAATACTCTGCTTTCCCAATTTGTGCCTGGATGTGTTGTGTTTGTGTGGGTGTGTCTGTGTTGGTTCTTGATACCTTGTTAGGAGAGGAGTTTGCATCCCGGGGCTGTCAGCAATGACATCACCATGTACTGAGCTCTCAGGTCACATGCTCAGTTTAGATCTTGGATGTGTCAGGCTTTAGTGATTTCACAATGGAACAGAGACGAAGCTCTCTGTGCTTCAATCTCAGTGTTGTCCACTGAGAAACGAAAGATTACAGAGCTGAGGGGGGCGGGAAATAAGTAAGATGAGTTTGGAGCACCTTGTCATGTGGGAACTCTTTGTCACATTGGAACACCTTGTCACGTTGGCAATTGAAGATGCTATCAGAAGCTCTTGGGTTTGTGTTCAAGTAACTGTGAAGCAAATTGATGTTACTATTGTTGTTGCCCAAAAGGTTGTTGTTAGGTGCCATCAAGTTATTCAAACTCGTAGTGATTGTATATATAAAAGAACAATGAATGAAGGAATGGAAATCCAAATTCTTTGTAAATTTTCATTAAAATTAATAATAATAAAATGAACAGCCGTCACCTGGCCTGGTGCCATATTTGCTATGCTGGAGCCCATTGCTGCAGGCACCATATCTGTCACCTCCTTGAAGGTCTTCTTCTTTTTTCACTGACTGTCTCCAGTACCAGGTGCAATGTTTTTATCCAGTGGCTGCTCCTTCCTGAAAGCGTGTTCAAGACGAGGCAGATGAAATGTTATTATCCTTACGTTAGAGGAGCATTCTGGGCATACTTCTTACCAGACAGACTGGTTTCTTGGGAGCTCATGATGTATCCACTATTATGTGTCAAGTTCATACTTCAAAGGAACAAATTGTTGTTGGATATTCCTTCCTTGTGTAACATTTGCACACACGTGAGATAATGGAAAATATCATGGCTTAGGTCAAGTGTACCTTAGTCCTCGAAGTAACATCTTTGATTTTTAACACTTTCAGCAGAGTTTTTGCAGTTTGTTTCGTTCAGTCCAATTTGTTCTTTGTTTTCTTAGTTGTTGCTCCCATGTACATTGATAGCAGGTCCAAGTTGATTGACAACTTCAATTTTTCTCTATTTATCATGGTGTTTCTCACCGGTCCAATTGTAAGGATTTTCATTTCCTTTATGTTGAAGGATAGTACATACTGGAGATTGTGGTCTTTGAACTTCATCCATAAATGATTCAAGCTGTCTTCACTTTCAGAATGAAAGGTCGCTCCATCTGTATACTGCAGGTAGTTAATGGATCTCTCTCTAACCACAATGCCATAATGCTAGCTGTATAATCCACTTTCTCAGATTATTTGCTCAGCATACAGATTGAATATGTATTTTGGAAGAATGTAAACTTGATACATGCCTTTTTTTACTAAGACCGACTAACAAGAAGTTTCTGGTGATCACCTTCCATGAGAAAACAATGTGTGGACAGTGATGAGTTATGAATCCTTGTCTGACAGGGGCAAGATGAAGAGCCCTTCAGATTGATGTTGTTGTTAGATGCCATTCGGTCAACTACTCATTATAATAACCCTATGAGCAACAGGTCAAAATTTTGCCTTCTTTGGCACTATCTGAATAGTCTCCACCTTGCTGAAGACCCTTGCTGTAGTTAATGTGCCAATCCATCTCCCTAAGAGTCTTTCTCTGTTTAAGGGGTGTGAGATGATTTGATTTGGCCTCCTATTTAAAAACTGTATTTGGGCCCTTGGGCCTGCTGCCCTCGGGCCTGGTTTTAAATGTTTTTGTTCACACAGTCTTCCAAGTGGTATAGCACTGGTCTGTCCATTTGCTGTAGAGAGGTAACTCATGGTTGCTGTGATGCTACACACTGTGACACTGCTGTGTCAAATGCGATAATGGTTATCCATGGTTATCTAAGTGTTTGGTGGAGCTCCCCATTTAAAACAAGCTTGGGAGCAGGAGTGGCATCCACTTCCAAAATGGCTTGCCTCTGGAAACTGTGAACTTGGAGAAACGACAAAACTTACACAAATGTTTAGGTCTTTTGTTCATAGGGTCACTATGAATCTTCTATGGCTTGAGGGCACTTAACAACAACAACAACAACTACCTTTCCCAGTTTGATGTCTATCTCTAAGGACTATCCTTCTGGACAGCATGCCTCAGCATATGGAATTGGGTTTCCCCATCCTTGGCTCTAAGGCGCATCCTGGTGGCATTACCTTCAAAGCACTTTGGCTTTTTCCTTAGGCCATGGCATTTCCAATTGTTTCTTTTCCATCTGAAAGCCCAGTAATGAAGAGGAAACAATACTTTAGAACTTATGGTGTTGGCAAGAAGTTCTGATTATACCGTGGCCTCAGATTGATAAGCACTTGGTGGGAAGAAGCTGGGCTGCCAACCCATAGATATGGGGTTTGAATCCCCCCGCTGCTCTGGGGAGGAAATGTGGGAAGTTTCCTTCTGTGTAATTTACTGCCTCTGCAAAGCTGCTTGAGGCTCAGCTGACTTGAGGTGCACAGTAACCACAACCTTCACGTTGATGAAACTTTAATGAAGCGACTGGAGCAATTTCTGTTTTGGGGCTTCCTTTTGCTGACTTAGTGTGACTGAAAATGGAAATATACAGCTGCAAACATCTGTTAATAATCCCAATAATTAAAGATGGTAAATTTGTATCTAAAAAGAATAATAGCAGCAATTTTACCAAAATAAAGATATTTAAAACATCTGAACTCATAATTATATTTTAGAGCAAAAAATCTTCAATGATCACTTATAAAAAATTAAGATACCCCAAATATTATTTAAAAAGTTGATAAAGTTATCTTGTGGGACTTTTCTTAATTTTCCCCCCTCTGAGTTGAGTTTCTTATACAAACTTCAAAGTGATCAAATAGATGATAAAAAAGTTTCCAATTTTGGAATTTTCCGTATTTTCCTAGTAAACTACAAAAGAATGTTAGAATCATATTATCACCATTTTCACCCTTTAATGAAGTAATAGGGAACGCTGGTGGCCTAGTGGTAAGAAATTGCACTACAATCCCAAAGGCACCTAGTTTGAGGCCACCAGCTGCTCCACAGGAGAATGATAGGCAATCTCCGCCTGTGCAATTAATTGCCTTGAAAACCTTCTGGAGGGTCAGCTATGGGTCAGTTCTGACTCTACGATACACAACAACACAATGACAACAATGAAATAATAAAGTATATATAATGATTGTGAGGTGAAATAGTGGGGAACATTATGCAAGACGGATCAGGCTGCCAATGGTAAAATCTGCTGGTTCGTCTTCACATCAGGTAAAGAGAAGCGATCAGCTCTCATTCCATGTTCTTTTTCTTTTAGTTAGATATTAAACTCCTCTTGATGGAAATTCACCACATCATAAGAATTGACCCAAAAGAAACCAGAATGTCATGAATTCTCCAAATCTAACTAGCTATTTTTTTATGCACTCATTGCCCAGGGAGCTCCAGTGGCTCCATGGTAAGGAGCTGTACTGCAATCCTGGAGGCACAAGGTTCAAATTCACCAGCCGCTCCAGAGAGGAAGGATGGGTAATCTCCTCTGAGATTAAACTGCTTCTGAAAATCCACTGGAGGTTCAGCTATAGATCGATTCTGACTTGATGGTACACAACAACAACAACAACAACAACAACAACAGACATTGGTCTCAAGTTGGAACTGATTTACAGCTAATCCTTCAGAGGTTTTCTGAGGTTGTTCTTCTGCAAGGCTTCTTGTGGATCTGAACAGGCTGTGTTGAGGTTAATGGCACAGCCATGTGGAATGCATGAGGAGAGCTCCCTAGTCTAACTAACATTGTTGTTACGTGCCATCAAGTCCCCTGTGACTCATAGCAACCCTATGTACAACAGCTCTGAACTCTGCTCTATCCTGAGCCAACCTTACTGTCTTTGACACACCTACCCCCATTACCCCTGTCACTGAGTCAATCCACCTCCTCCAGGGTCTTCTTTTTTTGTGCTGTATCTCCACCCTTCCAAGCACAATGTCCCTCTCCAAGGACTGGTTCCTCCTTTCAACATGTCCAAAGTATGTCAGATGAAATTTCAGAATCCTTGCCTCCAAGGAGCAGTCTAGCTTCACCCTCTCTAGGATGAACTTGTTTGTTCTCTTAGCCGTCCATGGTATAATCAATACTCTTCTCCAGCACCACAGCTCAAAGGCATCAATTCTCCTTCTATCACCCCTAGCCATTGTCCAGCTTTCTGATGTGAAGCACCTGATTGTAAAGACTATGGCCTGGATCATGCAGTCTCCAGAATGACATTGTTGCTTTTCAGTACTCTGAAGATGTCCCTGATAGCAGACGTTCCCAATGCAATTCATCTTTTGATGTCCTGGCTGCTGGTACCAAGAGTATTGATTGTGGAGTCAAGCAAACTAAAGCTGTTAACAATCTCAATCTCTTCACCATCTCTCATGATGCTTCAATAATACTTTAGAGAAAATACAAGGTTTCAGACTGAGTAATTAAACTATTGGTATGAGTTTTCCGAAGTCTGAAATGTGGAAAACTCTATAGGCAAAATTACTTTTTCCATTAGAAAATTTTAAGGGCATACAAAAAGAGATATAACATGTCTATAAATAAAAACAAAGAGATATGCCAACCATTGCAATAAGAGAATGGAGGAACTCTGAACAAAACAGATATTTGAAAATATGGAATTACTAATAATTTTGTAGTCACAACAAATGTCATAACTTAAAAAGAGGGAACTATTATGTATTAATTTATTGTATCTTCTTGAGACAGATACAATAAAAGTTTATGGTTGAAATAATATGATATCTATACTTCAAATGCCTATGAGGTTATGGAATTGGAAATTTTATAT
>NW_006399785.1:15595179-15598101 GCF_000299155.1 Elephantulus edwardii | reverse complement strand
TCTAACTTACTTCGGACATGTAGTGAGGAGAGACCGGTCCTTGGAGAGGGACATCATGCTTGGGAGGGTGGAGGGACGGCGCAGGAGGGGAAGGCACTCTATGAAATGGATTGATTCAGTGACTGGGATATTTGGGATGGGGATGTCAGAGACAGTGCGATTGGCACAGGACAGAACAGAGTTTAGGGCTGTTGTACATAGGGTCACTATGAGTCGCAAGTGACTCGACGGCACACAACAACAACAACAACATTATAAGTGATGACAGGTGTAAAAGAATAAATGGGGTTTCATGATATTTCCTCTTTTCTTGTACACATTTGTAATTTTTAAAAATTATTTATTTATTTATTTATTTTTTACAGAGGTTTTGGATTTCCATTCATTCATTGCCGCAATTTTCTCCCTGCCCAGTTTGTAATTTTTTTTAAACACAAATATTTACACAAGCCAAAATGCAATTCTGGTCTTGCCTTCTTCTCTTGACATTTCTTCTCACTGTGCTTCTCATGTTACGTCTTGAGTCTTCTAACTCCTTTCTGGCCGTGTTGGCTTCTCCAGCTTCTCTGGCTTTGCTGGCTGGTCATGGTCTCTCTCTCCCAGGCCCTGCGGAGGGCTAACTTGGTTGAACAAGCTGTCTGACTTTATTTTCCTTTCGGCAATAAATGTTGCTTCTGGGTTGTCCTTCTAAATACAGCTTCCATCCTCATTAGATGCTTTTCCGCAGTCCCTGACATACACTCACGCACCCAGAGCCCAAGCTTTCGGGAATTTGTGCCCTTGCCAGCCTCCTTTGTCCCGTGTACTTGGTTATTCTGATTTGGAAAGTAAGCATATTTCTTCTCAGTATTAACGTCCTTTTCTTCCTTTCCGGGTAGATAATACAATGTTGCCTTGGAGGTGTTGTGTATTTAGAAACCCAAGAAGGACATTTAAGATCAATGAAGAACACAAAGTTTCCAGGAAGAATCATAGGGTGGGATAAATGGAATCTGTCATCCTAATCTGTCTCCTCTCACAGAAGAACTAGTAGAATCAGAAAAGAAGCGTTTTGACTTTTGACCTGGGGCCATGTTTCCCAGAGAGCTCAGTGCCAGGACTTTCTCAGCTGACGTGAAGGACTTCAAGAAGAAAGTCATCCCAGAGAGAAGGTGAATGATGAGTTGCATAAATATGACAACAAACTGTCTCAGTGCCCAGGACTGAAGGACTTCCCAGGACAAGAGGCTTCCAGTGCGAAAAGCTGAGGAATCCCGTTCAAACCAGGATGAGCTGGCCACTCAACAGTAAACGTTTATTTCTCATTTTTGTTATTGAAAGCATGTACAAAAGACCAGAGCACAATTCAGCATTTTATTCATGTGCAATTTAGTGACTTTACTTACAATCTTCAAGATGTGACACCATTATCACAGCCTTTTCAGAACTGTTATTTCCTGGCTGTTGTAATTTACTATCCCTGGTTTGAAAACCCAGGATGAAAAAACAGAAACATACCCTACAGTGTGGAGAGATCAGAAAAGGCGGCTTACAGCTCCACTATTACTATATAGTAGTTCTGATGACCTAATGATTAAGAGTTACGCTGAGTGAACTAACTCAGTCTCATAAGGACAAATACGGCATAAGATAATTTTTGTAAAAAATAGAAGGATAACTAGTAAAACATATATGGGAACCCAAGTTGTGGAGGCTGAGGATGGGTTGCTGTTGCTGTTGTTATGTGCCGTCGAGTCGTTTGTGACTCATAGTGACCCTATGCACAACAGCCCTAAACCCTGCTCTATCCTGCGCCAACCACACTGCCTCTGACACACCCATCCCAATTACACCAGTCTCCAAATCAATCCATCTCATAGAGGGTCTTCCCCTCCTGCGCTGTCCCTCCACCCTCCCAAGCATGATGTCTCTTTCCAAGGACCCGTCCCTCCTGGCAACATTGCACAGTTTGGTGGGTGGAGGGAGGAGGGAGGAAACGGGAAGGTTAGGACGAAAAAACAGGGTAGTGATGGACAAGGCCCAATGGTGATTAATTTTATAAAACATAATGCATGAGAATGATTGCATGAAACACAATAGGAATGAAGAATAGTGTGAAACATAATGTATGTGAACTTTGTAAGCAAGCCGATAAAAAAAAAGATTTAAAAAATTGATGTTCTGCAACTGAAAAAAAAATGTCTTGTTGTAGACCTGAAGGCACATGGTTTGAATCTACCAGCTGCTCGTTGGAAGAAAGATGGACAATCTCCTCCTGTACTATTTATAGACTCTAAACACCCACGGGAGGGTCAGCTACACGTCAATTCTGTCTCCATGACATGTAACACCCACAATGTCAAGGGCTTACTTACTGAGGCAATGCTCTGCACAGAGGCAGGGCCAGACTTGAGTCCCTGAGCCCCCTGGGAGGAGGCAAGAGCTTTTCATATTTATGGTGAACAGAGGTGGCATGTTCCTAAAGTCCCAGGCTTCCAAGACAAGCATAGCAAGTACTGTGTAATTTACTAACATGTAACCCACCTCTCCTAGCAAGTGGAAGTGAGCTAGCAAGCACTGCCTTACCTAGCCTTGCAAAAGCCTGCCCCCCTATAGTTTCCTAAGCCTCCCCTCAATTTGAATTGCTGTTGTCTCTTTGATCTTAATATCAATAGTTCTTTAAAAGATTACAATGCTCAAAGTAAACATTCTTTACTAATTAAGATAAACTGTTATTTGGTTCAAAGAAGACTGCAATGGATGGCTTTGATTGATTTAAGGCTTAAGATTTAGAGGTCGACTGAGAAAAACTGGATGAAATATGTTTACGGCATTGAAGTCTATGGGGGAGGGAATAGTCTAAAAGTATTATATTTTAGGGCATTATTTTTATCGTAGGAGTATGCAATGAGGGTTGCAGAGTGGATTATATTTGGGGGTAGG
>NW_006399785.1:15584698-15593789 GCF_000299155.1 Elephantulus edwardii | reverse complement strand
CAGAGTCAGCCACAGTTTGTTATGATCTACACAGTCAAAAGCCTTTGCATAGTCAATGAAACACAGATAGACATTTTTCTGGTATTCTCTGCTTTTAGCTAAGATCCATCTAACATCAGCTACAATATCCCTAGTACCACGACCCCTTCTAAAACCAGCCTGGACTTCTGGTAGTTCTCTGCTGATGTGCTGTTCCAATTGTTTTTGGATAATCTCAGGGAGGAGGCATCTCAAATTTCACAGTATGCTTGTGACCTCACTCTCAGCTACTTTCAAAGTAGCTTCTCAAACACCATTGCTTTAAACCTGACCTCAATCTTTAAACTGACATTGATCCTCAGTGTTTTGTAGCAATCCCTGGCAGCAGACTTGCCCAGTGCAATATGTCTCCTGATTTCTGACTGCTGGCACCAATGGTGTTGACTGTGGACCCAATATGAATTTGTTGATAATTTTAGTCTTTTTTCAGTGGTGAGGATTTTTGTCTTCTTGATATTGGGATACAGTCCATAATGAAGTCTTTCATCCTCTGCAAGTCTTTTTCACTTTCAGCAAGCAAGGTTGTGTCATCTGCATAGCACAGGTTAATGATTACTCTGCCTTTGATCCTGAAGTCACACTCTTCTCCATAGAATTCAGCTTCTCAAATGATTTGCTCAGCACACAGATTGAATAGACATGGAGAAAGGGTACGACTTTGATGTACACCTTTCCTGATTTAACTACTTGACTAATGATTAGCCACTGCCAATGCTGTTGGGGAGATTGGCCTACATTCAAACCAGCACTGTCTTTTCTCAACTCACGGGACCACCTTTACTGCTTCTCACCATTACAGTCCACAGAGTCTCAAGTAATTTTTCAGAAGTAACTTTCTAAGACCTTGTTGTTTTCAGTTCCCAAACCCTACTAGTAATATATTAGTAATATAATTACGGAAAAGAGTTTAAGATTGTTTTACAGTAGTTCGATTTAGTGGGCATATAGTCGAAAGACTATCTTCTAAAAAGTCACTGCTGAAAAACCAAGCAAATCAGACATGGAGGAAGTGCATGTGGTCTTTAATAAAAAAAATTATTGTAACTTTAATGAAAGTTTATAAAGAGACTGGTTTTTAATTAATACATTTAAAAACATTTTTTTCTCCCTCTCCCTTCCCCAATCCACTTTGGAGTCCTTGTCCTGTTCTAGATTACTGATTGTCATACATGCCATGTCAAATTGTCTACTCCTTTTTTATTGTTTATTCCTTTAATATTTTCTTTTACTTCCTATTGTCTTGAGGCACCAGTCCTTGGAAAAAAGACATCATATTTGGAAAAATAGAGGCTCAGTGAAGTAAAGGAAGAGCTGGAACAGGACGGATTGACACAGTAACGTCGTAATAATTTTATACATGGTGAGGGTGCTACTAAGCAGGGTGAGTTTTGACCTGTTAGTCGTGGTGTTTGTTGAAATGAGTTGTAGTTGACAGCATCTAACAACAATCGTAACAACAACAGCAACAAAGCTAAGGAGTTATTTGGAATAATTCTTTTCTCTTGAATACTTAAGACAATAACTCCAAGCACATTCAAATTCACTTGTTTTTAGATTTCTCATTTTAGAGATTGAGATTTTGACTGTAGGACTCCTGCACACAGACACTGTAACGATGAGTTTAAACATGGGAGAGTTTGTGGGGATGGTGTGAGACTGGGTCAGTTTCTGATCTTTTTTCACAGGGTCTCTGGGAGTCACATTTGACTCAAGGGCATCTGACAACAACAACAACCACCACCACCTTTATAGGATGACACTGATGAGTGAGAAACTCACAGCTTGACCAGCACAGAAGTTGAGATTTCTTAATCTTCTAACCAAAAGCTCTTGACCTTGGCACAGAAGTGGATTTTTGTCAGAAAATACCACTCATGGAGTACTTCTTTCCTTCCATCATGGTGGACTAAGTGAGCAATTTGAGTTCTGGGAATAGAAATGAGGATTAATCCAGAATAAATGAAATCTGTGGGTCTTATGAAGTGGCGTGGACATCAGACTGTCCAGAGCTCTAACTGCTAGTATATAATTAGATTTTTCTGTATAGAGTTTTACTAATTTTCACTAGCATAAAAAGAAGCTTTAGTCTTTAAAAAAAAAAAAAGAGATTGGCATGAGATTCTTAGAATTTAGCTTGCTGAAGGATAAGGAGTGAAATCAAAAAGGATGTCTGCCATTCATATCTTGAAGAATAAAGCCTTTTCTCACTACTGTACTTTAATGACTCTAAGGACCAGAATTTGTAATAGCTCCAGTTGAGATAACCATTGTGATAAAATTGATCCCAACTCTAGGACATGAAGACTTTGTCTTACTCACTGTGGGCCAATTAGAGGGACCAATCTCTGGGGGGCAGAATACTTAGTAGACTGTGAAAGATAAAGAAGACTTTCAACAACATGAGTTGTTACAATGGCTGCAACAATCACCTTGAACTTGCCTAGGTGAGTGACGACACTGCAGGAGGACCAGGTGGTATTATATTCTATGATACATATTAAGTTACTATGAGTCAGAGCCAGACTAATAGCATCTAACAACAATATCAAACTGAACTACATCTTCCAACTTGCAATGTTTTAGACTGGGTGAAATGTAGTTATTCTTTACATGTGTTCTTGTACCTTTATATTTATGAACTTCTCGATAAGACAGTCAAACTGTTACAGTGAGACATCAAAATACTGTAGAAAGAACTTCGGATTCAGGGACAGGAGCCCTAGTAACCCAGGGCATGCTTTCCTCTCACTGTGTGACCCTCGACCAATTCGACTCTGTATCTGTCTTTCAGTTTCCATATCTGCAAAATGTGCAAGTAGGAACAGATGGACCTCAGAACTGTGTTAGGAGCTCCTGGAGTGGAGACGTGAGTAGCAAGAGAGGGGGGGCTCCCGAGGTCCCCTTACTCTTTACAACCTAGAGCAGTCCTGTGCTGTCTCTATTCCAAAAGAATCTTGGTTTTGTGTTCTTTTGAATAATGATTTATGCTGCTGGAGGGAGGAGAAAGATAAGAAAGACCACTCAACTGCCACATAGAATTACTGTTCTGGATCTAATGGGTTTTATGAATTGCCTGCTTGATTTTGATTTTTTTTCCACTCTCCTTTACTTGATACTCATTTACTTATTGATGGAGAGAAAGTCAAATGGAGGGGTAACCAGGCATTGGGTCAAGTTCACCTACCTGGTCGGGACACTCACTAATAATATTGAAAATGAAATACCAATTAAAAGAAATCGTGCTTCTTATTGCTTCTTAGATGAGAAGTCCTTATTGTTATTAATTATTAGGTGCCATCGAGTCGAGTAGGACTCATAGCGACTCTAGATCTGACCCCTGTCCTGTCCTGTGCCATCCTCACTGTCTCTGACACACTTGAGCCCATTGCCGCAGTCACTGTGCCCACCCGCCTGGCTGAGGGTCTTCCTATGCTTTGCTGTCCTTCCACCTTTCCAACAATTAGTCCTTCTCCAAAGCATAGCCTCGCTGAGCAACGTGCCCAGAAGTTGTGAGGCTTCACCATCCTCCTAGCCTTCCAAACGGTGAGAGTACATTTTGTGTTATTTTAGGCGACATAGTTTATGTTCTTTTGTTACAGAAACTCTGGGAAATAAATACACCACCCAATTCCATCTCATATGAAACTCTGCAGTTCTTCAGCTCCTGGGACATAACCGGCATTGAATATCAACTTGATATATTGGTGGTGGTTTGTGCGCTATCGACTTGGAACCAACTCAGAGCTGACCCTGAAGCAGGTTTTCAGAGGCGGTAATTTGCATGAGTGGAGATTACCCATCCTTCTACCACAGAGCAGGTAGAGAATTTGAACTGCATGTGTTTGGGATCACAGCCCAGCTTCTTGCCACCAGGCCCCAGAACTCCCTCAAATGTTGTAGGGGTTCATTATTCATACATAAAATGAAATCAGTGAGGAGGCTCTCAGGAGGGTTGATGATACCTGGGGCCTTCAAGGTGGTTCTGACTCATGGGGGCTCTATGTTACCACAGGATTGTCTATGCTGTGATCGTTACAGAAACAAGAGAGCTGGTGATGCAGTAGTTAAGATCTCAGCCTCTAACCAAAAGGTAGGTGGTTCGGATCTTTCAACTCCTCTATGCCAGGAAGGTGTTTCTCTAAAGCTTTAGAGCATTAGAAACTCTATGGACAGTTCCACTCTGTCCCATAGGGTTGATGAGAGACACAATTGACTTGAGGAAGGGAAAGGGCGGTGGGTGCAGTTTGGTCTTTGGCAATTTTTATGGGGGCAAATTGACGGGTCTTCTCTACCATGGAGCTGATCGTGGACTTGAACCAGCAACTTGTTCTTTAGCAGCTATGAACTCGATCATTGCTGTTCCACAGGCTCGGCCATTGCTGGTCCACGGGCTTGATCTTTGCTGGTCCATGGGCTTGATCATTGCTGGTCCACAGGCTTGGTCATTGCTGATTCACAGGCTTGGCCATTGCTGGTCCACGGCCTTGATCATTGCTGGTCCATGTGCTTGATCATTGCTGGTTCACGGGCTTGATCATTGCTGGTCCATGGGCTTGATCATTGCTGGGAGGGGCATAAGAAAGGCTGACACTTGAGGTAAAGGTAGACTGAAATGTAATTTAAGTATGTGGAGGTGTGAGACAGGGTACACAGGGCTCTGGGAGCTGCTTCCCAGCTGTTGGGGTAACTAGGCAGAGCACCAGATAAGCACTGTGACAGAGCGGTGCTCCCCATGCCTGGGAACTCAGAGATTAGGGTCAAGTGAAGCCAACATGCATGCCTGGGGATGTTTCCCAGAGGGAACCACACTTGGGCTGAACTCCAGGGAAGAACAGAATGACTGCAGATGTTATTGTTGTTACTGTTAGATGTAGGCAGTCAATTACGACTCATAGAGACTCCATGAACAATAGATTTGAACCCTGTTCTTTGCTGTGTTATCATCATCTCTGACACATGTGAGCCCATTGTTTCAGTTACCATGTCAACCCACCTGGTTGAGTCTCTTCCCCTCTTTCAACCAGGTGGGTTGACATGGTAAATGAAATAGTGGGCTCACATGTGTCAGAGATGATGATAACACAGGATAGAACCTTTCCTAGCACGGCGTCCATCTCCAAGAAAATAGCCCTTTGTAGTGATATGCCTCCAAAGTATGTAAGGTGACGCCTTATCGTCTTTGCCTTCAAGGAACACTCTGGCTGCACTTTCTCCAAGACATATTGGTTTGTTCTTTTGCCAGTCCATGGATATGCAATACTCTTCTCCAACTTAGAGTTCCAAGAGCTCTTCTTCTGTCATTGTTATTCATTGTTCAGCTCTCAGAGCTACAGCAAGTGACCTTGGCCTAAATGAAGTGTACCTTAGTTGTCAGAGTGATATCATTGCTCCTCAATAATACTTGAACTGAACTCCAAGGGAAGAAGAGAGTGGTCACAAATAGGCGTGGGAGAGGCAAAAGGACTTGGCATGTCAGAAACAATGAATGGGTAACCTCAAAACCAACCGTTTGAGAAGAAGGGGAGTAATGATGTATACTGCATTGCAACAGATGAGGGAGAAAACTGTTTAAAAGGGATATATATGATTAGGGATTTTTGTCATGACAGGAGTCCAGAATGAAGGCAGCACAGTGCAGTGGACTTGGAGGCAGGGATTGCATAGCAATGAAAGAGTTTTTCTTTTACTCATCAAGGAGACCAATTGGCAACATCAGGATGGAGGGTGAAGAGACTGAGATTGTACACAGCTTTAGTTTGCTTGGCTCCACAGTCAACACTCTTGGCACCAGTAGCCAGGAAATTAAAAGGCGCATTGCCATGGGAAAGTCTGCTGTTAGGGACCTCTCCAAAGAAGAGCAAAGGTGTCTCTCTGGAGACTAAGGTGCATTTGATATAGGCCATGGTCTTCGCAATCACTTATTATGCATCAGAGAGTTGGACAATGACCAAGGAGGATAGAAGGAGAATTGATGCCTTTGAGCTGTGGTGCTGGAGAAGAGTATTGAGGGTACCAGGAACTGCTAGGAAAACAAACAGATTCGTCCTGGAAAGGGTTAAACTGGGTGACTCCTTGGAGGCAAGGATTCTGAGGCTCCATCTAACATACTTTGGACATGTTGTGAGGAGAGACTGGTCCTTGGAGAAGGACATCATGTTTGGGAGGGTGGAGGGACGGCGCAGGAGGGGAAGGCCCTCTATGAGGTGGATTGATTCAGTGACTGGGGTAATCGGGATGGGAGTGTCAGAGACAGTGCGATTGGCACAGGACAGAGCAGAGTTTAGGGCTGTTGTACATAGGTTCGCTAATGAGTCGCAACCACAACAACATCAAGGAGAAAAGTGAATTGAGGGGGAGGGGGTGGGCAGGGAGAAAAGTGCAACAGTGAATAACTGGAAACCCTAAATATTCTGTAAACGTTCATTAAAATTAATAAAACAACAACAACAACAAAATCCCAACCATTTATATATAACATATCACTGAAAAATGTTAACATTGCTTCTTCCGTACTGGGTAACCTAATCAAGAACTTTAGTATCACAATTGCATTTTATTTTTAAACTATCCAGTTACAAATAATATTATCAGTTCTGTGCCGTAGATGTGGTAGGAAGAAATGTGAAGTCAAGTAGCTTCGTCATGCTGGTGTGTGGAATAACTTGTATTCAAGCTCAAAAGTCTATGCTCCTGAAAAACAAGGAACTCATCAAATATTATTCAATATGGGTGACCCTGGAGGACATTATGCTGAGTGTAATATCTCAGACACAAAAGGACAAATACTGCATAGTGCCATTGTTGTAAAAATGGGACTGACATAGGGGTTGGGAGAGACTGAGAAAGATGGGATAAATTATGTATACTGCATTGAAACAGATGAGGGAGATAACTGTTTAAAAGAGATATATGATTCGGTATTATTGTCATGACAGGAGTCCAGAATGAAGGCTGCAATATGGAGTGGACTTGAGGGGAGGGATTGTATAACAATGAAAGACTTTTACTTTTCAAAGAGAAGCGTCAACTGGGGGTGGGAGGAGGGGTGAGCAGCGAGAAAAGTGCAACAAGGAATGAATGGTAATCCAAAGTCTCTATAAATTTTCATTTAAAAAAATTAAAAAAATAATAATATAATAAAATCTCTATGCTCTTAGGTGCTACAGAGTCATCCCCTGACTTAGAGTTTCTACTGATTGGTTTTTTTAGAAATAAAACACTAGAACATTTTTTCCTGGTCTTAGTCTGGAAATTCCACTGGAAACTGGTTAGCATCATGGCAATGCACAAGTCTGCTTTGAGAGAGAAGTGTGGATGTAAATGATATGCATTTACTGGGACTTGAACTTGATCGTTGCACATAGAAGGCGAGGGTTCAACCACTGAATCATGAAGGCCACTGCCAGCCAATGGTAAACTTTAGTAAAAACGTTAGTCAGCTGGATAGGAGTCAGATCACGGGAGCCAAGAACACCATGTCCTATGTCAGGAATAGAACTAATGGTGGTTCTTCCAGGAATGCTGAGACAGGATTTCCCAACCACAGCACAACTGACATTTTGGGCTGGATCCATTTGCTGTATTGGGCTGATTTTATGCACTGTGGGTTTCACAGCACCCCAATCTCTACCCACAAGATGTCAAAAGTACACTCTCTCTCAGTTGTGACAACCAAAAATATTCTTCAGACATCCCCATATGTCCCCTGTGGGCAAAATCATTGCTCGTTGATAACAACTCTCATCTGCCCGCTCATGCAAGGCACTGGTTTCCTGCTCCAAACACGCAAAGCTGAAGCCAGCAGAAATACTTGTGCTGTGCACAAAATTATCTCCGGCACGCTCTGAGCTTTGTAACGGTTCATTGCAGCAGCTGGGGTCTTGATTTCCCCAAGGTGACTCACACAGCCTCTGTCTGTGGGAGTCAGTTGGTTATCTGTTCTGACAAGGCCCAGTGTGTTGGAGGAAGAGGCGGTGACAGGCTCATCAAAGCTGTGAGTGCACAATTTCAGCTCCACATTGTGCTTGCCAAAGCATGACAATTGGGACGCTTTGATCCAAGGTGTGCCTTGTTCTGACCAGCGCCAGAAGTTCTGAACCTTAGATTGAATACTGAAATTGATTCTATGTTCCATTTGCTTCAAGCCTACCAGTGTGCACATCGACTTATTATTCTATTGTCCCACCTCTACACACGGCTCTTATGTAACCTTCTCCAGGGCATTTTCCATGATGACTAGCCTTCCCTTGCAGGCTGGCCAGCATATCTACCTCACAATTATCCCTCCTACAGAACTTTCTCATTTTGTTTCTAACAAGTTTATTTTCTCATTGTTGTTGTTAAGTGCTGTCAAGTTGACTATGACTCACTGTGGCCCTGTGAACCACAGATCAGAACTTTGTTTTATTTCACACCATTGTCATGAGCACAGTCACGCTCAAGTGCACTGTGGTAGTCACCACTGTCAATCCATCTCATTGAAGATATTTTTTTTTCTCTTTCTTTGCCTTCCACCTTTTCCAACATGATGTCTCTCTACAAGAACTGGTTCCTTCTGAAAAGATGCTCCAAGTAAGTGAGATGAAGTTTCAGATCCCTGCCTTCCAGGCGCCTTCCTGCTGTACTTCCTCCCTTGTTTGTTCTTAGCGCAGTCTGGGAAACATTAACCACCCCTGGACAACATCATCACTCAGAGATATCAATTCTTCTTTAGTCTTCCTTATTCATTGTTCAACTTTCAGATGCATACTTGTTGTTGTTGTTATGTGCCTTCGAGTCGCTTGTGACTCAAAGCAACCCTATGTGCAACGGCCCTAAGCTCTGCTCTGCCCTGTGCCAATCACACTGTCTCTGACACACCCATCCTGATTACCGTAGTCACTGAATCAATCCATCTCATAGAGGGCCTTCCCCTTCTGTGTTGTCCCTCCACCCTACAAAACATGGTGTCCCTCTCCAAGGACTGGTCTCTCCTTACAACATGTCCAAAATACGTTAGACGGAGCTTCAGAATCCTTACCTCCAAGGAGCCACCTAGTTTAACCCTTTCCAG
>NW_006399785.1:15582559-15584103 GCF_000299155.1 Elephantulus edwardii | reverse complement strand
ATGCCGCATTTCTCCTCATAGAGCCCAGCCTCCCGGATAATCTGTTCTGCATACAGGTTGAAAAGGTATGGAGACAGGACACATCCTTGGCGTACACCCTCCCCAATTTTGAGCCATGCAGTGTTGCCCTGCTCTGTTCTGATGACTGCCTGTTGGTCCAAGTATAGGTTTCACATTAGCACGATCAAGTGTTCTGGTATTCCCATTCTTCTCAGAGTCAGCCACAGTCTCTTATGATCCATATAGTCAAATGGCTTTGCATAGTCAATGAAACACAGATAGACATTCTTCTGGTATTCCCTGCTTTCAGCGAAAACCCATCTAACATTAGCTATGATATCCCTAGTATCATGGCCCCTTCTAAATCCAGCCTGGACTTCTGGTAATTCTCTGCTGATATGCTGTTCCAGTCGTTTTTGGATAATCTGCAGTAGAATCTTGCTTGTATATGAAATCAATGATATTTTCCTATAGTTTCCACACTCTGTTGAGGCATATATAGCAACTGAAAAAGATGGTGCCTTGGATCAGATGCACCTTACTCTTTAAATTGACATCGTTCCTCTTTACCATTTTGGAGAGGTCCTTGACAGCAGATTTTCCCAGTGCAGTGTGTCTTTTGAATTCTTGACTGCTGCTACCAAGGGTGTAGATTATGGATCTAAGTTCTCATATAGAGATGGCCAGAAGTCCCAATGTAAGGTGCTGGCCGGAATGGAAGGCTTCCTAGTTTATTTGCTTTAAAGGAAAATCCTTGTCTCTTCTGAGCTTCTATTTTTTTTAAATCTTTATATGGTTTGCTTGCTGCTTACTTGATCTGTTGTTGTTGTTATGTGCTGTCGAGTTGCCTGCGACTCAGCGCGACCCTAGGTACATCAGCCCTAAACCCTACTTTATCCTGTACCAGTTTCATTGTCTGTCTCCAACACACTTACCTCCATTATCCCAGATACTGAATCAATCCATCTCATCAAGGGTCTTCCTCTACTACGCTGTTTCTCTAACCTCCCAAGCATGACGTCCCACCTTGAAACATGTCCAAAGTATGTCAGATGAAGCTTCAGAATCCTTACTTCCAGGGAACACCCTTATCTCACCCTCTCCAGGACAAAATTGTTTGTTCTCCTAGCAATCTCTTCACCATCTCTCGTGATGCTGCCAATTTGCCCAGTGGTGAGAATCTTTGTTTTCTTGATATTCAACCTCAATCCGTATTGACGGTAGCAGTCCTTGACCTTCTGCAGCAAGTACTTTAGGTCCTCCTCAGTTTTATCAAGCAGGGTGGTCTCATCTACATAACACAGAATGTTGATGAATCTTCCTCCAATCCTGATGCCACAATTCTCCTCTTATAGCCCAGATAATCTGTTCTACATACAGATTGAAAAGGTATGGAGAGGGGAGCTCTGGTGGCCTAGTGGCAAGAAGCTGCACTGCAATCCCAGAGGTACACAGTTCAAATCCACCAGATGCTGTGCCGGAGAAGGAGGAGCAATATCCTCCTGTACCAGTCAGATCTGATTTGACGGTACACACACACAAAA
>NW_006399785.1:15572746-15581469 GCF_000299155.1 Elephantulus edwardii | reverse complement strand
GATGCAGTGTTGCCCTGTTCTGTTCTGATGACTGCCTTTTGGCTGAAAGCAGGGAATACCAGAGAAATGTATATCTGTGTTTCATTGACTATGCAAAGGCGTTTGACTGTGTGGATCATAACAAACTGTAGCTGACTGAGAAGAATGGGAATCCCAGAACATTTGATAGTGCTATTGTGAAACCTATACTTGGACTAAGAGGCAGTCGTCAGAACAGAGCAGGGAAACACTGCATGGTTCAAAATTGGGAAAGGTGTACACCAGGGGTGTGTTCTATCTCCCTACCTTTTCAACATGTATGTAGAACAGATTATCCAAGAGGATGGGCTCTATGAGGAAAAGTGTGGCATCAGGACTAGTGGAAGATCTATTAACAATCTGCGTTATGCAGATGACACAACCCTGCTAACTGAAACTGAGCACACTCTGGAGACTAAGTTGTGTCTGATACAGGCCATGGTTTTTGCAATCACTTGCTATGCATCAGTGAGTTGGACAATGACTAGGGACGATAGAAGGAGAATTGATGCTTTGAGCTGTGGTGCTGGACAAGAGTAATGAATGTACCATGGACTGCCCAGAAAACAAACAGATTCATCCTGGAGAGGGTTAAACCAGGCTGCTCCTGGGAGGCAAGGATGCTGGGGCTTCGTCTGACATACTTTGGACATGTTTTAAGGAGGGACAGGTCCTTGGAGAGGGACATCATGCTTGGTAGGGTGGAAGGACGGTGCAAGAGGGGAAGACCAACTCTCTATGAGGTGGATTGATTCAGTGCCGGGGTGATCAGGATGGGTGTGTCAGAGGCAGTGAGATTGGCACAGGATAGAGCAGGGTTTAGGGCTGTTGCACATAGGGTCGCTATGAGTCGCAAGGGACTCGATGGCACACGACAGCAACATGTGTATTTTGAGTACAAGTTTCTTCTTAGATACATAATTTGCAAATATCGTGTCCCTTTATAGGTTTTCTTTTCATTTTCTTGATGATGTCTTTTATAATTCAAACAATTTTACTTTTGATGAGTCCAATTTACTCATTAGTGATTGATTCCTCCAAATGACATCTCAGAGCAAGAGAATTGTGCACGATATGGTTTTTACTGGCTAATTGTCAGAAGTAAGGCAGCTAAGTCTTCCTCCAAGTGTGTCTTAGCCTGGAATCCTTACTGAAATCTGTTCACCACAGGTGATCCTTCTGGAATTTGAAATGCCAGTGGCATAGCTTGCAACCTGCAGGCCACTGCAGTACAACAAGCTGACAGAGGGGTGGCAGGGCAGCAGGGACATTTAAAAGATTTGCTGACAAGTTGGAAGAGGCAAACTTTTGGCATTCTTTATACAGACCCAAAATATTGGATAACGGTAACCCCTTTTGTGATATAATAATGGATGCATACCATCCGCCTACTTTTGTGTAGCTTATAATGAATTTTTGCAGCCATTGTTTCATTAATTCTTGTAACAAACTGTAATATGAGTGAGGCATATTTATCATCCCTAATTTACACATGGGGCTACTGAGACCTGGGTCAGATGACTTGTCCCGAGTCAGGAATCTCTGAAGGGAAGCTTTATCCATGACTTCACACTTTGTGTTTTTGAAGTACCCTGCCCCCCGCCTTCCAGCTTCGGTTTTTTGCACATTAATATGCAAAAATATGGTCCCTGGAGGCTGGTTTGCCTGTGTCAGCTTTTAGAGTTGCTGCCTGAAACTTTTATTAAAGATGGAAAATTCACTGAATGGACAGATGGACTTGAAGGTCTTTAAATCACTTTCGTGCTGAGAAATTTTCAGTCAGGTTATTATCCATGCAGTGGTAATTTGATTAAAAAAAGTAAGAACGAGGCAGAATTGACCCTAAGAAAATGAGATTTGAAAAGGGGGCAGGGGCCATCAGCATTGGGTCAGAAAACCACAGGCTTATTCAAATTTGATTCAGGAAGTTCCTATGGGCTCAGGAGAAACGAGCTCCCCAGGATATTATTGTACAGAGGTAGTCTATGGTGTAGAAGAGGGGAAAGGCTGTGTCAGCTCAGGAGTGCCAGTAACGTTGTACGGATGTACCTCCAGTGACCTGGGGGATTCGAACAGGGCAGAAAACTGGGGAGAAACGTAAAAATGCTAATGGAAGACGCTAATAACTTCTTAGAAAGTCTGGTGTTTGACACTATTGTTAACAGTAATTATACAAAGCCCAAAGTCAAATTAATGCTGTGGAATCACACAGGAGATGGCCCATCTTTCTCCTGAGGAGCACCTGGTGGATATGAACTACCTGACTTTGGGTCGTCTAGGCAACTCCTTACTCCTTACTCCAGAACTCTGAAGTATGACCATTACAATGATGCTACCTAACCTTCTGTGATGCGGGATATGACTCACACTGTAACAGTAGGGATCCAAAACTTTTTTTAAAGGATTTCATGGTGAATTCATTCTCTATAACAACCTTACCTGGGGAGCAAAAGCAGTCATGTTGAGTACTGTCGAGTTGGAACCGACCCACAGCTGACCCTCTGATGGGTTTTCAGAGGCTGTTAATTACACGGGAGAAGATTGCTCATCTTTCTTCTACGGAGCAGCTGGTGAATTCGAACCAAGTGTCTGTGAGATTGTACTGCAGTTTCTCACCATTAGGTAGCTAGAACAACACATAAACAAATGGATTTCATTGTGTTCCAATAGAATCATATTTTTATAAGTATAGATTATAGCTCAACATCAAGAAAACAAAGATTCTCACCACTGGGCCAATTGGCAGCATTACGATAGACTGTGAAGAGGATGAGATTGCTAATAACTTTAGTTTGATTGGCTCCACAATCAACACTCTTGGTACCAGCAGCCAGGAAATCAAGAGGTGAATTGCATTGGGAAAGTCTGCTGTCAGGGACCTCTCCAGAATACTGAAGGGCAATGATGTCAGTCTGGAGACTAAGGTGTGCCTGGTCCAGGCTATTGTCTTTGCAATTCCTTACTATGTGTCAGAGAGTTGGATAATGACTAGGGATGATAGAAAAAGAATTGATGATAAGAGGAAAGAGACTCCTTCCAGCCCGGTGAAACGTTGGACATGCTTCTAGAGACGTGACGTGAGATGAGGCAGCCACAAAGAGGATCCAGTTCCGAGAGAGAGCTCCTGAGCTGGTTTGCCTCATGGAGCCATGACTGTTGTTGCTGTAGTTACAAGCGGTTGTGAGAATATTTGTTTCTTTGATGTTGAGGTCTAACCTGCCCTGAAGACTGGGACCTTTGATCTTCAACAGTTATAGAAAAGACCAGAACAGACACAGAGGTGAAGACGGGAAAGAGAGAAGCCGTGTAATCCACAAGCTAAGGAATACCAAGAATTTCGAGCAGATCTTAGAAACAGGAGAAGTGCTAACAGACACAACCAACACCCTGCCTCGGACCCTCAGCCTCCAGAAATGTAAAGAAATAAAGCTCTGTTGATTAAAAAAAAAAAGAAAGAAAAGAAAGGGAATTGATGCCTTTGAGCTGTGGTGCTGGAAAAGAGTGTTGAATATGTCACGGACTTCTAGGAGAACAGACAGGTTTGTCCTGGAGAGGATGAAGTCAGGCAGCTCCTTGGAGGCAAAGATTCTGAGGCTTCATCTGACACACTTTGGGCATGTTGCAAGGAGGGACCGGTCCTTGGTGAAGGGCATCATGCTTGGAGGGGTGGAGGGATGGAGAAAGAGGGAGACTATCAATGAGATGGGTTGGTACAGTGAGTGGGGTAATGAGGGCCGGTATGTCAGAGACAGTAAAGTTGGCCCAGGATAGACAGAGCAGGTTTCAGGGCTGTTGTACATAGGATTGCTATGCATCACAAGCAACTCGATGGCACATAACAATACCACCACCACCAGCTCCACCAATAGTTTGCTAATCCTTAATCTAAACAAAGTAAAACTCTCAAATTATGGTCATTTGCGGATTTTGGTGTTCAGGATTCTGAGAAAAGGAAAATGTGGTGGCCAGCACACTATGTGTGAGTCACTTTTCTAGATGAGTTCCCACCAGAGGTAGACTGTCCTTTCTGTGGTGCATGACCTTCATGTGCCCACATATGCCCATTTTCCAGTTGAGAGGTATCTCCTTCAAAAATCACGTCTCTGTCTCACTTTTGATCCCCTTAAACACCACCCTTGAGTCATAATCCACGAGGCGCACTCTAAAAGCAAGCTGACATGCCTCTTCCCAGAAAACCTCCAGCAGCTTCTCATCATTTGTAAAAGCAAATGTGAATTCTTTACAGTGAAAATCCTATAAACTCTCTTTCTCCTTCGCTCCTTCCAAACCTGGCACTGATGCTTCAGTATCATGAGTGCTTATTATCCTTGAGTTTCTCCAACTTCAGGTGACCCCGTTTACGATGGAATGAACCACTGTCCAGGCTTCACCATCCTGACCGCCTTTGGCTTACCTGACTTCATTGCTGTCCACCACTGTGTATTTAGGGTCCCTTCCAATCTAGCGAGTTCAGCTCCCAGCACGATATTGAAGGAATATTTTGCTTCATTCTATAGAGCTTTCATGGCTAATTTTAGGAAATCTACCACCAGGCCTTTATTCCTATTCTGTTTAAGTCTGGGAGCTCACATATTGATTGTGGGTGAACCTGCTTGTATCTGAAATGCCAGTTACATTAGCTTCCAGCTTAATAGTAACATGCAAGCCCCCAACAGTGTGACAAACTATCAAACGGGTGGTGGAGAGTGTTCATGCTGTTCTCAGGTGTTGGTGAGTGGGCTCTGACACATAACATCCCCACAAGCCACAGAAAGAAACAGGCAGGTCTTACTCCATCCTTACAAAAGTTAGTATGTCTGAGTCCATTGTCTTAACCACTGGTAATTCATCTTATTGGATGCCTCCCTCTACATTATTGAGAATGATTTCCTTCGTTTTTGAATTATGATTTTAGTAAGTTTATAGAAAGTTGAAGTTTCATTCGTTCATTGATTAATATGTGTTTTTCTCTCTACCTTCCCCAATTTACTTTGTGATGCCGGT
Organism: Elephantulus edwardii; assembly: GCF_000299155.1. NCBI lineage: Eukaryota > Metazoa > Chordata > Mammalia > Macroscelidea > Macroscelididae > Elephantulus > Elephantulus edwardii. The sequence continues at coordinate 15,576,447 of NW_006399785.1, read as the reverse complement.
CCCATCCCAGATTGTTAACTCTCATATATAAAATGCCCAATCATGTCCTGCCAGATAATTCTTTGCTTCAACTCTTCCAGTGCAGTGTTCATTAACTAACCTGTCTTTTTCTATTCTTTCCCCTCTCCGTGTCCATCCCATTTATATTTTTAACAGCCACCTTATGCAGTATTCGTCCTTCTGTTACTGAGATATTTCACTCAGCATAAACATCTTCCAGACTCATCCATGTTGTATAGTGTTTTACAAGTTCATTGCTTTTAAATGTTGCATAATATTCCATTGCGTGAATGCACCACAGTTTCTCTATCCATTTCTTTGTTCATAGACACTTGGGCTTCTTCCATCTCTCTGCTATTATGAATAGTGGACATGGGTGCACATACAATGGTTTGTGCCACAGCTCTGCTTTCTTTAAGGTTTATTTTTAAAAGTGGAATGTTGTTATTTTAGGTGCTGTCAAATAGGACTCACATTGTCCTGTGAACAACAGATCTGAACGCTGTTCTATCTTGTGCAATTCTCACAATCTCTGAAACGCTCAAGTCCACTGCTGCAGTCACTGTGTCTATCTACCTGGTTGAGAGTCTTTCTCTTTTACATCATCCCTCCACCTTTCCAGACATGATGCCCTCTCTAAGGAATAGCCTCACGTTGCAATATGCTCAAAATATGTGAGACAAAGCTTCATTCTCTTTGCCACCACGGAGCACTCTGGCTGCATCTTCCCTGATCTTCCCTGAGACATACCTGTTATTTCTTTAGTAGTTCAGGTGATCTTCAGCACTCTTCTGCAACACCACACTAATGAGATATCTGGTCAACTGATGTGTCTATTTGCGCCTACTGTCTTTCTCTAGGACCTGGTTCTTTCTGAGAGCATGTGCCATATTCACACTATAACTAATCTATAAAATGTTATGAAGTATGAAGGATGATAGCCACTTGTACCACATAGATATGCAAGATTGTAAACCTCCTTCTTAGTCTGTATTTCTCCTGGGTACTTATTTACCTCTAAATTTCTCAGGATCTTGGCTGAAAGAAGAGAACACCAGAAAGACATTTACTTGCATTTTGTTGACTATGTGAAGGCATTTGACTGGATTGTGGATAACATTGCAAAGAATGGGAATTCCAGAACACTTAACTGTGCTCACGTGAAACCGGGAGAGAGACCAAGTTGTAGCCATTCAGAGAGAACGAGAGACTATCACATGATTTAAAACTGGAAAAGGTCTACTTCAGGATTGCCTCTTTTTCAGCGTCCTTTTTCAGTCTGTCTGGTGAGTAAATGATCCAAGAAGTTGGACTATGTAAGGATATGAGATCAAGACTGAAGGAAGATCCATTAGCAACCCATGACATACAGATTATATAACTATGTTTGCTGTAGATAAAAATGCTTACTGAGGGAGATGAAAGACTGCTACAGTATGAATTATGCCTCAGAATAAGGAAAACAAAAATCCTTACAACTGGACCAGATTTGCAGCAGCATCATAAACAGAGAAAAGATTGATGTTGTCATCAAGAAGGGCTTGTTTTTACTTGGATTACACATCAACACCCATGGAAACAGCAGTCAAGTTATCAACATTGTATTGGGTAAATCTGCGCCAGACATAAAAATCTTTAAAAAGGCATAAATGCCATTTAGATTACTCGGTTATGTCCAACCCCATTTGTGGTATTTTCATTGGCCTCATACTTATAAAAAGTCTGGATAATGAAAAAGGAAGACCTAAGGAAAGTGGATGCATGTCATTTATTTATGATGTTGGTGAAAAATACCAAATGTTAGGAGAATGAACACATCTTGGAAGTATACTCATAGAAGTAAATTTAGAGACACGTTATCTAACTTACTTTGGGCATGTTATCAACCTGTGGAGGAGGACATCACACTCAGTAGAATGACGAGAATCAGAAAAAGAAAGGCAGATTCTCTAGAAGATACATTGGCCCCAGTGGTGGCTGTGGCAGAGAGTTCAGCCTTACTTATTTTGACAATAGCACACACCTGGACCCTGACTGTTCTGTTGTATCTAAAGTTGCTTAGAGCAGGGGCTGACTTGATAATACCTAACAATAGCACACCTTCTCTCAGGACTCTCTGTATCTCTGGACGGTGTAAAATTTCATGTTGATATTTAACAGCAATGCCACCCAGTCATTTCTGGATTGAAGCATGATCGATTGAGAATGACAGCTGGCCAGTTTGGGCCCCTCCCTCCTGCCTTCTTGTCCAGGTAACCCTAGTTGCCAAGGGGGTGATGTGTCTTGTTTGGAATGGGTGAACATCCGTAGGCCCTTGTACCTGACTTTCTCTCCCTCCATGTGTGGGAGGCTGCATTTGGGGCTGCGGTCTGGAATCCTGCTCTTAATTCTGATTGCAAAGACTTTCTACCTCTCACCAGCTGATCACATTTTTATCTCCTTCAGGGAAGGAAGTTTACGCAGTCGTTCTTTTCTTTTTTCCTCCTCCTCTACTTGATGGCTTGTGGTAGAAATTCCACGTTCTGCATTATCTAGCTTTCTTTTCCTTTTCTTGGGTGGGAGGGGTCTAGGTATGCAAAGACAGGCTTCTGAAATTTTCCCAAACATAATCACACAATGAAACCTCCGTCAGCAGGGTTTTTTCCCCTTCCTGAAAGAATGACTTTCCAAATAGAACAATTTGACTCTTTGGTTTGTGTTCTTTGTCTCTTGTGGCTCATGCATACAGAAGGGACGAGTTCCTGGCAGAGAGTTCTGGAAATACCAAGCTCATCTACGCAGCTTTCCCTCTCGCCCCCAGCTGGTGAAGGGCTCCCTCACCTGACCTTTTGAACTACCTTTTGAATATTCATATCACTGGAGCAACTCATTCACTGTACTGCTTCATGCGTGCTGTATTCACGCATTCTATTTGCTGCCTATTCCCAAGCACAATATCGTGGATATCCTAATCCTATAAAATTCAGTACAGATCACATGCAGTTTATACTCCCTAGTTTTAGCACCAAAATGCTACCGTGTGGTAAGTGCCCTGGTTTAACTTCCCTTGGCTGGACAGAGAACTGAGCTGGGGGTGAGGGAAGACAACAGGAAGATTGGGGCTGCTACAGAGGGGCTTGTGCCTCATAACTCTTTTTAAAAAAATTTAATTTACCATTTTGTTTTTCTGTATGTGTGCCATCAAACCGGACCTGATTGGTAGAGGAGGAGATGGCCCCTCCTTCTCCTGCAAAGCACCTGGTGGATTTGAACCATGTGCCCCTGGGATTGCAGTGCAGCTTCTTGCCACTAGGCCACCAGAGCTCCCTCATCACAGCACTTTTAGTGGCTGTCAAAAGTGAGATGCTTTTCTTGAATGAAGTTTATAGTCCTTGGTTTTAGTCCTAAGTCCATGATCCACCTTGAGTTGGTTTTTGTATATGGAGTGAGGTGTGGATCTTGTTTTAGCCTTCTGCATACTTTAGTGGTCCTAATCCACAACATAAAAAGTCTTCCAAGTATCCTGGAAAATCTACAACCAGGAGAAGATAAAATAGATGAATAGGACCTTCTAAGAATCAAATCCCTATGCACATCCAAAATCTTCTCCAATAGAGTAAAAAGGGAAGCCATAGACTGGGAAAAATATTTGGTAATGACATGTCAGATAAGGGACTTATATCCGGAATTTATAAAATACTTGAACACCACAATAAGATAAA
>NW_006399785.1:15569040-15571901 GCF_000299155.1 Elephantulus edwardii | reverse complement strand
TACTAATGGAGGAATTTTTTTTTCTCTCTTCAGAGGGGGAAGTGAGCTGGTGGGGAGGGGTGGGCAGGGAGAAAATTGCGGCAATGAATGAATGGAAATCCAAAACCTCTGTAAAAAAAAAAAAATTATAGGGAAAAAAAAAAAGTGAGATGCTGCAGCTCCAGAGTCTGCAGTGACTGCTCAGCGTAGGAATGGGCGCCTTGCTGAGAAAGAAGACGAGGTAATGAGAGTGGAGGTGAAAGTAGAGGGAACTTATTAGTGAAAATTGAAACTAAAGCAGTACATTGCAGACGGAGAAACAGGTCTCTTTCTGAAAAGATGAGTGGAGTGATGAGGACCGGGGGGCTCTGAAGGTGAGGTGCTTTTATAGCCAATCTTCTTTCTCCTGAGCTGGGCTCTGTGGCAACGGCAGTGAGTGGTGTTTAGGCTGATGAATGATGTCGCTGGAAGTTCCCACTCTGGTTTACCACTGGTGGTGCTGTGGAGTCCTAAGCACCTAAAATGCTAATTATGCTGCTCCAGGCATTTCTTTACAGCACAAGCCACCTTTCCAAGGCATTGGTGTCTTCTTCATAAGGCAACATGGACTCTCCTGCCTGTGATTGGATTGTTTTTGCCTTCTTTACTTTTTATCTTATATGCGCTCAGGCTGTGCTCTGATAACGTCCCCAAATCCAGCTGAAACTGGAAGGCGCTTGATTCTAACTTTTCCTTTAACTTTCCTTTCCTATGCTTTTGTCGCAAATTATCCAACAGCTAGCTCACTCCAAACACCATTATTTCATGTGCTGCACAGACCCACTGGGGCCCTTGGGGCCTCACGGGCTGAACCTTCAGTTCCTGTGCTGTTGCCATGTGCGAGTCCCATTCAGAGAAGAACTCTCCCCACCTGGATAATTCTCCTGCCGCTTGACTAGCTTCACCCCACTCAGTCTTTACCCAGGAGTTTCATATCCGTGTCAGCTCTTGGAATTATTCAAACAAGCCAATCACATCAACCTGCAGGGAAAAGGTACCCTCTAGTTACTGCAAAGTCTACGTTTAAATTTGTTTCGATTTTAATGACAGTTTATAAAGAACTTGGATTTCCATTCATTCATTGTTGCACATTTCCCTCCCTGCTCCCCTCCTGCGAGGTTTTTTTTCCCCTTTGGAAAAAAAGTTCTTTCATTGTTATACAGTCCCCTCTCCCCCCTCCCACTTTACTACGCAACTCCTATTCTAGACTCTTGTCATGCCAATAATGACTAATCATATATGCCTGTTATACAGTTCTTTCCCTTATCTATTTCAACACCGGGCACATTATTTATCCCTTTGTCTTACTCTCCTTACAACCCCCATATCAATTCTGCTCTATAACAGTGGCACTATGCAGTGTTTGTCTTTTGTGACTGAGATTTTTCACTCAGTATAATATCCTCCAGGGTCACCCATTTGCATAGTTCATGAGTTCTTTGTTTTTCAGTGCTGCATAATATTCCATTATGTGAATATACCACCGCTTCTCTATCCATTCGTTTGTTGATGGTCACTTAGGTTATTTCCAACCCTTTGTTATTGTGAAAAAAGCAGCAATAAACATGGGTGTGTATATAACTGCTTGGGTGGCAGTTCTGGTTAATTTAAGGTATATTCCCAGTAGTAGAATTGCTGGGTCAACTGGTATTCCTATTTGCTACTTTTTTCCCCTATTTGCTACTTTTTGAGAAAGCGCCATACCGCTTTCCACAGTGGTTGCACCATTTTACACTCCCACCAACAGTGAATAAGGGTTCCAGTTTCTCCACAACCTCGGCAGCATTTGTTGCTTGTTGTTCTGTTAAATTTTGCTATTCTGACTGGAGTGAGATGATATCTCATAGTTGTTTTGATTTGCATCTCTCCTAGAGCTAGGGACTTTGAACACTTCTTCGTGTGTGTTTGCCATCTGAGTGTCTACTTTGGTGAAGTGTCTGTTATATCCTGTGCCCATATTGCAACTGGGTATTTGGTAATGACTTATCTGATAAAGGACTTATATCTAGAATTTATAGAAGACTCGAATGGCACAAGATAAAAGTAAATCACTCAATTGCAAAGTCTACATTTTTGAAGCCCTTGCACATTCATTCTACAAGGAAGTACAGCCCTTATACGGCCTTAAATGACATGCAGTGCCTTCCCGTTTTGAGTTATGGGTGTGTGTGACTAATTAGAAACTGTCCGTCTTGTATTTCCAGTGATGAGAGTTGTGTGTTCAGTTATCCTCAACTCTTGTTTTTTTTTTACTTTGTGTTTTTGGGCTGTCCTTTTAAACTGTCTTTCAGCTTTTTAGCTTTCGCATCTCTTCCCTTTGTTTTGGCTTCTTGATGTTCTAATGGAATTTTTATAGTGTCTTCTGACATCGATTTTGGTTTTTTATTTCTCCCTTGTATTTGTAAGTATGGGAACGATCTTGGCACAGCCTCTGGCATAATGACCTTTTGCTCTCTTTATGTATTATATCCTTGAGACAGGTTTTCTGGTCTTCAGTCACTGGTGTTTAATGCCTCAGACCTGTTCTTTTAAAAATGGTTACTAATAATTTTTATCCTCCCTTCCGCCCAGGAGCACGCTTGTCAGAGTTTCCAAGGGCTTGCTCCCACCGGAAATCCCGGGTATCTGTGAAAAACGCCTGTCCGTTGCTTATCTGAGGTGGCTGCCGCTTTCAAGCCTCCCTTCCGCCCAGGAGCACGCTTGTCAGAGTTTCCAAGGGCTTGCTCCCGCCGGAAATCCCGGGTACCTGTGAAAAACGCCTGTCCGTTGCTTATCCGGGCCAGAAGGGGAAACATAATCTACACAGAAGTTCTACAGGACACGTCACCTTCCCTTGGAGACAG
>NW_006399785.1:15547154-15565721 GCF_000299155.1 Elephantulus edwardii | reverse complement strand
GGGAAGACCCTCTATGAGATGGATTGATTCGGTGACTGGGGTAATCAGGATGGGTGTGTCAGAGGCTGTGCGGTTGGCGCAGGATAGAGCAGTGTTTAGAGCTGTTGTGCATAGGGTTGCTATGAGTCAGAAACGACTCGACGGCACATAACAACAACAACAACAATAATTTTTATCATTCATCTACATTGTGTTTCATGCATTCTTTCATTTACATTATACTTCATTCATTTATATTGTAGGATCCCCCTCCCTCTTTCTTACAGTCATCCCAGCAAGTATTACCTTTTTGTGTGTGTTCTTGTTCATTTTAATGGTCCACAGTATATTCAAAATACAAGTAGAGGAGTTAGGATTTACAACATGTCTTTGAGGAGCTGGACACATTCAATCCATAATAGGTTATGATTACGTGCCATTGAGTTTACTTTGACTCACAGCAAATTTAACTACAACACTTCAAAACTTTGCCTAATAGAGTGCCATCCCATATTCTCCACAGTTCCTAAACTCACTGTGGCAGTCACCGTGCCAATCCATCCCATTAAGGGTGGTCTTTTCACTGATATTCAACCCTCCCAAGCAACAACTACTTTTGTGAGAGCATGCAAGCCCGATACTACATGAAGCCAAGTCAAGTCAACAGGCCAGGGGTCCCTGCTCCTCAAGCCAACAGCACTTCCCTGCCCATCATGCATCTGTGCACGCTGGGTGGGCAGCACTGAAGAACATGGCCAGACTCAGTCTCTTTCTTGGTTGTTATATTCCTTCACCTTTCACTCCTGCAGATCCAGGCACTCTATGAGTGAGCACACTGCAACCTCAAGTCTTGGCGGGTGGGGTGTGATGGGCGCCAACGTCACCCTGCCTCAGAAGCCAAACGACCTGTTCCAGTTATGAAAGGACAGTCTCTTCCTTTTCTGTTTTCTTTTTCTTCTCTCCTTTTCTGTTTGCCCGTCTCTCAAATGTGAATCTCTTAAATCAAAAGTCCAAAGTGAGTCCACAGATCCATTCAAATACAAATCTCCTCAGGTTACTGAGAAGGACTCAATATTTTTTCTTGACTAAGCCCTGACTCCCACATCCAGATTCTACTTTTAACAAGCTTATCTCCAGACCAGCCCTTGGGGAGGGACATTATGCTTGGGAGGATTGAGGGAAAGCGCAAGAGAGGAAGACCCTTGATGAGATGGACTGATTCAGTGACTGGGGTAATGGGGGTACGTGTGTCAGAGACAACAAGACTGGCACGGGATAGAGTAGGGTTTAGGGCTGTTGTACATAGGGTTGCAGGCAACTCAATGGCACATAACAACAACATCTCCACTCCAGAGCTTCTATTTTAGTATTCCAAATTAAGAATTTTCCAAAGACAAATTTCATGCTTTCTAAATGTACAATATCCAGTGTTTGTTTATATTATACATTTTTTTATTCTCCTTCACTTTAAAAAAAATGATTCTCATCTAACCATCTCTACACACTGCACTTTTCAAACTTGTTCTCGAGATGACACTTAAATTCAAGTGAGATAGACTCAAGGTGGTATTTTGGTTCTTGTGGACTTACGTCAATTTTCTTCAACTTCATGTTGAACTGGCACACGTGTACGATTCCACAGACAACACCTGGCTTGCTTTTGACTGCTGATATTGAACTTCTCCACTGATTCTTTCCTCAGATATAGTCAATCTGATTCCTTTGCAGGCGATTAGTAAGGTCTAAGTGTAAAGTCATCATTTGTGTGTTGTTTTTTTTTTAAATGTATCAGTGGCATCCACTTCCTAAACAGCATGCTTTTGGGCCTCTGGAAATTATAAACTTTGGAAACAATTTCAGGTCTTTTGTTCGTAGGGTTGCTATGAGTCGTGCTTGACTTGACACCAACCAACAACAACACAACAACTATTAAAAATTTATTAATTTTATCTCAGCCTAATTTCTGTCACCAAGACCATACTTTTGAATTATCCTTTCTTCCTCTTTATTTCTGACTTTTGCATTCTAGTTACCAATAACATTAATGCATCTCAATTTCATGTTTTGTCAATTTTAGACTGCAAATGTATGTAGAAACCCTCAATTTCCTCTTCTTTGGCTTTAGTTGTTGGTGCGTATATTTGGGTAATAGTTTTCCTTGTACCACTAAAACTACATGTACCTGCATTTCTCTGTTGTATATTCACTTTCCAAAGGTCTAATAAGATCTTAGATGATACAGAAAGCATCCAAAGAAAATAGAAGGAATACACAGTCACTGTACCAAAAAGAATTATTATTGTTATCTGCCACTGAGTCACTTGAGTCGTATAGTACAGCAGCTCTGAACCCTTCCCTGTCCTGAGCCAGTCTCACTAATTCTGACATACCAACCCCCATTGCCCCAATTACTGTATCAATCTATCTCATCTGGAGTCTTTCTCTTCTGTGCTGTTCCTTCACCCTTCTGAGCATGATGTCCTTCTCCAAGGACTGGTCTCTCCTGGACATGTGCCAAAATTATGTGAGACAGAACTTTAAAATCCTAATCTCCATTGATAGTGGAAGTATCCCAGAAAGTGCCATATGAAAAAGAGGTAATGATAATAAAGGAAGAGGTAAAAAAAAAGTCTGTAGAAATTGATGGGATGCCAACCGATGTGTTTCAACTAAAAGATGTAACCCTGTATGTGCTCACCAGTCTATTCAAGGAAATTTGAAGTAGAGTTGCCTGGCTGACTGACTGGAAGAAATCCATATTTGTTCCCATTTCCAAAAAAGGCAACCCAACAGAATGTAGAAATTATAAAACTATAGCATTAATATCACATGCAAGCAAAATATTGCTGAAGATCATCTGGAAATGGTTAGAACAGAATATTAACAGAGAACTCTCAAAAGTTCAAATAAGGGTTTAGAAGAGGCTGCAGCACCAGGGTTATCATTGCTGATGTCAGATGGATCATGGCTGGAAGCAGAGAATATCAGAAGAATGTATTTCTTGACTAAGTCAAGGCATTTGAGTGTGGACCATAACAAACTGTGGATAGATAACTGAGAAGAATGTGAATCCCTTAACACTTATCTGGGCTCCCACAAAATCTATACTTAGATCAAGAAGATGTCCAAACAGAGGAGGGGAACACTGCATGGTTTAAAATCAGGTAAGGTATGTATTCTTTCTCCATACCTATTCAATCTGTATTCAGAGCAAATAATGAATGAAGCTGGAATTTATGAAGATGAATATAGTATCAGGATTAGGGGAAGACTCATCAACAGCCTGTGTTATGCAGGTGACACAACCTTGCTTGTTGAAAGTGAAGTGGACTTGAAACACTTGCTGCAGAAGGTCACCCTTCCATATGGATTATATATCAACATCAAGAAGACAAAAATTCTCAGCACTAGGCCAATAGGAAACATCATTTTAGATAGAGAAAGAAATGAAGTTGTCAAAGATTTCATCTTGCTTGGATCAACAATCAACACTTTCTGTACCAGAGTCAGGAGGTCAGGAGACATTGCATGGGGCAAGTGTACTATCGGGAATCTCTCTAAAATACTGAAGAGCAATGATGTCAGTCTGAAGACTAAAGTACACTTGATTCAGGCCATGGCTTTTGAAATACTTGTGATACTGCTGAGAGCTGGACAATCAATAAAGATGATAGAAGAATTGATGCCTTTCGACTATGGTGTTAGAGCACAAAACGTCTCAGGGACTGACGAAAGAGCAAGCGCTTATATATGTCTTAGATAAAGTACAGCCAGATTTCTCCCTGGAGACAAGGATGATCAACCCTCATCTCTGAAACGTTGGACATCGTGTTGTTGTTGATTGCCATTAAGTTGAGCATGACTCGTAGCGACCCTAAGATCAAAAGGGCTGAAGCCTTTCTATAACTATCATCATTTATCAAACTTCCTAGAGTTTCTGTAGGCTTTTTGTTTAGGAAGTGGATGCCACTCCTGCTTCTGAACATTGGACATGGTGCTAGGAAAAACTATTCTTTGGAATGGGACATCATGCTTAGAAAGGCAGAGCATCAGGGAAAGAGAAAAAAACTCAATGAAATGGATAGACACAATGACTACAGCAACAGGCTCAAGTGTGTCAGAGATGACCACACGGCAGGCCAGGGTTCAGATCTCTTCTTCCAAAGAAAGACTCATACTTGACAGCAACTAACAACAACCACAATCTAGAAATTATGTTAGTTAACCAAGGAAAATTGCACTAGTTACTTTCCCTATATTAAATCCAGTATATCGCAGTCACGAAAGGACAAATATTACATAGGGCAGTGGTGTAAAACAGGACTGACATCAAGGTTGAGGGAAGGCAGAGAAGGAGGGGAGGAATGCTGTATACTGCATTGAAACAGATGAGGGAGGGACCTGTTTAAAAGGGATATATGATTAGGTAGTTATGACAAAAGTCCAGAATGAAGGCTGCATGGGAGAGTGGACTTGGGGGGAGGGATTGCATAACAATGAAAGAGTTTTTCTTTTACTTTTCAAGGAGAAGAGTGAACTGGGGCAGAGGGGTGGGCAGGGAGAAAAGTGGAACATTGAACGAATGGAAACCCTAAGTCTTTGTAAACTTTCATTGGAATTAATAAAAAAAATTAAAAAATGGGGAAAGAAAATGTTAGCATTCTTTTCTACTCCCATGCTGTATACCAGCTTTTAAAATGAAAAATCAAACATACTTCCATTGAGTTGATTCCAATTCATGGTGATCCTCTACTGGACTTCTGAATATGTAAATGTATTTTTAATAAATTTTTCATTTTAATTGTGATTTTAATGACGTTTACAGAAAAGTCAAATTTTCATTCACTCATTTTTGCACATTTCCTGTTTCTCCCTCTCTTCCCCCTCCTCCAACTGACTCTTTAAAAAATATTAATATTCTTCTTATTCTGGACTGTTGTCATATGTGTAATGCCTGATTACACTTTTTCCTTTTTATTATTATTATACTAGTTTATTTACAAAATTTGAATACATTGTTTTCCAGAATAGATTCTTCCTATTTCCCTCACCACCCATCAAACTGTAAAACCCCACGATTAATCCCTCCTTCCTCTCGTACATCCTCACCCTTCTGCTTCATACCCACTTTGGATCCTTATATTCATTCAACAATAATGGTTTTATACAATATTTGTCCTTGTGGGACTAAGTTAGTTCACTCAGTATAGTGCTTCCCAGTCCCTCCCAAGTTAGATAATAATTTAAAAAATAATTTTTCCTGTGTGCTGTGTAGTATTCCATTGTGTGAATGTACCATAATTTTTCAATCAGCTCATTTTGGGTTGGCTATCTGGGCTATTTCCATGTTCTTGCAATGGTGAATAATGCTATTATGAATAGATTCTTTTTAAACAGCTCTTTCCTTCATCTGTTCCAATACACTCTTATTCTCCTCCCAACCCCCCATGTCAGACCTACTTTATAACAGTGGTACTAAGCAGTCTTTTTGTGACTGAGATATTTCACTCAGCATAATGTCCTCCAGGGTCACCCATGTTGTGTAATATTTTACAAGTTAATTGTTTTTCAGTGTTGCATAGTATTTTATTATATGAATATACCATATTTTTTCTATCTCTTCATTTGTTGATGAGTACTTGGGTTGTTTCCATCTCTTTGCTATTGGGAATGGCACAGCAATAAGCATAGGTATGCATACATCTATTTGGATGGTGGTTCTGGTTTCTCCAGGGTACATTTCCAGTAGTGGCATTGCTGGGTCAAATGGTATTTCTGTTTCCAACTTTTGGAGAAAACACCAAATTACCTTCCACATTGGTTGCACCATTTTACACTCCTGCTAGTAGTAGTGAATAAGGGTCCTTATATCTCCAAAACCTCTCCAACATTTATTGTTTGCTGCTCTGTTGAACTTTGCTATTATTGCTGGGGTGAGATGATATCTTATAGTTGTTTTTATTTGCATCTCTCTTATAACTAGGGATTTTGAACATTTCTTCATGTGTTTGTTTACCATCTGACTGTCATCTTTGGTGAAGTGTCTATTTCGATCCTGTGCCCACAGAGTATATAAATCTTAAAGGGATGATACACTTTCATCTTTGTCCTGAAAGGAGCTTATGGGATCAAACTGCTGGCATTTTAGTTAGCACCCCAACAGTTAACCTGCCACACCACCTTTCCTTCTTTCCATGTTGCATTAGATTCTGTAATTCAAATGTAGAAATTTGGGAATGGGAATGACTTACAATCAAAGGACACACATTGGGCCATCTACTTCATTGTTAAAACCAATTCTGAATCCAGGGTTGACAGATGAGGAACACATTGGTACAGAAGGGCTAAGACAATGGGAGAAAAAATATCTAGTACTTTATTGATGTCTAATATTATGCTCTCCCTAAGTCCCCTTTCTTCTAAATAACATTTAGAAGATTCCTAAGATAGAATGTTTTCAATATCAAGAAAACAAAGATTCTTTCTTACCACTGGGCTGATTGGCAGCATCATAATGGATGGTGAAGAGATTGAGATTGTTCACAGTTTTGGTTTCCTTGGTTCCACAGTCAACACTCTTGGAACCAGCAGTCAGGAAATTAAAAGATGTATTTCAATGGGAAAGTCTATGGTTAGAGACTTCTGTAAAGTACCGAAGTGCAACATTGTCAGCCTGGAGACCAAGGTGCGTCGGATGCATGCCATGGTCTTTGCAATCACTTGCTATGCATCAGATAGCTGAACAATGAGGAGGGATGATAGAAAGAGAATTGATGCCTTTGAGCTGTAGTGTTGGAGAAGAAAATTAAATATACCATGGACTGCTAATAAAACTAACAGGTTTGTCCTGGAGATAGTGAAGCTGGGCTGCTATTTGGAGGCAAGGATTCTGAAGCCTCGTCTGACGTACTTTGGACATATTGCAAGGAGGGACCAGTCCTTGGAGAGGCACATCATGCTTGGGAAGGTGCAGAGACAGTGCAGGAGAGGAAGATCCTTGATGAGATGGATTGATTCAGTGACTGGGGTAATGGGGGTAGGGGTGTCGGAGATGGTGGGATTGGCACAGGATAGGGTAGAGTTTAGGGCTATTGTACATAGGGTGGCTATGAGTCTCAGGTGACAGAACAACAACAACAACAACAACCAACAAGAAAAAGAACAACATCATCAAATCAGATAGTATTACTTCATTTACACAGGCAGAATTTGGCTGATTCACAATGGGAAGAAATATGTATCTAACTTTAAAGTCCATATATGCCCTTTGCCATCTGTTATGAAATTTCCATCATTGATAACAGTCCTCTACCTTTAAGCCACACGGTGATTTTAGAGCATGTTAATCATGTGTGGCTGTGCATCATTCATTATTTTTTAGCCACCAAAGTACCATTTAGTATAATAAAGTGGTTAACTTTTCATATGAATAATTTATTGATACCAAAGTTTTCCACTTGAGCACCCAATATGAATTGAACGAATGTATTATTTTAAGCTAATGAGGTTGTTGGAACCCAGTGCTTTTAGTCTATGAAATTTTAGGCTTTCATTTATTTTCTGGTTTCAAGTAAAATGTAGCCTATACGATTCTGATTCATTTACACAGTTACTCTCATAAAAAAATTGGATGCATTATTTGATGTGCAGTGCTCATGATCATTTTTCTTATGGGCTATTTGAAGAGCCTGTCCTTAGAAACAGAATGTCCTTAGAAGCAAACAGTGTTGATATTGATGCCAAGTGAAAATAAATCTGAACCATAAACACGTTAGGGTAAAGCAATGAACTCAGAAGGCTCCATTATACTTCTAACCTTGGCAAATGTGTTCTTTAACCTTCGACGTATTTACACTGGAGCAATTCAGAAAGATAACAGAGTCATACTGGCAATTGTCAACAACATTGAAAAGAAGAAGAAGAAAAAAGCATATTTTGAAAATTGGAACTTAAGTGGCCTGTAACTCCAAATGACAAAATTTCAGAAGGTTGCAAACAATTTTCATCTACTGTTGAATCTATTTTTTTTTGTAATAAGTAAAATCTAGGTTGAGAAGTGTAAACTGAAGGGTGTCAATACACTAATTCAGATTAATTTTGTTAAAGGATGTTCACGTCGTTAAAAATATAAATAGAACGGAACAGGAGTAAAGAAAGTGAAATATGGAATTAGAGAGCAAGAGCAATGGAGACAGGAAGATAGTCAGAGACAGAGATTGAGAGATATTAAGAATAGGGCAGAAGAAACACAGAAAACAAAATGAGAGCCAGATCAATGAAAAGAGATTGTTGTTGTTAGGTGCCATCGAATTGAGCATGACTCATACCGACCCCATGAACAAAAGATCTGATCCTCTTTCTAACCTGTGTCATCCTCACACTTCTTGACACCCAAGAGCCTATTGTGGCAGTCACCACATCAATCCACCTGGCTGAGGGTCTTCCTCTACTTCACTAACCCTTCACACTCCCCAGAATCATGGCCCTCTCCAAGGAATAGCCCCTCCTAGCAACATGCCCAAAGTATGTGAGGCGAAGCTTCATCATTCTTGCCTCCAAAGAATACTCTGGCTTCATCCTCTCCAAAACATTTCTATTGGTTCTTTTAGCTGTCAATGGGATGTTCAATGCTCTTCTCCAACACCACAGCTCAAAGGCATCAATTATTATTCTGCCATCCTTGTTCATTATCCACCTCTCAGATGCATATTAAGTGATCAAAAAACCTATGGCCTTAATCAGACACACCTAAGTCCTGAAAATGCCGTCAGTACATGTTAATAATGAAGAGGTTCCTAACTGACAGTGAAAAAAAGAAAAGTTAAATGATAATTACCTAGAAGTCAATGTATATTTCCTCAAATTTTCTTGTTTACAAAGGAAGTAGCTCTGGTATAGTGAAAAAATGACTATGTTCAGAGAAAAAGAACTGAGATTTTAATCTTGATTCTTCTTTGACTATTTTAAAAGATCTTAAGCTATCACTTCAATCTACTTTTATGTGAGTTATCATCTATGTATAAAGAGAAAAAGGATGTTACATTTCACAGTGGAGGACTAATTGAGCCAGTATGCTTCAAGTAGTTGGTATCAAGTTTGTTCCAACTCTTAATAACAACAGAATGAAACATTACACTCTATTCTTAGTCCTGTGTTTTATCCCTCTATGTGAAACATCTCACTGAGGATTACTATTTTTCTTTTTTTAACTGAAATTTTAATGAAAGTTTATAAAGAACATGGATTTCCATTCACTAATAGTTGCACATTTTCTTCACTGCTCACTTCTACTCCAGTTCACTTTTCTCTTTGAGAGAATAAAATTCATTCATTGTTATACAATCCCCCCAGTCCACTTTACTATGTAGCTCTTATTCTGTACTATTGTCATTCAAAGAATACCTAATCATATATTCCTTTATAGCAGTTGTTTCCCTCATCTGTTTAAATGCAGTGTACATTACTTATACCCTCTTTTCTTAGTTTTCCCCCAACCTTGATGTCAATCCTATTTTATAACAGTGGGATTATACAGTATTTGTCCTTTTGTGACTGAGATATTTCACTCAACATAATGTCCTATCCTCTGTATAATATTTCATGAGTTCCTTGTTTTTCAATGCTGCACAATATTCCATTGTGTGAATTGTATACCACAGCTTCTCTATCCATTCATTTGTTGAGGGGCACTTGGGTTGTTTCCATCTCTTTGCTATTGTGAATAACGCAGCAATAAACATGCGTTTGTATGTACCTGATTGGGTGGCAGTTCTGGTTTCTTTAGGGTATATTTCCATAGTGGAATTGCTGGGTCAAATGGTATTTCTATTTCCAACTTTTTGAGAAAATGCCATCTAAGTGCCATATTGCCTTCCAGAGTGGTTGCATTATTTTACATTTCCACTAACAGTGGATAAGGGTCTGAGTTTCTCCACAACCTTGCCAGCATTTGTCGTGAAATCTGGAGAAATGGAAGACTATACCTTGCTTGTGGATTGGAAGACTCAATACTGTGAAAGTGAAAATTCTACCAAAGGCAATTTATAAATTCAATGCAACCCCAATCCAAATACCAATTCCATCATTCTTCAATGAGATGGAAAAGACAATTTCCACTTTCATTTGGAATTGAAACAGACCCTGAATAAGCAAAGCACTCCTTAAAAAGAGAAACAAGGTAGGAGGCATCTCACTCCCTGATTTCAAATCCTAGTACACTGCCATGGTGGTCGAGACAGCATGGTCCTGGTACAATGACAGACACATAGATGAAGGGAGTAGAACTGAGAACCCAGAAATCAGCCCAGCTACCTATGGCCAATTGATTTTTGACAAGGAGATAAAATCAGTTAAGTAAGGAAATGGCAGCCTTTTTAACAAATTGTGTTGGCAAAATTGGAAAACTATCCGCAGAAAACTCAAGCAACACCCACACCTCACATCATATAAAAAAAAGTTCAAAATGGATCAAGTACCTACTACTAAAACCTAGTACTAAAAGTTCATTAGATAACAACAGCTTGGAAGAACTCTAGAAGCCCTAATCCACAACATGAACAGTCTTCCAAGCATCTTGAAAAACCTACAACCAGGAGAGGATAAAATAGATGAATGGGATCTTCTAAGAATAAAATTCTATGCATGTCAAAAACCTTCTACAATAGGGTAAAAAGGAAAGCCACAGACTGGGAAAGAATATTTAGTAATGACATACCTGGTGACTATAATTAGAATTTATAGAATACTTGAGCACCACAACAAGATAAACAATCCAGTTGAAAAATGGGCACAGGATATGAGCAGACACTTCACAAAAGAAGACATTCAGATGGTGAACAAACACATGAATAAATGTTCAAAATCCCTAGCTCTAAGAGAGATGAAAATCAAAACACCTATGAGATATCATCTCACCCCAGTAATAATAGCAAAATTCAACAGAACAGCAAGCAACAAATGCTGGCAAGGTTGTGGAGAAACTGGGACTACTATTTTTCTTCCTTATCAAACATGATGTCCTTCCTCAGTATCTGGTTTTACCTGATCACATGTTTAATGTTGTTGTTGTTGTTGTTAGGTGCTGTCGAGTTGTTTGCGACTCTTGGCGACCCTATGTACAACAGCCCTAAACCCTGCTCTATCCTGTGCCAATTGCATTGCCTCTGACATACCCATCCCAATTACCCCAGTCACTGAATCAATCCACCTCATAGAGGGTCTTCCCCTCCTGTGCTGTCCCTCCACTCTACCCAGCATGATGTCCCTCTCCAAAGACCTGTCTCTCCTTGCAACATGTCCAAAATATGTCAGAAGAAGCCCCAGAATCCTTGCCTCCAAGGAGCAGCCTGGTTTAACCCTCTTTAGGATGAATCTGTTTGTTTTCTTGGCAGTCCATGGTACATTCAATACTCTTCTCCAGCACCACAGCTCAAAGGCGTCAATTCTCCTTCTGTCCTCCCTAGTCATTGTCCAACTCTCTGATGCATAACAAGTGATTGCAAAGACCATGGCCGGTATCAGGCACACCTTCATCTCCAAAGGGACACTGTTGCTCTTGAGTACTTTAGAGAGGTCCCTAACAGCAGACTTTCCCATCGCAATACATTTTTTGATTTCCTGGCTGCTGGTGCCAAGAGTGTTGACTGTGGAACCGAGCAAACTGAAGCTGTGAACAATCTCAATCTCTTTGCCATCCATCCTGATGCTACCAATTGGTCCAGTGGTGAGAATCTTTGTCTTCTTGACATTGAGCCTCAATCCATACTGAAGGCTGCAGTCCTTGACCCTCTGCAGTAAGTGCATGAGGTCCTCCTCAGTTTCAGCGATCAGGCTTATGTCATCTGCATAACGCAGATTGTTGATAGATCTTCCACCAATCCTAACGCCACGTGTATCCTCACAGAGCCCAGTATCTCGGATAATCTGCTCTGCATACAGTTTGAAAAGGTATGGAGATAGGACACATCCCTGGCGTACACCCTTCCCAATTTTGAACCATTCAGTGTTGCCCTGCTCTGTTCTGACGACTGCCTCTTGATCCAAGTATAGGTTCCGCATTAGCACGATTAAACGTTCTGGGATTTCCATTCTTCTCAGAGTCAGGCACAGTTTGTTATGATCCACGCAGTCAAATGTACATGTTTAATGTACATTAGATAAAGTTTTGACATACTGTTTCCAAAGAGCATCCTGTCTGTTCCTCTTGTAAAACAAACTTGTTTAGTTTTGTGCAATCCGTATAGTAGCAGATATTCTTCAACAACACAGTAATTCAAAGGACTTAATTATTCTTCTGTCTCTCTAATGTATTGTTAAATTATCATATGCTCTTGAGATGACTGAAGATATCCTGGCTTAGCTCTGTCTAAAAAGAAGAAAATGGAACATAGGAGCACAGAGAAACACAGAAAGAGAGACACAGAGTAAGAATGGCACAGAGGGAATAAGAATAATAATAGCACAGTCCTTCATGGTCCCAGAGCAGAAAGCAGATAAAAAACACACAGATCAGACCCATGGTACCTCTAGAGCTTCACCAAGAGCAAGACGTTCTTTTATTCTTTGTTGACTCAGAAACTCACAGTTGTGTTACTGAGAATGGGGTTTATTAGGGAAGTAATTTAGAGAGAGGGAGAAGCAAAAAAAAAAAATAATCACCCAAAACAAGTCCAGATTTAACCCAAGTTCAAAGGCACAATTTCTCATTAAACCCAGGCTCTGGTTTCTGTTCAGCACCCAAGTTTCCAAATCATCCAACAAAGTTTACCTCAGAGCAGTTATAAGTCAGCTTCTCCTTCAAGTATCCAGCAAGAACAACAAAACCCTTTAACTGTGGCCTTTATCTCAGGGCTCCTCCGCTTATACTTTGCCGCAGTTTTTCCACAGCAATGCCATAGTCTCCTCACGACCATCACCAGGGTCTTGCTCCATTCTCCCTCAAGTCTCGCTACCACAAGTCGTGCTTACCTCAAATCTTACTGCCCAGTGTAGAAAATACTTTCTCTTATCTTTGTCCCACAGCTATTGATGATTTGCAAGACCATGTTGATTTTCAAGAGCATATGTTTGAGTCAAGGTAGCTGAAGGCCAGAGGGAGTTAACGAAATGGCAAAAAAAACCAAAACCAACCAAACAAAAACAACAACAAAACTCAAACCCAAACACCAAAACCAAAACACAACTTTTAGACAAATATCACAGGCTCCTTATTCTTCGATGTTTTCTTTTTGCTTTTTAACGCTTTTAAAAAGTCTCTTGCATAAGATCTGATCCATGTAAATTATTGTTTCCTGAGTGCTTGGATACTATGTATCCAAGTAAAATTAATTTCTTGATAACTTTACTTTTTTGTTCATTTATCATAATGTTGCTTATTGATCTAGTTGTGAAGATTTTTGATTTTTTTTAAAAAAATATTGTGGTATAGGTTTAGTCTTTCTACAAAAAGATTGAATAAGTATAATAAAGGTATGCAACCTAATTTTTAAACCAAGTTATAGTCCCCTTTTTATTCAAATGATAGCCTTTGTTTTATGATTGGCTTCACATGAATGCAATTAAATATTCTATAATTCTCATTCTTTGTAACATAAGATACAATTTGTTATGATTTACACAATTCACTTTGTTGAAAAATCAATAAAACGCAGATAAACATTTTTTCTACTATTCTCTTATTTCAGTCAACTTCCATCTTATATCTTTTCTGATCTGTTGTTCATAGGGTCATATTTGACTCAATAGGACCTAATAGCAACAAGAACCACTACCCAATGACTCTCTGAGTAGCACAAACTATGAAAGTGTTTGACTACTAACTGAGAGATTTGCATTTTAAATTCAGAAGTCTATCAGAATAAAAGCTTGCTTGATCAACTTGGGAAAGATCATAAATGAAAATCCCATGAAATAGTTTTGCAATCAACACTTGGAGTTACCATGTGTTGGCCTAAACTCCATGTCAAGAAGTTTAGCTTTCGCTTTAATCCTTCAGTATAAAGTAACTCACAGCATAGGATGTTTCCTAATTCCTATTTCTACTCACCTTTTCTTCAGTTAATGGAGTTCTGGTTACTTAGTGAGTAATATGCCTAGCTGCTAAGTGAATTTAGTGGTTCAAATCCACCGGCTGTTTTGTGGAGAGAGTAGAAGCAGTCTTTCCTTGTAAAGATGTATACCCTCGGAAGCCTGAAAAAGTGTAGTCATGAATTAGAATAGACTTGATGACAGTACGATTTCCTCTTAGTAGCCTACATGATTGAGTTAGTAGCTCATATTACTCCTCTTATTACAGTAAATCATCTTAAGTATTCTGTTGATCTCATTGCCTGTTGGATTTTACTCTATGGCTTACTGTGTTCTTTTCTGGCCTTCATTGTATTATTCTTTTTGGAATCCTTCTTCGGAAACTTTAAACTTCTCTTGATTTTCTATTTTCCATCTAGGAAGAAATCTAATAACTATTTTGTTTTGAGAACTCTTGAAAGATCTGCTTATGCAAGCAGCCTTCATTCATTCATTCATTCATTCATTCATTTATCTATCTATTTATCTATTCATTTATATTCCAATCTCTTCTCTGTGTATTCCCTCCATCTTCTTTTGACATTGTCTGGTCGTTCAATATATTTGCCCACAGCATGCTTCAATATGGCAACTTGAGACTTGAATTTGTTCTCTTAGCTTGAGAAATGCAGAGTGAGTTTTTCCATTTTTATTCTCCAATTTCAGCTCTCCTCATATTTCTCTCTCTCTCTCTCTCTCTCCCCATTTATTTGTAAATAAAGAGAAAAGGTAGACACAGACATGGAGGACAGACAGCATTCTGAAGACGACTATGAGCATTGGTGTGAAGCTGTCACAAGCCAAAGAATGCCTGAGCCTAGGAAGGATTCTTCGCTAAAGCCTTGGAATTATCATGCCTTGTCAAATCCTTCATTTCAAATTCCATACCTAGAGAACTGTGAGAAAGAGATTATTCTTGTTTTAAGCCACCTTATATGCATATATGTTGTTGTTTTTATGTGCCGTCGAGTTGCTTGCGACTCATAGCGACCCTACCCTATCTATATACAACAACCCTAAACTCTGCTCTGTCCTGTGCCAATTGCACTCTGACACACCCATCCCGATTACCCCAGTCACTAAATCAATCCACCTCATAGAGGGCCTTCCCCTCCTGTGCTGTCCCTCCACCCTCCCAAGCATGATGTCCCTCTCTAAGGACTGGTCCCTCCTTACAACGAGTCCAAAGTATGTCAGATGGAGCCTCAGAATCCTTGCCTCCAGGGAGCTGCCTGGTTTAACCTTTTCCAGGATGAATCTATTTGTTTTCCTAGCAATTCATGGTACCCTCAATACTCTTGTCCAGCACCACAGCTCAACGGTATCAGTGCTCCTTCTATCCTCCTTAGTCACTGTCCAACTCTCTGATGTATAACAAGTGATAGCAAAGACCATAGCCTGTATAAGATGCACCTTAGTCTCCAGAGAGATGCCATTGCTCTTCAGTACTTTGGAGAGGTCCCTAACAGCAGACTTTCCCATCGCAATACATCTTTTAATTTCCTGGCTACTAAAATCAATCTCCACAATAGTCTACGTGTTTCCTATTGCCAAAGGGGTCCTTTAGAGTAGTGAGAGAAGATCTTCACCCTGAAACCTATAACGTCCCTTTTCAGCAGGAAGTAGCTAAGAGAATACACCATCGCTTTTCCTTATGAATCAGGGTGAGGTCTCTTTCAGGGAAGAGTGATAGGGAATGGCAAAGGATACACTGACAAAGGAGATTAATCAGAACTGGCTTTGAAAAGCACTGTGGCAATGGGACAATTAAAACAGACTTTCAAGGGGGGAAAAAAAGAGGAACGAACTGGGAGGGTAGAGAAAATAGTGGAACAATGAATGAATGGAAACCCAAAATCTCTGTAAATGTTCATTATAATTAATACAATGTAATAAAAATTTAAAAAATTAAAAGAAAGAATTTCCTGGCTACTGGTGCCAAGAGTGTTGACCATGGAGCCAAGCAAACTAAAGCTGTGAACAATCTCAATCTCTTCACTATCCATCTTGATCCTGCCAATTTGTCCAGTGGTGAGAATCTTTGTCTTCTTGACATTGAACCTCAATCCATATTGAAGGCTGCAGTCCTTGACCCTCTGTAGAAAACGCTTCAGGTCCTCCTCAGTTTCATCAAGTCGGGTTGTGTCATTTGCATAACGCAGATTGTTGAGGAATAGTTACTATATACAACTATGGGAGTTCTGATGGCTTAGTGACAAGAAGCTGTGCTGGAATCTCAACGACACGTGGTTCAAATCCACCAGCTGCTTTTCAGAGGAAGGATGGACAATCTCTTCACATGTAATTAGCTGCCTCTGAAAACTCATTGGACAGTTGGACAGTCAGCTATGGGTCGGTTCTGGTTCAACACACACACACACACACACACACACACCCCAGAAATAAGCCAGAAACAGGATAACCAAACTTGTACGTTCAATGATTTATTCTTTACAAATCCCTATTTTTTTTTAATGGCAAATTTACACATAGACCTCACCAGATGGACTGCATAGGAATCATATTGACTACATCTCTAGAAGAAATCATTGGAGAAACTCAATATTAGCGGAGAAAACTGAGTGAGGTGCTGACTGTGGGACAGACCATCAATTACTCACCTGCAAGTTTAAATTGAAGCTGAAGAAAATGATAAAAAAAAAGTCAATGAAAACCAAAATATGGTCTTGAATCTATCCTACTTGAATTTAAAAATTATCTTGAGAATTGACTGAAGAATTAAACATTAATTATTGAAGATCAGATGAGTTGTGGGGTAACATTAAGGACATTATCCATAAAGAAAGAAAAAGGTCTCCTCTAAAAAGAGAGAGGACAAAGAAAACCAAATTGAATGTAAGAAGAAACCCTGAAAATTGTACTTGAGGGTTAAGCCAAAACAAAGAGAAAAGAAGCAAAAAGAGCCAAAAAATCTTTAAAATAACATCTCCGGAAGACAAAGCAAACTACTATAATAGAACATGCCAAAATCTAGAATTTGAGAATAAAAAGGGAAGAACTTGTTCAGTATTACTCAAGGTGAAAAAACCAAACACATATCCAAGCCTTCAACTGCAATAATGAGGGGTGCTATGAGTAAAGTCTTGAGCGATCTAGGAATTACCAAAAGAAGACGGAGGCAATATACAAAATCATTCTACCAAAAAGAATTGGCTGATGTTCTTATTGATTGCCTTTGAGTCGAGCACTACTCATACCAACCCTATGAACAAAGGGCCTGAAGCCCCTCTACAACTATCAACATTTATCAAAGTTCATAGAGTCATTCTATACAAAAGAATTGGCTGACACTCAAATATCTTAGAAAGTATCATATGATAATGAGCCAATGGTAATGAAAGTAGAAGTTCAAGCTTCATTGAAGGCATTGTTAAAAAATTAGGGCCCCAGTAGTTAATGGTATACCAATTGGCATATTTCAAATGACAGATGCAACCATGGATGTGCTCACCAGTCTATGCCAAGAAATTTGAGGACAGCTGCCTGGTTGGTTAACTGGAAGAGATCTATGTTTCTTTCCATTCCCAGGAAAGATGATACAACAGAATGTGGAAATTGTTGAACAATATCATTAATATTACATACAAGCAAAATACTGCTGAAGATAATTAAAAAATGGATAGAACACTACATAGAGAACTGCCAGATGTTCAAGTTTGATTGAGAAGAGGCCATGGTATGAGGAATATCATTGATGATGTCAAATGGATCCTAACTGAAAACAAAGAATTCAGAAGAATATCTCTTTCTAATTTATTAACTATGCAAAGAGATTTAACTGTGTGAATCATAAAAAATATGGCTAAAATTGAGAAGGGAATCTCAGATCACTTAAGTATGCCTATACCCATATCTATACCAAAAGGCTCTTGTGTGAATAGCACAGGGGAACACTATATGGTTTAAAATTAGGAAAGGTGTGTGTCAGGGTTGTATCCTTTCTCCATACCTATTTAATATGCTTGCTGAGCAAATGATCCAAAATGCTGGATTCTCTGAAGACAAATATGGTATCAGAATTGGAGGAAGACTCATCAATAACTTTCATTATGTAAATGACACAATTTTGCTTATTGAAAGTCAGGAGGACTTGAAACACTTGCTACAGAAAGTTAAACACTGCATCCTTCAATATAAATTTCATATTAACACAAAGAAAAAAAAACTAGTCACTGGACCACAGGCATCATCATGATAGTTGGAAAAGACTCAAACTGTCAATGACTTCATCTTACTTGGATCCCACGTCAATATCCTTGATACCAGCAGTCAGGAGATTAGGAGTTGTATTGCACTTAGAAAGTCTGTAGTCACGGTCTTTTCCAAATTGCTGAAGGGCAATGATGTTAATTTGAGGACCAAGCTATTTCTGATTGAGGCCATGGTATTTTTTTTTTTAATTTAGGTTTTTTATTTTTCATTTCAATGAACATTTACAGAGATTTTGGAATTCCATTCATTCATTGTTGCACCGTTCTCCCCGCACAAACCCCTCCCCCCTCC
>NW_006399785.1:15522142-15547054 GCF_000299155.1 Elephantulus edwardii | reverse complement strand
TCAGATCTGACTGGTACAGGAAGAGATTGTCCCTCCTTTTCCCGGCAGAGCATCTGGTGGATTCGAACCGTGTGCCTCTGGGATTGTAGTTGCAGTTCCTTGTCACTAGGCCACCAGAGGTCCCCACTAGCCATGGTATTTTTAATAACTTGCTATGAAACTGAAAGTTGGACAGTGAATAAGGGTGACAGAAGAAGAGTAGATACCTTTGAACTGGAGTGTTGGTGAAGAGTACTTAATATCTTATGAACTTCCAAAAGAACAGACAGATATATTTTGGAAAAGGTACAGCCAAAGTTCTTGGAGGCAAAGAGGATAAAGCGTTGTGTCACATATTTTGGGCATATTGCTCAGGGAAGTTGTTCGGGGAGAGGGACATCATGCTTTGAAAGGTTTAGGAATATGGAAGGAGAAGAATACCTTCAATCAGTAGGTTGACACAATGACTCCAATAGTGAACTTCAGTCCATTGGAGATTGTGAGATTGGCACAGGATAGGACCAGGTCCATATCTGTGGTTATGAATATATATAACATACATACAGCTCCTCTCCAAAGTACTGAAGAACAATGGTGTCTCTCTGGAGACTAAGGTGCGTCTGATAGAGGCTATGGTCTTTGCAATCACTTGTTATGCTTCAGAGAGTTGGACAATGACTACGGAGGATAGAAGGAGGATTGACGCCTTTGAGCTGAGGTGCTGGAGAAGAGTATTGAGGGTACCATGAACTGCTAAGAAAACAAACAGATTCATCCTAGAGAGGGTTAAACCAGGCTACTCCTTGGAGGCAAGGATTCTGGGGCTTCGTCTGACATACTTTGGACATGTTGTAAGGAGAGACAGGTCTTTAGAGAGGGACATCATGCTTGGCAGGGTGGAGCATAGAAGGGGAAGACCCTCTATGAGGTGGATTGATTCAGTGACTGGGGTAACCAGGATGGGTGTGCCAGAGACAGTGCGATTGGCACAGAACATAGTTTAGGGTTGTACATAGGGTCGCTATAAGTGTCAAGCAACTCGATGGCACATAACAACAAAGTTACTATATACATAATATAATTGTTATGTTGTTGTTAAGTGTTGTTGAGTCAACAATGACTCACACGGACCCCATGAACAATGACTGTGAACCTTACCCTATTCTGAACTAACCTCATCATCTCTGACTAACCCGATCCCATTATCACAATCACTGTCAATCCGTCTCATCCAAGGCCTTCTCCTTTACCCTTCCAAACATGATGTCCTTCTCCAAAGACCAGCTCATCCTGGCAACCTGCCCAAAATATATGAGATGGAGTTTCAAAATCCTTGTCTCGGAGGAGTAACCTGGCTTGACCTTCTGCAGGGCAGACCTGCTGGTTCTCTTGGCAGTCTATGTATCACAGCTCAACGACACTCATTGTTCTGTCATTCTCAGTCACTATCCAGCTCTCAGATGCATCGCAAGCAATTGAGAAGAGCATGGTCTGGATCAGGTGCACATTAATCTCTTGACTAACACCGTTGCTCTTTAGCACTATGGAGAGGTTCTTGGTGGCAAAATTTCCCATTGCAAGTTGACTTTTGATTTCTTATTTTAAAGACATAGCGTTCCTAATTGTAAACCATCTCAAGAATGTCACATGAGTTGGGGGATGATGTCAAGAATGCCATCCATGAAGAAGGCAAATAATTATTACAAAGGCAAAGGAGAAAGAAAAGACCCAAATGTTAGAACAGATTCTGAAAATTACTCTAGAATATAGAAGGATCAAACAACAGGAAGAAATGCTTAAGTAAAAAGACAGATTTCAAAGAACAATTAAAGAGAGCAACAAAATATTATAACAAGTGTACAAAGATCTAGAATTAGAAAAAAAAACCCCAAAATTCAAGAACACAGTTAACATTTCTTAAGCTGAAAGACCTGAAGAACAAATTCAAGTCTTTAACTGCAGTACTGAATTTTGCTATGGGTAATATCGCGAATCATCCAGGAAGCATCTAAAGAAGATAGAAGAAATACAGAGAGACATTGTATCAAAAATAACTGGTCAACACTGAAGCATTTAAGGAAGTAGCATATGATCAAGGATCAATGGTAATTAAGGAAGAAGTCTAAGCTTCACTGAAGGCATTGGCAGAAAATAAGGCCTCAGAAGTTTGTGAGAACCGATTGTCAAGTTTCAGGAAACAGATAGAACTATGGTTGTGCTTACCAATCTTGCCCCCAAAAAATGGGAGACAACTATCAGACTAAGTCACTTGACCAAAGGATTCATATTTCTTCCCATTCCCAAAAAGGTAATCCACCAGAATGTGAATATTATTAATATCCTTAGTATAAAATGCAAGTAAAATATTGCTTAATATTATTTTTAAATAGTTGAAATATTACATTGACAAGGAACTTAAAAAAATTAAACCTGGATTCAGAAAAGGCCATGACACTAGGGATATAATTGCTAATGTCAGATGGATTTAGGGTGAAAGCAAAGAATGTCAGAGGGATGTTTGTTTGTGTTTTATTGGCTATGCAAAGATGTTTGACTCCATGGATCATAACAAATTATTCTTGATATTGAGAAGAATGGAAATCTTAGAACAGAACAGTTGATAGTGAGAAGCCTATGCATAGATCAAGACACATTTATCTGAACAGAATAAGGGGATCCTGAATGATTTAGCATCAGGAAAGGTCTGCATCAGGGTTGCGTTCTTTCTCCATACTTATTCAATTTTTATGCTCAACAAATCATTCAAGAGTTGGACTACATGAAGAAGAATATGGATTGGAGGAAGACTCATCAACAACTTAAGTTATGCAGATGACACGACTTTGCTTGAAGAAAGTGAAAAAGACTTGAAATGCTTATTGCAGAAGATCAAAGTCTATAGACTTCAGTATGGATTAAATCTAAACATCAATTAACAAAGTTCCTCACCACTGGCACAATAGGTGATGTCATGATAGATGGAGAAAAGATTAAAATTATCAGTGATTTCAATTTACTTGGATCCACAACCAACACTAATGGTAACAGCATCAAGAAATCAAGACATGTTGCTGAGTGAACGGACTCAGTCCCATAAGGACAAATACCGTATAGAACTACTATTGTAGAATGAGTATGAGGACCCAAGGTGGGGAGGGGTGGAAGCAGAGTGGTGAGGATGGGAAAGGGGGCTGTGAAGGAAATGGGAAAGGTCTGGTGTGAAAAAGAATGCATTTGATCTTTGTAAATCACCCAGTATAAAATGAAAAAAATTTAAAATGGACATGTTTCATTAAGGAAATCTATTATCAAGAACCTTCTCTTAATTATTAAGGAAGAGGATTCCAGCTTAAAGTCCAAGGCACACCTAATCCAAACCATGGTAGTTCATTTGTTTCCTATGTATTTGAAATTTGGATAATGACTAAGGACCACAGAAGGAGAATTGATGCCTTTGAATTGTGGTGTTGGAAGAATATTGACTACTCCATGGATGGCCAAAAGTAAGTGCAACCAGAGTGTTTGTTCTTAAGAGGCAAGAATGTGGAAACTTCATCTAACTTCTTTTGGACATATTTTCAGGAGGAACAAGTCCTTGGAGAGAGACAGGATGTGGGGAAAGGGAGAAGGCCAGTGAAAGAGAGAACCATCTGGAACAAGATGAATTGACACAGTGATTCATCACAGTGGACTTGAGCAGGACAGAGATCAGATGGATGGCTCAGGATAATGTTCAAATATGTGGTTTACAGGGTTACTATGAACAGTGATCAACTTGATGACATCTAACAACAACAATAATAGAGGGACACCAGTTCTTGGATCTAGTAGGTTTCCATGGGTGGTGTAAGTGATTAGCATCCTCAACTGTAAACCAAAAGATTTAAGGTTCAAATCCACCTAGAGGTGTTTTGGAGGAAGAATCTGGAAGTATACTTCTGAAAACTAGAAGTCCTGTAGAGTACAGTTCTACTAGGACACACATACCATTGCTGTGAGTTGGAACTAATTTTATGGCAACTACAGCGCAGAAGAGGAAGACCTCAGGTGACTGGGAAAATGGGGGTAGGAGTGTCAGAGTCAGTAATATTAGCTAAGGACAGGCAAAGCTTCAGAGCTGTTGTACATAAGGTTGTTATGAGTCACAGATACTCACTACCACATAACCACCACCACAACAATTTTAATAGATTGATACAGTGACTTCAACAATGGGAAAGTACTGTAGAGATTATGAGGATAGCACAGATCCAGGCAGAGTTTTGTTCTGTTATCCATAGGATTGTTATGAGTTAGAGTCCACTGAATGGCACCTACTCACATCAACAGGTTGACTTCTTACCTTATCACACCCATCCTTACTTTTATAGCAAGTCAAATTACGTTCCTGAGAAAGCTATGTTCATGTCTTAACCCTTGTACCAATATCTATGAACTTATTTCACAATAGGGTTTTGGTGGATGTGATAAGGTAAGAAGTCAACCTGTTGATGTGAGTAGGTGCCATTCAGTGGACTCTAACTCATAGCAATCCTATGGATAACAGAACAAAACTCTGCCTGGATCTGTGCTATCCTCATAATCTCTACAGTACTTTTCCATTGTTGAAGTCACTGTATCAATCTATTAAAATTGTTGTGGTATGCCACACCAAAAAGGATTATGAAGAAATTGGACCTAGCATCTGTCGTCACAACCCAGTGTTTGGAGTCATGTCATAAAAGTGATGTCATCATTTATTGGGGCTAGGGAGGGGGAAGAGATAATCTTTCTGATTGCCTGTTTTGTCTGGATGACTGGTTTTGAGGTTTCAAACCTGCCTTGAAATAATAAGACCAAACGTAATTATACAGGAATATTTTAATAAGTGTATCATCATGCGAATGTAGAGGAAAGCCAAAATGATTATGTGTTTTTCTTTAGACTGAATATTTGAATCTTATGTGTCGCAAAAAAGAAGTGGGTTTTAGTTCTTTATGTGCCCTAATATTTTGTATATTATTGAATTATCCAAGATTTGATGGGATTTATCAGTATGTAGATAGCTCTATAATGCTTGAGTTGTATACGTGTAAGTGTACAATGCAAGAGCTTGTTTATATTTCATACTTTTTATACTTTGAGGAAAAAAGTCAAAGAAAAACTGTAGTATTTGAGGAGAAAAAAGTGCCCAAGTAAAGGATAAATTAAAACAAAACAACCTCATGAGAGTTGGCTTCACGCTCATGGGGTTCCAGTTATTATTAATTGCTTCTGTCCCCTCCCCCTGCCACCCTGGGGGTTTTCTTTGCAAGTGCTTTTGGAACTGAGTAGCTAGGATCTTGGGTTAACTGATGCCTGCTAGTGCTTTCTGATTATTCACACTCTGTTTCTTGCTTTAAAAGAGAAAAGACATACAAGACTTGTTGGACCAGTATTGCAATTCTGTAGTGTCAATTCTTATTAAAAGAAACAATAATTTGATTATCAGAATTGGTGTGTTTAAAGCCTAACACCATGCTAATAAAGGCAGAAATTTCTTTAAAAAAAAAAAGTAAGGATGGATTAAGATAAAATTTTTTTTTATAAGATAAGATTTTAAACTTTTCTTTCTTGGGGCAATTTATCGTGAAATATTTTCTCGGATGTTATTTAAGTTGACATGTTAAAGTCTTGTCTTTATCCTCAAGGAGATTCTGGTGTTGTAGAGATAACAGCCAATTCACCAGGTTGTTTGACATTTCTTCAGAATAGAAGTAAGCACAGAGCAGTGTGAGAGAAGAGAACCTCACTTGGCCAGGTTAGGTGGTGGTGGTGGTAGGTGACATTAGGTCAAGTATGACAAATAGTGAGCCTAGGAACAACAGGTCTAACCCCTGACGTATCTGGTGCCGTCCTCATCATCTCTGACACACTTTAGCCCATTGCTGCAGTTATGATACCAACCCATCTCATGCAGGTCTTCCTTTCTTTCCCTGGCCTCCACCTTTCCAAGTTTGATGTCTCTTTCCAAGGAATAGTCTCTCCCATCTTTGCATCCAAGGAGTATTCTGACTATACCTTTTCCAAAACATATCTGTTCTTTTGGCAGTTCATGGTCTATCAGTACTCCTCTCCAACACTTCAACTCAAAGGCACCAAATCTTCTGTCATCTTTATTCATTATCTTGTTCTCAGATGCATCACAAGTGATTGAAAAGACCATGGCCTGAATCAGGCACATCTTCGTCTTCAAACTGCCATTATTATTCCTCTGGTTAGGGAGGGGATAGTCAGAGAAGGCTTGTGAGAAGAAGTGGCTGCTCCCACAACCCTCAGAGTTTCTGAAAGACAATATTGTAAAATTATTTCAGTATTTAATTTCCAGTGTTACAAACCTCATACTTCTACTGTCACCTACCCGTCAGTGGAAATTTTCATGCTCTTATGATGCTGAACAGGGTTTGCTGGAGCTTCCAAATGAACACGAACCAGGAAAATCTACTTCACAAAACCCAGACAATGATAGCGACACGGATCACAATAGTCTGAGTTGAAAGCAACTACTGGTTGTGTTTGAGGCCAGTCCTTTCATCCAAGCTTGGGAGGGCTGAGAGCATCCAAGAGGGCAAATTGCCTCCAGCTGCCATTGTCGCAGCATCATTCCTCAGCAGATGCTTTATCCAACAGGCCTTTGATGGGTGTGCTCAGCGTTCCTTTCACCGTGTGTGGAGCTGCCATCATTTGCGGACAGGCTCTGTGATAGCTAACAACAATCTGTTTGATGCCAGCCTTCTCAGGAGGCGTGAGAGAGGCTGAGTGGGTTAGGCAGCTGCTGGGCATTCAGAAAGAATGGGAGCTCAGGAGAGAGCAGATTGTTTTAAGGAAGGAGTTGATCAGAGATCAGATCCTAGGGGATACAAAAGGAATGGAAGAAGATAGTGGTGACCCAGAAGCTCCACAGATGAAACTGTGGGTGATGAACCAGAGACTCAGTATAACTCAGTCCTCTCTAGAACCACGTCTGCTGTGAGTGCCCCATGCCATTCCTCATAGTTGTTATTGTTGTTGTTAGGTGCCCTTGATTCTCCTGAAACTCATAATGACCCTCTACACAAGAGTTCTGAATCCTGCTCTATCTTAAGCTAATCTCATTAAGTATGAGATTATGTATGCCTCTGGCATACCTAACCCTATTATCCCAGTTACTGTGTCAATCCATCTTATTCAGGGTCTTCCTCTCCTGCACTGTCCCTCCACCCTTCCAAGCATAATGTTCTTCTCTAGGACTGGAAACATGCCCAAACTATGTGAGATGGAACCTCAAAATCCTTGCCTCTAAGGAGAAACTTGGTTGCACTCTTTTATTCTCTGGGCAGTCCATGATATGTTCAATCTTCTTCTCCAGAACCACAACTCAGGTATTGATTTTTCTTCTATTATCTTTAGTCACTGTCCAACTTTCTGATGCATAGTAAAAAATTGCAAAGACCATAGCCTGATCAAGCACACCTTAGTCTCTCGATTGACTTCAATGTTCTTCATCACTCTGGAGTGATTCCTCACAACAAATTTTCCTAATGCAGTTTGTCTTTTGATTTCCTGCCTGCTGGTACTAAGCATGTTGATTATGGAACCAAGTGGGGGTGGGGGGGGGAAATCCTTGTGAAAATAATTTGTGACATCAAGAGGGGGTGGATGTGCTGGGACTAGGGAGCCCGGGACCCTTCCACAAGTATACTTTCAGAGAGATATATCACAAAGAATGTGGAGACTTATAGAAGGGTTTCAGATAGTTTCCAAAGAGCCAAGCTGCCTCAGAACCTGCCTGAGGGGCACATCCGTCAAAGACCCCTTGGATAAAGCATCTGCTGAGGAATGATGTTGCCACAATGGCAGCTGTAGGCTATTTGCCCTCTTGCATGCTCTCAGCCCTCCCAAGCTTGGATGAAAGGACTGACCTCAAACATAATCAATTCCCCTTTATGCCTCTGTCTCCTCCTGAGGCAGGATAATCCTTAGTTTTGCAGTCTCTTCTCATTCAATATGTAGCATCCATTGATTTTTTTCTTTTTTGTACTTGTTTTGCCAGTCGATAAAGGCACTGAAGGAGAATGACTGAATCTTGGACCTCGTTCTGTGAAATCCTGATCTTGAAAGTTGAGTTCAGACTTCTGAAAGTCTCTGCTTTTAAATTTACTTTTTTAAAGTGCCAAGTCTTGAAGGGTATAATACATACCTTCTCTTTGAAGGATGCATAGCAATCCTGACTTAATTGTATTCATCTTTATAAACCTAAACACACTGCTGTGAAGTTGATTCTGGCTTGTGACGATCATTGATCTGGTTTTTGAGACTGTAACTCTTAATGGAAGTAGATGGAGCAATTGACGGTTTCAAACTGCCAACCTTTCAATAGCACAACACTTAAGTTAGCCAAATCCTTTCCTGGGCATATTTTGTCATGCCACATGGTGGCACAATGACCCCTAAAGATGTTATTGCTTACAGATTAGTAGAAGAGGAAAGGGGTAGACAAATCTGTAACAAAAGGACAAGTCATTGCATCTCAGCCTTGTAATAGCAATGCATTATTCAGGCTTTTATGGCATATACAGCACCTTATGCTTTGCTACCTAGTTTAATTTTTACTTAAAATTGTATTTTAAGATTGAAGAACTGGAGCCTCAGAGGGGAGAGTATTCATTCATTCATTCATTCAGTAAATATCTACTGAGCCTGCACTCTGGATCCAATACTTTTCAAGATGATAGAGCCTAATGTAACTGGAAGAAATTAATTTTTTGCCTTCTTGAAATTTATTTATACCTTGTGAGTTTTAGAAACAGATGTGTACCCAAGTTTCATGTTGTCAGCATAGCAGGAGAGGTTTCCAGGGCTATGTGGAGCAGACTCTTGCTATCCATAATTCATGTAATCTTGGGCAAACTGCTTCAGATCCTGGAGGCTCTATGTATTTATTTAATGTAATAGGGATAATGGTGGGACCTGCCTTAAAGAGTTGCTCAGCAGTGTAGAGATTATGGAAGTTGAGTAGCTGGAATGGAGTTCATAAAGGACAATTTTCTTTACTATATGGTGACAACTGTGAAAGTTTGGAAGAGGAGGGATTCCTGTTCTGTAGGGAAGAAAAGTAGAGAAATCTTCTCAGAGAACACTGTCTTAACATGAATATTGAAAGATAATTTTCTATTACTGGAAAGTTATCTTTTCTCTGTAGTTAGAAAATACTTATTTGGGGTTCTTCCTGGTATTTTACATAAAATGAAATAAAGTGACTTTACTTGCACATTAGAATTAATAAAAAAGAATTAGTTCAAGTCAATAAATTGAAAGTTGCTCAGCAAGGTTTGTGGGGAAAAAAGGGGGGGAGTTGAGTTAATATGATTCAGAAATGTAAATAAATACTAAAACAGGTTAAGTCCTTTTAGAAATTTTTTTCTAGATGCTGCCCTGCATGTGCTCACCAAATTGTGTCAAGAAAACTAGAGGACAACTACTTGGCCAACTGACTGGAAGAGATCCATATTTATTCCCATTCCAAAAAAAAGGTGGCCTAACAGAATCGGGAAATTATTGAACAATATCATTAATATCATATACTAGTATATCCTGCTGAAGATTATCAAGAAAAGACTTGAACAGTACATTGACAGAGAACTACCAGAAATGCAGGCTGGATTTAGAAGAGGTCATGGCACTAGGGACATTATTGTCAATGTCAGATAGATCTTGGCAGAAAGCAGAGAGTACCAGAAAAATGTCTATCTGTGTTTGACTATGCAAAGGCATTTGACTGTGTGGATCACAATAAATCATGGCTAACCTTGAGGAAAAAGGCAATCTCAGAACACTTGACTATGCTTGTATGAAGCCTATACTTGGACCAAGAAGCAGTCCTCAGAACAGAGCAAGGAAACACTGCATGGTTCAAAAATCAGGAAAGGGGGGTGTCAGGGATGCATCCTCTCCCAATACCTTTTCAATCTGTATGCAGAACAGATCATTTGGGAAGAAGGGCTTTATGAGGAGGAGTGTGGCATCAGGATTGGAGGAAGATTCATCAACAATCTACGTTATGCAGATGATACAACTTTGCTTGCTGAAACTGAGGAGGACCTGAAGCACTTGGTGCAAAAAGTCAAGGACTGTAGTCTTTAATATAGATTGAGGCTCAACATCAAGAAGAAAAATATTCTCACCACTGGGCCAATTGGCAGCACCATATTAAATGGTGAAGAGATTGAGGTTGTTAACAATTACAGCTTCCTTGGATCCACAATCAATATTCTTAACACCAGCAATCAGAAAATCAAAAGATGAATTGCTTTGGGAAAATCTGCTGTCTGGACTTCTCCAGAGTGATGAAGAGCAACGACGTCAGTTTAAATACAAAGATGAGCTTAATCCAGGCCATGGTCTTCTCAATTACTTGTTATGCTTCAGAGAGTTGGACAATGACTAAGGGTGACACAAGAAGAATAGATAACTTCGAGCTGTGGTGCTGGAGAAGAGTCTTGAACATACCAGGGACTGCCAAGAAAACAAATTGGTCTGTCTTGAAGAGGGTGAAACCAAGTCTCTCCTTGGAGGCTAGCAATTTGAAGCTCTGCCTCACTTTGGACATGTGGCCAGGAAAGATTGGTCCTTGAAGAAGGACTTCATGTTCGGAATGATGGACAAACAGCACAGGAGAGGGAGACCCCGGATGAGATGTATTGATTCAGTAACTGGAGCAATGGGAGTTGGTGTTGGAGTTAGTGAGATGGACTCAGGACAGTAAAGAATTCAGAGCTGCTGTACATAGGGTCGCTATACACTGCAGGTGTCCCAATGGCGCATAAAAACAATAACATAGTATGACAGGTTTGAAAGCAGGAGTGGCAGCCACTTCCTAAATAACATGCCTGCAGAAACTCTATGAAATTTGATAAATGTTGATAGTTGTACAGGGGCTTCAGGACTTTTGTTCAAAGGGTCGCTATGTATCATGCTCGACTTGAAGGCAATCAGCAACAACAACAATAACAACATGGTAGCAAACAAATAATGGGATCTAAGAAAGTTGGAGAGGTTGAGTTTGAATCCTGGTTCTACAATATCAACTGTATGCCTCCAGTAAGCACAGTAAACTCTCTGGAACTCAGTCCCTTTCAGTAGATACTCAGTACATCTCCGAGCATCTGGGTTTAAACTGCGGTTAGGGAAAAAATTCCTTGTCACAGTTTGAGGATTTTCTCCCTTTTATTTCAATGAGAGGAAATATTTGTAAGTTAGGGAAAAACTTTTTTTTTTTTTAATTTTATTAAGTAGAAGAAGCCAAGAAGACACACTATTTTATGTCCTGATTATCTCTTTCTACCAACTTGCTATTTATCTCCATGGGGAAACTAGAGACAATAATTAGAAAATTAAACCTCCCATACTCACTTGTGCAATGTAGTTTATCGCTTGCCATTTGGGGTTTATTTTCCAGATGATGGAGTTTATTTTCTTTTTCTCTCTTCCCTTGGGTTTACAGCTACCTGACCTGGAACAGTCTTTGGTGTGGGCTGAATAGAACCTCTGTTTCCATTCTTCCAGAAGCTTCACTCATCTTTGGGCAGGTAAAGAAATGAATTAATTGTTTTAATGAATTAATCAGAATAGGTGTATCAGAGACAATAAGATTGGCTATAACCGCCATCCAAGCAGATATTTGCACACCCGTGTTTATTGCGGCTTTGTTCACAATAGTGAGTAGCTGGAAACAACCTAAGTGCCCATCAACACAGGAATGGATAGAGGAGCTGTGGTATAGTCACACAATGGAATACTACGCTGTACTGAAAAACAAGGAACTCATGCAATATTACCAAAATGGGTGACCCTGAAGGACATTATGCTGAGTGAACTATCTCAGTCCCCAAAAGACAAATACTGCATGGTGCCACTGTTATAGAACAGGACTGATATCAGGGCTGGGGGGGGGGAGACTGAGAAAAATGGAATAAATTATGTATTTTGCGTTGAAACAGATGCGGGAGAGAACAGTTTAAAAGCGATATATAATAGTGTATTATGGTTATCACAAGAGTGAAGGTTGCATAGTGGAGTGTACTTGGGACCAGGGCGGGCAGTGGGGGTTATTGTATACCAATGAAGAAATTTTTCTTTTACTTTTCAAAAAGAAGAGCCAACTGGGGCGAGGAGGGGTGGGCAGGGAGAAAAGTGCAACAATGAATGAATGGAAATCTAAAATCTCTTGTAAGCGTTCATTAAAATTAATAAAATAATTTAAAGAATAGATTGACTCAGCATAGAGTAGGTTCAGAGCTGTTTTACATAGTGTCACTATAACTCACAAGTGATCCGATGGCACATAACAACAATAAACAACTGTTCACTTTGGGTTGCAATAGATGGCGAAGCTTCTTGTGGATAGGATATATCTCTTTTTTCTCTCTTAAAGCACATCTCCCCCTTGACCTCTCATTATTGGTGCTTCCAGCAAAAGAGACCTCAGAGACTGTGGTCTTCGCTTTCACAAAACCAGAACGCTCCTAGGAAATAAGAAAGGTGAGTTTTTGATTCACTTTAAACATACAGAGTGCTGGTGTTCTTGTAGCTACAAGTTAGCTGGCAATCCCAAGGAAAAAAGGTCATTCAAATCCACTAGCTGCTTCAGGGAGACAGATGAGCAAACTCCTTTAACAAGAGTTACAGTCATTGAAAGCGTGGCTGGAGGGTCAGCAAGGAGTTGGTTTCCATTCAGTGGTACACGACAACAATAGCAACTTTCAACATATCATCAGTAAATGTCAATTTCTAGAAAGGGACATCATTTGGAAAAGTAGAGGGTTCTTAAAGGAAACCTCACTGAGACTGATGGGTACAATTGCCAACACAATGATCTCAACATACTGATGAGGATGAAGATGAAGATGGTTCTAGGACGGGGCCAAGTTTTATCCTGTTAGATATGAAGTTGCCTGAGTTGGAGTCAAATCAACAGCAGTGATTGACAAGCAACTTTCATACATGTGTCCAAGGCAGATATAGAGCTACGACTTCATTCCCCATGGTACAGCTGAAGGAGGCAAGATTGTTCAACAGGGACCCAAGATAACAAAGAAATTAGCCTAGGAAAGCAGAGCACACCGTTAACCTCAAGTTCCCTAAAGGTTGACTCCCTGGCTCTCCTCTGCCTGCACACTTCCTCTGGGCCTAGAGAGTGAAACCTAGATGATGAACATCCCTCCACCTCACCTGACAGGCCTTTGCTTTCTACCCCCAAACCTGCCTTTTCCTTAGTTGGAAAAGATTGTCTCATTAGCGATTCTGATGTCTTTCTTTTTCCGAGGATATGAATTTATGACTCCAATAAGCAAGTAATTTCAAATCCTGTATGGCAAGTCCAATCTTCATAAAATCAATAGCTCCCTGTATCTTCATTTCCTCGTGTCTGAAATGGTCCCTCATGGATAATTTTGAGGACTTAACGGCAATCAACACCACCATCACCACAATAGGATCTTTATGGATTAGAATTGACTTTGCACTAATGGGTTTGTTTCGGGGTTTATTATTCTTTTAACTGAAGATGAATAATGCCTCGAGTTATGGTGTTGGAGAAGAATATTTAATGTACTTTGAACTGCCAAAGAACAACAACAACAAAAATCTTTGTTGTTGGAAGGACAACCAAAATGTTCTCTAGATGTGAGGTGAAAGGCTTCTCACATACTTTGAGTTATCTGGAGGGACTCGTCCTATAGAAGCACAACATGATAGTCAGATAGAAAGAAGAAAACCCTAACAAAGATGGAATTCCATGATGGCTACAGCAATGGGTTCAAGTTTGGCAACAATTGTGAGGACGATGTAGGAAAAGAAATGTTTTGTTCTCTAGTACATATGGTTGTTATGAGTTGAAACCATTCTGATGGCACCTAATAAACCCATTTTGATGACACCTAAATCTTTCACCAAGCCTAGTCTGTGAAAAATTTGACACTTGCAGAATATTCTTCTTGCCATGAACAATTGCTGTTCTTAGATAGACATAATTTAGCAGATCTCAAATTCTTAGTTGTAATGATCATTTTGTCAATATTTTCCTCACTTCCAAAACACACTACTAATAAATGCACACCCTTTCTTCCGCCCTCCTGCTCCGTCTCCAGCTCCTACCCACAGGCAGCATGACGCCCACATTTGCCCTGCTTTGCTCTGGTCCTGGGAAGGCAGAACTCATCCAGCGTTTGCTTCTCAGCCATGCCCCTTTGAGAGAGCTGCCTTTTCTCTCCTTTCCAATTGATGTCCTTGATTCTGGCAGGTGTCCAGACCTTCACTGTTCATTGTTCTCCCCGTGTGGGGAGGTGGAGTAGTACTCTGTAAATTATGCACAAGTTCCACAATACTTGGGCAGTCTGTGGACCTGTTTTGTTCGTGTGGAGGTAAATTATTTAGCAATGGCAGATTAACGATTCAGAGGTGATGGCGAGAAGGCTGACTTTAGTACGGGTCTGTCTTGGGGAAATTGAGTGAACCCAGGTCCAGGGTGCAGCCATACAAATCTGACTGGCTCCCTGGATCCTGTTGCTTATAGATGCCTGTGTGTGGCTCTAACTCACAGCAAATCAGTGTTAAGAGTGAAATTCTGCCTAGTTCTGAGCCATCTTCACAATCTTTGGATCCTATTGGCCCCATATAAAACCCTGCTTTAGACACTGCTTTCCACTAATAATCATTGTGTTAAATTTGTTCCTGCTCCTTGGAGGCAAGGATTCTGAAGCTTTGTCTGACATACTTTGGGCATGTTGCAAGGAGGGACTGATCCTTGGAGAGGGATATCATGTTTGGAAGAGTGGAGGGGCGGCGCAGAAGAGGAAGACCCTCGATGAGATGGATTGATTCTGTGAGTGGAGTAGTGGGAGTAGGTGTGTCAGAGAAAATGAGGTTGGCACAGGATAGAGTAGGGTTTAGGGCTCTTGTACATAGGGTCACTATGAGTCGCAAGCAACTTGACAGCACATAACAACAACAACAACTACTACTAAATGGTATGTTCTTTTCAAGTCCTAATCGTCCACACCTTGCATGTGACTGTACTGGCAAATAAGAGTTGTTGCAGGTATTATTAGTTAAGAGGAGATAATTTCAATGGACACTAATCTCTTTATCAGTAGTGTCCCTATAAGAAGAGGGACAAGACCCAAGGAGCAGATGCACAGAAAGAATTCTACCAGATCATAGAAGCAGATGGGTGTAATGCTGAGGCAAGTCTAGGAATTCCTGAGTCTACCAAGAACTAGAAGAAGCAATGAAGAATTTTTTCGGTGAAGCCTTTTGGAAGAATACTTTCCTATTGAAACCTTGATTTTGGACTTGTAGCCTATGACACTAAGAGAGAATGATTTCCTGTTAGTTTAAGTTACTTAGTGTGTAGATTTTTGTCATGGAAGATTAGGAAACAAAACCAATAATAATTATATTTTTAAAACCCACTATTTTGGTTCTGGGGCTTCATCTGACATATTTTGGACATGTTGTAAGGAGAGACAGGTCTTTAGAGAGGGACATCATGCTGGGTAGAGGGGAGGGACAGCACAGGAGAGGAAGGCCCTCTATGAGGTGGATTGATTCAGTGACTGGGGTAATCGGGATGGGTGTGCCAGAGGCAATGAGATTGGCACAGGATAGAGCAGGGTTTAGGGCTGTTGTACATAGGGTCGCCATGAGTCACAAATGACTCAACAGCACATAACAACAACAACAACAACAACATTTTGATTTTTAGAAAACTGTTGTTTGGGGATTTTCTTTTCTTTTCTGTTTTGACTTTGAAGTGTGGTGTTGGAGAAGAGTGTTGGATATCCCATGAACTGCCAGAAGAACCAACAAGTAAGTCTTGCAAAGTGCTCCTTGGAGGCAAGGGTGAGGGAGCATCATCTCACGTACTTAGGGTGTATTGCAAGGTGAGGCTGTTCCTTGGAGAAGGACAGCGTTGCTTGGAAAGTTGGAGGGACAGCAAAGGAAAGGAAGACTTTCAACCAGGTGGCTTAACACAGTGACTGCAGCAATGGGCTTGAGTGTGTCAGAGACATGTAAGGACAGCACATGGTTCAGGACAGGACAGGATTCTGATCCGCTGTTGATAGCATTGTTATCAGTTGACTTGACTCGAAGGAACCTAATGGCATTTTACTTTCAGTGCTTGTGTCACCTATGTAAGTCACACATCTGCAAGGTCCACAACCCACTCACTGCAACTCCACATGCTTCATAGGATTTATCAATGACTCTTTTTTAACAAAAAAACCTGTGATTTGAGTGGACATTTACTAAAATCCCTGGCTGTTTCTGTCTTTTGGGGGGAAAAAAAGAGAGATCCCCTAGCCTTTCTTACGAAGTATTTTTTGGTTAACAACCAAAGAATTACCCACAGATTTCTCTGCAGGGCAGGGAGGCTCAAGATAATGCCATCTCATGAAAGGAACTGCATCTAGACAGGTGTGGCCCGGAGTCCAGCCTTTCCAGGTTTCTGGATTTCAGTTAACTCTCATGGGAATAGGAGAGGACAAGAACAACTTGGAGTTGTTGACATTTCTGTGTGACATCTAATAGAAGACAGTAGCTAAACCAGACTCCTTCATCTTTCATCAGATGCTGTTGACAAACCTGCCCTGGAGTGTAATTCTTTATTTCTTCAAAACAAGAGCATTATTTCCATTTCCTCATGCCGTCTGTTGATTGGATCATTCTCACATGCTCCTCGGTTGTTCCCACACAAGACTCCCTAAGGTAGTTGAATCATAAAAACCCTCCTTCCTCTTCTCCTGGGTGTACGTTCACCCCACCTTCCCTATTTTGTCTCTGCTGAGTAATCACAGAACTCTTAAGAAATAATTTTATGATAACCCTGGTGGTTCTTCATTACCCTTAAAAGAAAATCCATTGCCTTTCTTATACCTATGAGTTCTAACTTTGCTCTTCAACACTTTAAAGAATTCCAGGAAGTAGATTCATTGGAGAAGTTCAATAGCAGTAAAAACTAGGCCCAATGCTGATTGTGGGACAGACCATTAACTACTAATATGCAAGTTCAAATTAAAACTAAAGAAGGCAAAATCATGTCCACAGGAATTAAAATTTGACCTTTGGTCTGTCCAACCTGAATTTAAAAATCAACTCAAGAAAAACTTTGAGGCCTAAAACACTAATGAATAAAAACTACATGAACTGTGGGAAGATATCAAGAATATCATCTATGAAGATTGCAAAAGGTCATTATAAAAACAGAAGAACAAGAAAAGACCGAAATGGATTTCAGAAGAGACTCTATTACAGTAGAGCACTGAGAAGCCAAAGTAAAGGGAGGAAATCAAGAACTTAAGAAGCTGAATAGAAGATTTCAAAGGGCCACATAGGAAGACAAGGCAAAATATTATAATAAAATGTGCAAAGAACTGGAGTCCGAAAATAAAAACGTCTGAATTAGCTTGACATTTCTTAAGCTGAAGGAACTAAAGAACTAATTCAAGGCTCAGATTTAAACGCTTTAGGATATTGTGGGCAGAATATGGAATGATTTAGGAAGCATGAAAAGAAGATGGAAGGAATATACAGAGTCATTGTACCAAAAATGAATTGGCTGACTCAGAAGAATTTCAAGAAAGAACATATGACAAAGAGGCAATGGTAATGAAGGAGGAAATGCAGGCTGCTCTGAAGGATTTGGCAAAAAATAAAACCCCAGGAATTGATGGAATACCAATTGACATAATTCAACAAACAGATGCTGCCCTGGACATGCTCACCAAGCTGTGCCAAGAAATCTGGAGGACAACTACTTGGCCAAGTGACTGGAAGAGATCCATATTTATTCCCATTTCAAAAAAGGTGAGCCAACAGTATGGGAATTATCATACAAGCAAAATCCTGCTGAAGGTTATCCAGAAATGACTCAAATAATACATTGACAAAGAACTACCAGAAATACAAGCTGTGTTTAGAGGAGGCCATACTACTAGAGACATTATTGCCAATGTCACATGGATCTTGGCAGAAAGCAAAAAGTACTAGAGGGATATCTCCCTGTGTTTCACTAACTATTCAAAGGCATTTGATTGTGTGGATCATAATAAATTGTGGTTAACCGTGAGGAAAATGGGAATCCCAGAGCACTTGATTGTGCTTATGCTAAGCCTAACGGTGTTTGAAACGAGTATTTTCCTATGTGGTAAAGCACTTTTCTGTCATCTTGCTGTACTTAGGTAACTTGGAATTCCTGTGATACTGAACGGCCTGCTAGTGGTGCGTCAAATGCCATAATGGTTACACATGGTTGACAATGTTTGGTAGAGCTCACAGGCTTGAAAGCAGGAGTGGCATCCCCTTCCTAAACATGCCTGTGGAAATTCTATGAACTTAGAGAAAGGACAATAGTTATAGAACAGGGTTATGTTCTTTTGTTTACAGGGTCACTGCTTTATGACACTTAACAACAACAATAACATAGAAATCCAGGCCCTTGTCTCCATTTTGGGCTGGGTAAAGTGGTAGACTCTGTCTAGATTGAAACAGTAACTCAGACAATGAGGTTAGGTGTGTCGGAGTCAGTGAGACTTACTCGGGACAGAACAGGCACCAGTAATTATTTTTATTGTGCTCTGTGTGTTCAGTCAAGATCCACTGGACCTGAGATGATGAGTTACAGCGTTTCTTCTCTGAAGAAAACCTGGCTGTCTGCTACTGAGAGATTACAGCCTTGAAAATCCTCTTGAACACAGTTCTATTGAGCAAAACTTGAAGTCACTGTGACACAGAATAGAGACAGTGAGTGGTGTTAATGTGTTTTAATGTTGT
This sequence comes from Elephantulus edwardii, assembly GCF_000299155.1. NCBI lineage: Eukaryota > Metazoa > Chordata > Mammalia > Macroscelidea > Macroscelididae > Elephantulus > Elephantulus edwardii. Next base: position 15,528,247 of record NW_006399785.1, on the reverse strand, counting down.
TTTAGGTACCTTTGAATCCAACGCAACTCATAATGATCTTATGAATAACAGATCTGAACCCATCATATCCTGTGCACCGGCATCATCCCTGACACACTTAAATCCATTGCCACAGTCACTCTATCAGTCTATTTCTTTGGATGTCTTCTTCTCTTTCACTGATCCTCCACCTCTCAAAGCATTATGTTTCTTTTCAAGGAATAGCCTCTTCTAGCAGGTGTTCAAAGTTAATGAGATAAAGTTTTGCCATTCCTGTCTCCAAGGAGCATTCTGGCTGCCGTTTTACCTGTTTGTTCTTTTGAAAGTGCATGGGATAGTCAGTACTCTTCTCTAACAATACAACCCAAAGGCATCAATTATTTTTCTGAAATTCCTATTTATTGTCCAGCTTTAAGATTCAATGATTAGAAATACCATGGCTTGAATCAGGCACCCTTTAGTCTTTAAATTGACATCATTGCTCTTTAGGACTTTGGAGAGATCCCTGACTTTTCCGATGTTATAAATCTTGCTATCTCCTGACTGCTAACTCTATACTAAGGGTTTTGAATGTGGATCCAAATGAGATGAAATTGTCACTTTTCTCCATCTGTTATGATGTTGCCTATTGACCTCCTGGTGAGGATTTTTTTTTCTTTTGATGTTGAGCTGTAATCCATATTGAAGACTGTAGTCCTTGATCTTCTACAGAAAGCACTTCAAGTCCTCTTTCCTTTCAGGAAGCAGGATTGTGTCATCTGCAATAACATAGGTTCTTAATGAGTCTTCTTCCAATGCTGATGCCACATTCTTGTTCATAGAGTCTAGATTCTTGAATGATTTGCCTCAGCATGTAGATTGAATAGGTATGGAGAAAAGATACATTCCTGCACACCTTTCTTGGTTTAAACCATACCTTGCTTTGTTTGGACAATCAATTTCTGGCCTAGGTATAGATTTTGAATAAGCATATTTAAGTGTTCTGGAATTCCAATTCTTCTCAAATATATTAATAGGAGCACAGGGTTTAAATGAAGGATGTAGGAGCCATGTTATATTTTACCAGATCAAATCACATCTGTAATATAACCTTCTGTTCTGGGTTCTCTGATTTAAAGGGGAAATGGCATATCAGAATATTCAGAGTAAAGTAACCAGGTGAGAATGAAGAACACTTGAATTCATCCTGTTTGATACTGTTGTCAATCACTTAGGTTATGCATTCACCTTTGTAGATTAGTCTGTCAGAGTTAGTAAAGACGTGATTGACAGAATCAGCCTAGAATAATAAGGCAAAGCCAACACATAATGCTAGAAATGGATTAAAGTAAAGCGATGAATTTTGGTCAGAGGATCCAATTGGGCAAGAAGAGGATGAAGGAGAGCTTGCTTTAAAAGGCCCAGTTTTAGTGTATAGCACACTCATTCACGTTCTCTGTGTGTCTTTTGGTGTATCCAGGTAAGTGGACTTCCAGGGGGTCCTTCTCTCGGGGAAGGGTTTGACCTAGCTCTGTAGATTCAAATAGATTCAAATATCTGAATTACTCCCAGAATCTATTGGACTTGGGGAGACTGACTCGTATTATCAATATTTATAGAAGACAGAGGCACAATAATGTGTCAAATCTAGTGATTTTCACCATGGAATATACTTGCTAGGTATAATATTCCTCATAAGGACAACCAGATAATGCACCCATGGTTTTTTGTTTATTTGTTGATTTTTGTGTTTTGTTTTTGAGATGAAATGAAAAAAAAAAAAGAAAAGTGTGACTAGTGTGACTGGAATGCTTGATGGCATCGCATTGGTGGCCTGATATGTCTATCTTTCCAATGTGGATATAGCTGCATTGAGAGCATCTAGATAACCTTAGATACCTCAGCTTGTGGTCAACTTTTATTGGCCTGCAAATAACTTTGTCTCTTTAAGGTGACTTGACAGAGTTCTTAGGTTTGCATATATATGTTATGATTCTCAGGAGACAATCTTAATTCTTTTTCCCTTTAGTATTTGCTCTTTGCTTTGCCTTAGGGTCCCTGATCCTTGCCTCTCATTCTAATTAAACAACACAATTGCTCTCCCCTTAGCTACAATTGCTCTCCCCTTACCTTTTGAGTCCCTGAGTGACTTAGAGGACTGGCTTTGAAGGGTTACGTAACAACACATTAAGCTTTGAATGATATTTGTTGTTATGTAACCAGCTCTGACTCATACACAATAGAAGAAAACACTGTTCCATCATGTATGATCCATCGTAATTATTGATATTGCCTCTTCTATTCAAGGTCACTGCTTCTGAGGGATTTTTCTGGGAGGAATAATCTTACTACGCCCTTCAGAGGTTGACTCCCAGATCCTCTCAATCAGCTCCAAACTCCTGGCTAGCAATGTGTCCTTCAGAGGGTGACTCCCAGATCCTCTCAATCAGCCCTTGCAATTCTCCAACCTCCAGGGTATAAATGCAAATTATCTCAAGGCTTTTGGTTTGGACTCTTTCCCAGACCCTTGTTTCCCAGTGGGTGGCCATATGTATTCATTCACAAATTCAAAGAGCTCTGTCCTTGCTTCCTCTGTTTATCAGTGTTCTTGTCACGGCTCCTGGAGGAGCTCATTGTATCAGGCGAGGTCCCGGCCAGAAACAGATGGCATGCCCATAATGAGGATAAATTAAGGAGAATTTAATGAAAGACTATTTACAGACTGTGAGCCGAGTTTAGGGAAAAGACAAAGACTATGAAAATGTTAATACAGAATGTAAATGCTAGCTGATGCTAGTTGGCTGGAAAGAGAGCCCAGAGGCGGAGAAGATGTTAAGGATTGAGCTCTTCACAGGACCTTTCATCTTTGACAGGTGAGGCAATGGGGGCCAGTGGTAGAGCTCTCACCTTCCAGTGGGAGACCTGAAGCCAATGCCATGCAAATATACCTCATCTATCATTGGGGCCTGTGTCTATGCTGAGCAAGAGGTGCTGGGAACCGTAGGGCTTGGTGATTGGCTTCTGAAAATTACCCTGTGGACCACAGTAATCTCATCTTCCACCATCATGAAGATGGTCAGAACCAGGTAGCATCTTTTAGTTATGATGAGGTCAATATGGGTCAAGTGCTGACTCTGGCAGCTGCAAACAACACTGTTGCTTGGACATAACCAGCCCTGGTAACCTAGTGGCTATGACAATAAAGGTGTCAGCTGTAGATATGTATTTCTTTCAATTTCATGCTTTTACATTCCACTTTCCAAATGCAAATAAATATCAGTGAAAAAAGGAGTCTCCCAGGATACAGCAGAATGGACAGAGGAGGAGATTGGGTTTTAACAGGCAAATGGAAGTATCCAGCAATCTAGAAACCCAAAGACAAGATTTCTTTGTCAGCACTCTTGTCTTCTCAGCATCCTACCTTGAACATAGAAAGTTTGTAACCATTTCCTTGATGATGGGTTCCTCTAGGTTTCTGAATTCTGTACTGCAGGATTCAGCCCATTGCCCACAAAAATGCTCCTTGTATGTTTGTGGGATGAGTGAAGAATGGATACTTGAAGTGAGTTTTCTAGGCATCTGTGTTTCATTCATTCACCTGTTAGCCCAAATGGCTAACTCAAGGTATTAGATTTCGGTATTGATTTTTCAACCCCTGGAGCTAAGCCTGCAATGAAGTCTCTGGACACTGGGCTGGCTTCTATCCCTGGAGACCTGGCAAGAGCTCCTGCCTCTCATTCAGTCTTCAATCTCTGGGATGTCTCACATATTTAGCAGGTGAGTGTTCTGTACCAGATGCTTAGCTTGTGTTTTCCTGCCAGGAGTAAGAAGTGTCTGCTCAATTTAGCCAGATGGGATTGCCTTCTCCCTGCTGTGGTCCCACAGTGACGGATTGCTGAACAACCATTTATTTGCTGACTGTCATGTTCTAGACATTGTGATAAACTGGTTGTCATGGAGTTGACTCTGATCCAAAGTGGCAACGTGTGTGTAAGAACAAAACAATACTCCATTTTTTCAGTAACTAGTCTTGTCAGCCTCCTTTAACAAAATAATAGAATTTTGTTCAATCAATAAGGAAATCATTGCAAATACTTTCAAAATAAAAACCCATAAACATTGACTATATACATGGACCTCATGTGATGGACCACACAAGAATCAGATTGACTATATCAGTGAGAAAAGACAGAGGGGAAGCTTAATATCAACAGTGAAAATAAGGGTGGGATGATTGTGGCAAAGACCACCAATTACTCATATACAAGTTCACATTGAAGGTGGAGAAAATGAAAAAAAGCACACAAGAGTCAACATATGGCATTGATAAATCCCAGCTGAATTAAAAAGATAGTCCTAAGAATAGATTTGAAACAACTGTTGGCGAGGTTGTGAAGAAACTGGAACATTTATTTACTGTTGGTGGGAGTGTAAAATGGCACAACTATGGAAGACTGCATGCATCTTTCTCAAAAAGTTGGAAATAGACCATTTGACCCAGCAATTCAACTACTGGGAATATGTTGTTGTTGTTATGTGCCATCGAGTCGTTTCCGACTCATAGCGACCCTATGCACAACAGCCCTAAAACCTGCTCTATCCTGCGCCAACCGCACCGCCTCTGACACACCCATCCCGATTACCCCAGTCACCGAATCAATCCATCTCATAGGGGGTCTTTCTTCCCCTCCTGCGTTGTCCCTCAACCCTCCCAAGCATGATGTCCCTCTCCAAGGACCCGTCCCTCCTGGCAACATGTCCAAAGTATGTCAGATGAAGCCCCAGAATCCTTGCCTCCAAGGAGTAGCTTGGTTTTATCCTCTTCAAGATAAATCTGTTTGTTTTCCTGGCAGTCCAGGGTACATTCAGTACCCTTCTCCAGCACCACAACTCAAAAGCATCCACTCTCCTTCTGTCCTCGCTAGTCATTGTCCAACTCTCTGATGCATAACAAGCGATTGCAAATACCATGGCCTGTATCAGGCACACCTTAGTCTCCAGAGAGACACTGTTGCTCCTGAGTACTCTAGAGAGGTCCCTAACAGCAGATTTTCCCATTGCGATATGCTTTTTGATTTCCTGACTGCTGGTGCCAAGAGTGTTGACTGTGGAGCCGAGCAAACTGAAGCTGTGAACAATCTCAATCTCTTCGTCATCCATCCTGATGTTGCCAATTGGTCCAGTGGTGAGAATCTTTGTCTTCTTGACATTGAGCCTCAGTCCATACTGAAGGCTGCAGTCCTGACCCTTCGCAGCAAGTGCATGAGGTCCTCCTCAGTTTCAGCAAGCAGGGTTGTGTCATCTGCATAACGGAGATTGTTAATAGAATATACCCTAAAGAAATCAGAACTGCCACCCACTCAGATATATGCACACCCATGTTTATGCTACTTTGTTCTCAATAGCAAAGAGTTCTGAACAACCTAAGTGCCCATCAAGAGAAGCTGTGTTATATTCACACAATGGACCCTGGAGGACATTATGCTAAATGAAACATCTCAGTCATAAAAAGACAAACAGTGCATAATGCCACTGTATAGAAGAGGACTGATATGGGGGTGAGAGGAAACTAAGAAAAGAGGGGATAAATAATGTACACAGCATTGAAACATGAAGGAGAGAAACGTATAAAAGGTATTTATGATTAGGTATTATTGACATGACAAGAGTCCAGAATAAGAGTTGCATAGTAAAGTGGTCTGAAGAATGTTTTTTTTTCCCCCAAAGAAAAAAGCAAACTTGAGGGAGGGGAGGCAGGGAGGAAAATGTGCAACAATGAATGAATGGATATCCAAGTTCTTGATAAACTTTCATTAAAATATAAAAAAAGGAATAGATTTGATAATGCAGAAGAGCTAAACTATACAATCAGCCAACTTGACCTTGCCGATGTATTAAGGGAATTGAACCCAACTAAAACTCAATTCACTGTCTTCTCAAGGGCACATGGTGCATTCTCCAAAATCAATCACATATTAGGACACAAAGCAAGCCTCAACAAATTTAAAAAAAACCAACAAAACCAAAACATTGAAATGACACAAAGTATCTTCTCAGATCACAATGCCATAATGTCACCGACCACCCGACTACGGTCGTGACAAGAAACTCAAGGGGTTTCTTGGTGAAGAGCAGGTGAGGGACGAA
>NW_006399785.1:15507593-15520896 GCF_000299155.1 Elephantulus edwardii | reverse complement strand
GAGAGGACAGCGAGGCGGGTGTGGCACCATAAAGCTAGAAATTAACCATAGGAGAGTAAAGCTTACAAAACCACCCATGTTAAACTGAGTAGCTCTCCACATGACATGATTACAAAAACAGTTTACAGAATCCTACAGGGTCTCCACAAGAAAAAAGAGTGATAACACAATTACAAAATGGACAAAAGACAAGGGAAAAAAATTCACGGAGGAAGATATTTGGATGGCCAACAGACACACGAAGAAATGTTCAAAATCATTGGCCATAAAAGAAAGCAAAGCTAAAAATCTTGGAGAGGATGTGGAGAGATAGAACTCTTATACACTGTTGGTGGGATTGTAAAATAGTACAACCACTCTGGTAGGAAGTTTGGTATTTCCACAGAAAGCAGAACACAGAAATTCTATATGACCCAGCTATTCCACTGCTTGGAACATACCCTGGGAGAATGAGAACTGAATCACAAATGGAGACCTACACACCAATGTTCATAGCAGCATTATTCACCATTGCAATAACATGGAAACTATCCAAATGTACAACCACAATTGAGTAGATTGAGAAATTTTAGTATATTCATACAATGGAATACTACACAGCCCCCAGAAGCAGTGATTCTGTAAATCACTACCTAACTTGAGAGAGATGGAGAGCATTATGCTGAGTGGACTAACTCAATGCCATAAGGACAAATACTGTATAAGAATATTGTTATAGAGTGTGTATGAGGATCCAAGGGGAGGAGAATGAGAACAGAGTGGTGACGATAAGTGGGGGTTTGTGTGTGTTAATCGTAGAGTGATACAATTTGTTTGGTGGAGGGAGGAGTGGATAAAGGAAATGGAAACATCTGGTATGAAAAACAATGTGTATGAAATGTGAATGTAAACCAGTTGTTGTTGTTGTTATGTGCCGTCGAGTCGCCTGCGACTCATAGCGACCCTATGTACAACAGCCCTAAACTCCGCTCTGTCCTGTGCCAATCGCACTCTCTGACACTCCCATCCCAATTATCCCAGTCACTGAATCAATCCACCTCATAGAGGGCCCGCCTCTCCTGCGCCGTCCCTCCACCCTCCCAAGCATGATGTCCCTCTCCAAGGACCGGTCTCTCCTCACAACATGTCCAAAGTATGTTAGACGGAGCCTCAGAATCCTTGCCTCCAAGGAGCCACCCGGTTTAACCCTTTCCAGGACAAATCTGTTTGTTTTCCTAGCAGTCCATGGTATTCTCCATACTCTTCTCCAGCACCACAGCTCAAAGGCATCAATTCTCCTTCTATCCTCCTTGGTCATTGTACAGTAAACCAGTACAAAATAAAAATTTTATTAAGAAAAAAGAAGAATAGATTTGATTCATTGAACACTAATGACCAAAGACTAGATATGTTGCGAAATGACATCAAGGGTATCATTCAGGAAGAGAGCATAAGGAAGAAGGAAAAGATCAAAATAGGTATCAGAAAAGATCCTGAAACTTTCACTAGAGCAAAAAGGGTAAAAAACAAAAACCAATCAAATTTCATAGAGTTTCCAGAGGCATGTTATTTAGAAAGTGGATGCCACTCCTGTTTCCAAACCTGTCATAATATTGTTTGTTGAGTTGCCTGAGATGCATAGTGACCCTATGTACAGCATCTCTGAACCCTTCCTCTCCTGAGCCAGTCTCACTAATTCTGACACACCAATCCCCATTGTTCTAGTTACTGTATCAAGCCATCTCATCTGGGGTCTTCCCCTCCTGCACTGTCCATACACACTTCCAAGCATGATGTCCTTCTCCAAGGACCGATATCTCCTGGCAATGTGTCCAAAATAAGTGAGGCAGAACTTAAAAACCCTAGACTCCAAGAAAAGATTTTGTTCACCCTCTCCAAGACAGACCTATTGGTTTTCTTGGCAGTCCATGGTATGTTCTAGACTTCTCTAGCATCACAACTCAAAGGCATCTATTCTTCTCTCATCCTTAGTCATTGTCCAACTCTCTGAAACATAACAAGTAATTGAAAAGACCATGGCCTGGGTTAGGTGCTCCTTTGTATCTAGACTGACATTGTTGCTCTTCAGCATTCTGGAGAGGTCCATGACAGGAGATTTTCCCAATGCAATCTAGCTTTTGATTTTGTGACTGCTAGTGTTAAGAGTGTTGATTGTGGATCTGAGTAAGCTGTAATTGCTAACAACCTCAATCTCTCCTCCATCTATTATGGTGCTGCTAATTAGCCCATTGGTGAGAATCTTTGCCTTCTTGATGTTGAGCTTCAAATCGATATTGAAGACTACAGTCCTTGACCTTTTGCAGCAAGTGCTCCAGGTTTTCTTCAGTTGCAGCAAGCAAGGTTGTGTCATCTGCATATTGTGGATTGTAAATGAGTCTTCCTCCAATCTCGATGCCACACTCCTTCTCATAAAACCCTGCCTCTTGAATGATCTGTTCTACATACAGATTGAAAAGGTATGGGGACAGGATGCATCTCTGATGTACTCCTTTCCTGATTTTGAACCATGCAGAGTTTCCTTGCTCTGTTCTGTGGATGACTTCCTGGTCCAAGTATAGGTTTCATATAAGCACAATCAGGTGCTCTGAGATTCCCATTTTTCTCAAGGTTAGCCACAATTTATTGTGATCCACACAGTTAAATGCCTTTGCATAATCAATGAAACACAGATCAACATTATTCTGGTACCCTCTTCTTTCTGCCAAGAACATCTGTTGTTGTTGTTGTTGTTATGTGCTGTCGAGTCGCTTGCGACTCATAGTGACCCTATGTACAACAGCCTTAAACTCTGCTCTGTCCTGTGCCAATCACACTGTCTCTGACACACCCATCCTGATTACCCCCTTTACTGAATCAATCCACCTCATAGAAGGCTTTCCCCTCCTGCGCTGTCCCTCCACCCTCCCAAGAATGACGTTCTTCTACAAGGACTGGTCCCTCCTTACAACATGTCCAAAGTATGTTAGACAGAGCCTACATCTGACACTGGCAATAATGTCCCTAGTTCCGTGACTTCTAAACTTAGCCTGTATTTCTGGTAGTTCTCTGTCAAGGCACTGTTCCAGTCAATTCTGGATAATCTTCAGCAGAATTTTGCTAGTGTGTGATATTAGTGATATTGTTCAATAATTTCCACACTTCTTGTTGGGTCACCTTTTTTTGGAATGGGAATAAATATGGATCTCTTCCAGTCAGTTGGCCAAGTAGTTGTCCTCCATATTTCTTAGTACAACTTGGTGAGCACATGCAGGGCAGCATCTGTTTGCTGAAATATGTCAATTGGTATTCCATCAATTCCTGGGGCTTTATTTTTGGCCAAGTCCTTTGGAGCAGCCTGCACTTCCTCCTTCCTCACCATTGCCTCTTGATAATATGCTATTTCTTGAAATTGTTCTGTGTCAGCCAATTCTGTTTGGTTCAATGACTCTGTATACTCTTTCCATCTTCTTTTAATGTTTCGTGAATCATCCCATAGCATCCTTAAGCATTGCAACTTGTGGCTTGAAGTTATTCTTTAGTTCTTTCAGATTAAGAAATGCTGAGTGAATTCAGCCCTTTTGATTTTCTGACTCCAGATCCTTTCACATTTCGTTATAATACTTTGCTTTGTCTTCCTGAGTGGCCCTTTGAAATCTTCTATGTAGCTTCTTAACTTCTTGAATTCTTCCTTTTGTTTTGGCTTCTTGGCACTCTAGTGCAATATCCAGAGTTTCTTCTGACGTCCATTTTGGTTTTTTCTTCTTTTTTCCCTGGTGGCTTAAAATAGTAGTTTTTGATTCTCACCTTGTTCTATATGTTATAATTCTATTACAGATCTTAGTGAGCAAAGTCAAAATGTCAAGAGGACTGGGTTCATATTTGTACAGGGATTCCATTCCCTTGTCTTTTCTAGCTGTGTCCCTTGATTCAGAGTCTGCCTTCACCATCCTGAAATCCATGGTATCACATCTCTCCATAATTCTTCTTTGGACACATCTTCCTACAGCCTCCTTTCTGATCTACCTTTAAGAAATCTGTGACTTTATTGTGTCCACTCAGATAATCCAGTATAATTCTCCCTGTGATAAGCTCTACTGATGAACAAGTTTAATTGAATCTATGACCTTAATTCCCCTTTGCTATGTAACCTAATATATTTATAAAATCCAGAGATTGGAATGGAGTGTCCTAGGGCAATCATTTTTCTTTCTACCATACTCAACTTTAGTCCTTCACTAGCACTTACACAATCTTATCACCCTGTTGCTATGTCAGCTTTTCTCTTCTACTGTTTTTGATTAAAAGAAGCTTGGAAGCAAGAGTGGCATCCGCTTCCAAAATGGTTTGTCTCCAGAAACTCTACGAACAGTGCTAAGGTCTTTCATTCATAGGGTCACCATGAGTCGTCTACAACACGATGGAACTTAGCAACAACAACATTGTTGTTATGTTCCATCAAGTTGATGCTATACACAATAACTCTGATCCCTGCCTTATCCTGAGCCAATCTCACTGTCTTTGATACATCTACCCTTGTCACCTCAGTTATTGTGTCAATCTTTCTTATCTGGGGTTGTCCTTTGTCCTCTTCTGTGCTGTCCCTCGACCTTTCCAAACATGATTTCCTTCTCCAAAGACTGATCCTTCTTGGCTCCAACTCAAAGTACATGAGATGGGGGTCTCAAAAGCCTTGCCTCCAAGAAGCAGCTTGGTTTCACCCTCTGCAGGACAGAGCTATTAGTTCTCTTTGCGGTATAGAAAGTAAGTATATATGGCCCTCTGACTTGTTGACAGGTAAAAGAGTGAGCACGGAGGCAAAAGTGGAGAAAAATTGGTCTTATGCATGTCTGTTGGTCAGAAGTTGTTCAGTCATTTATAGATTCAGAAACATTCATTTGGCATCTGCTTGGCAAAAAGGAGGTGCCCTGGGTGGTACAAATAGTTAAGTGCTTAAATGAAGGTACTAATTGAGAGGTTAGCAGTTCTTATTCACCCAAAGGCATCTTGGAAGTAAGGGTTAGTGATCTACTTCCAAAAACCCAGAGCCATTGAGAACGCTGTGGAGTGTGGTTCTACTTTGGAACACTTGGGGACGCTGTGAGCTAGAATCAACTCTACAGCAACTAATTATTTAAGCGTTAGGTTTGGGTTTTTGGTTTTTTGGTTTTGGCTTTTTTTTTTTGCCAGGAAATGTTCAGCTGAGGATAAATCAGTGAACAGACAAAAATGCAATTCTCAGGGAGTTTGAAAAGCTTTAAATAACACAGATCCCTGGACCATCAGTCTTACTAGAAGCTTCTTTGGTAAAGGATGACTCATACATAAATGACAAGTTAGAATCATTTCAATCAATATTTTCTCACCTATGTGTCTCAGAATGAAAATAGAGGATGGATTCTCAGAAACAGTGCTTCTAAAATTACATGCGGTGAGGAATATATTGCTTTTTAATTTCCGATCCATTATGAACTGATATATTTGCGAAATACAATAAAATAACTGTTGTCTTCGAGTGCCATGGAGTTGACAATGACTCATAGCAGTCTTGTGAAGGACAGACCTGAAACTTGTTCTATCCTGAGCCTTCCTCATAATCTTCGTCCTACTCAAGCCCATTGTTAGGGTCACTGTGTCGGTCCATCTTATCCAAGGTCATTTTCACTTTTCCATGATGATGCCTTTTTTCCAAGGCTTTGCTCCTCCTGACAAGATGTGAGATGAAATCTCACCATATTTACCTCTGTGGAGCATTTTGGTAGCATTTCTTATGAAACAGATCTGCGTATTCTTTTGGCAGACCATGGGGCATTCAGTACTCTTACCCAGCTCCACAGTTTAAAGACATTGATTCCTCTTTCTTATTCACGGTTCAACCTTCCGATACATACAAAGCATTAGATTACACTGTGATTGGATGAGGCAAACCTTAGTTTTAAACTGACATCTTTGCTCTTTAGCTCTTTGGATAGTTTCTTGACAGCAGATTTTCTTAACACAGTAAGTCTTCTGATTTCATTATTACTCTTACTGTTCAGTGTTGATGGTGGATCCAAATAAAATGAAATCATTGTCAGTTTCAATCTTTTCTCCATTTTTCATGACGTTGCCTATTGGTCCAGTGGTGAAGATTTTGGGGTTTTTTTGATGATAAGATGTTATCCGTATTGACAGTTTTGATCTGCTTCAGAAAGGGCCACAAGCCTTCACTTTCGACAAGCAAGGCAGTGTCATCTTATAGTACATGTTTTTGAGGAGTCTTCCTCTAATTCCAATGCCACATTCTTCTTCATATAATACAACTTCTCTAGCTATTTGCTAAGGAGGATATATACATAGAATAGAAATGGAGAAACCATAAAACACAGACATTTTCTGATTTTAAACCAGACAGTGTTCCCTTCCTCTTTTGAGATACCTGCTTCTTGGTCTATGTGCAGGTTACACACAAACATAAGTGAGTGTGTAGGGATTTCCATTCTTCTCAATATTTGCCATCATTTGTTATGATCCACATAATCTTTACCTTTACAGACTCAACGAGACACAAAGAAATATCTTTCTATATTCTCTACAGTGAGCCAAGATCTATCTGACATTAGCAATGATACCTCTCTTGTGAGAGTCTATTTTGAACCCAGCTTGAATTTCTGTGAGTTCCCTGTTAATGTGCTATTCCAGAAATTTTTAAGTAATCTGCAGTAAAATCATATTTTCATGTATTAAAATAAGCATGTTTACAAAACATAATAAATATAAATGAGTGTTGTGTCGTTAGGTGCTGTTGAATCAAGTATGACTTATAATGACTGTATAGACAACAGGCCTGAACCCTGCCCTGTCCTGTGCCATCATCGTCATCTCTGACACAGTTGAGCCCCTTATTGCTGTCACTGTGCCAACCCATCTTGTTCATGGTCTTCCTCTCTTCCGTTGGCCTTCCTCCTTTCCAAGGAATACAAACAACTAGGAAGTTCAGCGTTGTTTGGATGTCATAATAGTGTCAAATTACTATAAAAGTTCATAAAGAACCTCAACTTCTGTACTAAATTCATCTCGGCTGAAGATGACTGCAAACAGCGTTCAGTTCTATTCCAGTTCTCTTGCAGGAACTGTTTTGACAGTTTCCGTTTTCTCTTCTTTAGTACGTAAAATTTTACATATGGGGATTTAGAGTGAGAATTCAATTGGATTACATAAACAAAAGGGAACACTGGTCACCTAGTGGCAAGAAGCTGTGCTGCAATCCTGAAGGTGCATGGTTCAAATCCACCAGCTGCTCCACAGGAGAAAGCTGAGCAATCTCCTTCAATGGACTGTGATTAACAGCTTCTGAAATCCTGCCGGAAGGTCATTCAACTGTGGGTAGGTTCCGATTCAATGATATTCAACAACAAACAACATGTAAGTAAATCACATGTTATTTTTATTTCATAGAAATAAAATTTTATCTAGAGACACTTTGTTTTATTTAATAGAGACACATATGGAGTATTTAGCTGATATGTAGATTAGATAGATGGATCCATGGAGGAATAGATAGTTGCTGTTGAGTTGACTACCTCGTGACGACCTCACATACAACAGAGTTCAACGTTACCCAGTCCCCAACAATCCTCCAATCACTTCCACGTTCAAGTCCATCTTCGGAGTATTGTGCCATTTCATCTCAGCAAGGGTTTTCATTGCCCTTGATGGCCTTTTTCTACAAACATAATGTCCTTTTCTACCAATAGTTTCCTTATGATGACATAGTTAAGACAAGCCTAGCAGGCAATATTCTGTTGTCATCTGTAAGATTGTCATTGAGTATTTTTTTGGAACGAGCTTTCCAAACCTTTAGCTCTAGTATATTTTAGCCTAGAAACCCATTCACTATTGGTAATCTATGGACAATCACAAACCATCACTATGTGACCACAGAGAAGCAGTTGCTGTCTTTGTAAGTAGAATTTATGAATGTTTATCACTTTTACTCTCTAATATTTCTAATATTATTTACTTGTCAGTGGCATGAACATCAGATTCAGGCTCCTCCAATACTTCAGCAGATAGAGTCCCTTGCCTCTTTTTTGAGTGTCTGTGCTTGGGATTTAATTTTGTGTTGGATTTTTCCTACAAATAATAGGGCAGAGCAAATATGCCTTGAGTACTGGTTCTGAATAATAATTACTGAGAAGCCCCATTTTCTTTTGAAACTCCAAGCAGATGTTACCCTTCCCTACTGCAAACCATGTTCACCCTCAGGTCCATTAGACAAAATGCTGGCTGTCACAGACTGACAAGATCTGGGATGGGCTTTTTTAAAAAAAAAAATAGCCACAAGGTCACCGCGATTAAATGTTCTCCTGAGAGTCACAAGAATGTCAGCATCACCTTCTCTCCACAAAGATGGCTCAGTGACATTTTCACAAAGGAGGGACAGCCTCTACCTGTCACTTTGAGTGAGGAACACAAGGTTAGATGCAAAGTGAGAAGGTTACTCCCTGCCTGGAGACCCGTGATGCTGCTACAGTTTCATAACAAGCAGCAGAGCTGTCAGAAAAGAACAGGGAAAACTCTCTTAAGGACTGGGAACTTGAGACAGCACACACTCCAAGACTGAACATGACAGACAACCTGGTAAAGGAGAGAGAGCAAGAGCTCTAAGACAGCTTGGTCCTGGGTTTGAATCACAGCCCAGGAGTCTGTTGGTCCTATAACCTCAGACACTTCAGGGACAACGGAGCAATGATCCTCATGGGATTGTTGAGGATGTTTGTAATGTTGTGTGTGAGTGGCCCATGGTGAGTGAGGCATTTTGGTCTAGTTTTGGGTTTTCTTAGGATTAACATAATTTATTCATTTTTTAATAAGTATTTATGAAGATTTATAGGCATGATATTAGGAGATTTCAAAATGCTTTGTTTTCCTTTGGAAAAATAATTTGCATGGAACTCCTTTCTGAATTTTGTTGTTGTTGTTATGTCCCATCCAGTCACTTGCAACTCAAAGCAACTCTGTTAAACAGCTCTGAAACCTGCTTTATCCTGTGCCAACTTTAGTCTCTGATACACTTACCCTCATTACCCCCGTCACTCAATCAATCCATCTCATAGAGAGTCTTCCTCTCTTTCTCCATCCCTCCACCCTACCAAGCATGATGTCTCTCTCCAAGGATTGATCCCTCCTTGCAACACGCCCAAAGTATGTCAAACGAAGCCTCAGAATTCTTGCCTCCAAGGAGCAGACTGGCTTCCTCCTCTCTATGGTGAACCTCTTTGTTCATCTAGCAGTCAATGATATACTCAATACTCTTCTCCAGCCCTACAGCTCAAAAGCGTCAATTCTCTTGCTGGATAGATAATTTTAATAGTCCTTTTGTCCTCAATTTAGTCTTCTTCTTCTTCATGGCCCAAACTGGACTTAATGTGAAATAGAGATTGTAATACACACTTAAGGTGATGTGTATGTACCTTCCCTGGCTTAGTTGACTTCTCCTTTTCTTAACCTGCATCACCTTCCCAACATCAAGATTAGGTATATGTATACTGTCATAAATAATGTCTAATGCAGGAGTAATTTAAATGGCTTCTGACAGAATATGGCCTATTATATTAAAATTTATGTTTTGATTATAGTTTTTTTTTACTAAAAATAGGATTTTAATGAATGCCTGAGAATTGATACCTTTGAGCTCTGGTGCTGGAGAAGAATATTGAATATATTATGGACTGCTCAGAGAACAAACAGGGTAATCCTAGAGAGTGTGAAACCAGGCTGCTCCTTGGAGGCAAGGATTCTGAAGCTTTGTCTGACATACTTTGGGCATGTTGCAAGATGGGACCAGTTTTTGGAGAGGGACATCAAGCTTGGGAGGCTGGAGGGAAAGAGAAAGAGAGGAAGAGTGTTGATGAGATAGATTTATTTAGTGACTGGGGTAATGGGGGTGGATGTGTCAGATACAATAAGATGAGCACAGTATAGAGCAGGGTTTAGGGCTGTTGTACATAGGATTGCTATGGGTTGAAGGTGACTCAACAGCACATATCAACAATAGCAACAGTATGGTTGGGTTTTCATTCATTCATTGATACATGTATCTAGTTATTGATGATCTTATCTCAGTCACCCAGTCATCAAGCCCTGAACATTTTCTGCAAATTCCCATTTTTATAAAAAAAATTTATGCTGATTTATTTACAGAGTTTGAATACATTGTTTTTCACAAAAGATCCTTCACCTCACCCATCCATCAATTTGTGCAACCGTATGATTAACACTCTGCCCTCCGATCCTCACCCCTCTATTTCCACCCCTCACCCCTTGGAGCATCATACTCATTCTACCATAAGGGTTTTATACTGTATTTATCCCTGTGGAACCGAGTTAGTTCACTCAGCATAATGCTCTCCAGTCCCTCCCAAGTTAGATAGTAATTTACAAAATCATTGCTCCTGGGTGCTGTGTAGTATTTCATTGTACAAATTGACTACATTGTTGGGGTTTTTTTGTTGTTGTTTTTATAATTTCTCTTGGGCTGACGCTAACTCATTGACATTTTATGTCTGTCAGGAGAAAACCTTGCCCAGATCTGTGCCACCTTCATGGCTACTGTTATGTTTGGTCCATTGTTGGAAATACTGTGCCAATCCAGTCCTGCTCCGTGAGGGTTTCTCTTATTTTCACTGATCTTCATTATGAGCCATGATGTCCTTTTCACCTGACGGTATGTTCAAAGAAAATAAGACAAAGTCATGCAATCTTCATCTTTAAAGAACATCGGGGCATTTTCTCCAACACTGGTTTGTTCATTCTTCTGGAAGCTCGTGATATATTTAAAACACTTCAAATGAAGCATGTCAAATTTCTGCAGCCTCCTTTTGTCCATCTGCCACATATTTTAAGCCTTTGTACATGAATGACTCTAGTTAATGCTCATGCATTTGAGATGCCAGCTGTTCCCTCATCCATGCAGGCTGACTGTTAGGATTGCATGTCTATGTAGACACAAACTCGTAATCCTTAACAAGGCATATGCCAAGTGCATGCACACATCTGTGTGCGTGTGTGTCTTGGAGTTTCTCTTAAAGATTTGTGGCATCTCTGAACAAGAGTCGCCATGCATGATGCTTGACATTTCACTAAAGACCTAGTTTTAAACATTTTTGTCTTCAGTGTCTTCTTAAGACTAAAATGAGATTAGAATGCTCGTATTTCCTCTTTAACAAGAAAAATATGGAATCAATATCAGGTAAGCTTCTTCTTTCCCAGCCTTATCTGACTGGTATGAATAGACATCAGTCTTATAGACAAAGGAAGTAATCTAACTGAATTAATAAATATGCGATTATTGAGGCATGATGTTCTAAATTGCTTTTCTTTGTGGAGATAGAAAGTAGAAAATTTCAAAATATTTATAACCCATTGAGTTAATAAAAATATACGGTTAGCTGGTTAACCAAGGCATAGCAAAGATGTCAGGTAAAATTAAATTTTACTTTGCTTTGTATTCTATCATGTGCTAGATAGAGATTGGACAAAAATGTCCTGCACTCTGGGAGATGCAACTTAAAAATAAAATAACAGAGTCTGTCTTCACCTGAACAGAATCAAACACCTTAACATTACTGGTTTCTGAGAGTCACATCTACTCAAGATGGCATCATGTGTATCCTTGTAGAACTGAGATTCAGAGGGTCTTCAATGAATTTTTCAGAAGCAGATCACCAGACCTTTCTCTAATAAGGCACTTCTGGGTGAAAACGTACTTTTAGCCTTTCCGTTAGTAGCTGAGTGCAGAAATGTTCATATCCTTTGTAGAGCCTAAATTCCAGTGATTGTTGTTGTTGTTATGTGCTGTCGGGTCACCTGTGACTCATACTTACGATCTGGATAATTGAATGAAATCATAACACACCTATTGAAGCAAATACAATATTTCAAACACTCTGAGATTCCATTTATTGAAAGACTCACATAGTTCTCTCTTTACTTATAAGAAAATAAAACAAAACAAAACAAAGCAAGACAAAAACATTGACACTTGATATTAACACATTATCAATTATTTTTTGCATCTTGGAGAGATTTAAAAATATAAAAAAATGTCACTCAGAATGGATGAGCATTAATTTATAAATGGTTGCTAATTATTTAAACCGTGAAATGATCTCATGAAATTTATTTTCATTCAATCCCACTATATTTTTGTACAAAATTCTATTCTGTAGTGTTCCATGAGTCAATTCTAATCCTGAGATGATCTCCAACTGCAGATGGAATACATTGAAAGTTACATTTCCATTCTTGTCAACTTAAAATGAGCTTCAACTTAAACTTGCGTATGAGTAATTGATGGCCTGTTCTTCAACAAGTCTCTGGCCTTGTTCTGACATAAACTGTGGTATTTTAAATTATCTCAAGTGAATGCAAAAGTTGGGACAATAAATAAGGAAGACTAAAGGAAAGTTTGATTCTTTTAAATTATAATGTTGATTAAAAGTATCAAATGTATTATGGCCTTCCAGAAGAATAAGTTATCAGTTTAGGAGAACTACAGCTAAAATGGTCCTAAGATGTGAAGATAATGAGATTTCTTTTTACGTACTTTGGACGTGGTAGCAGGAATACAGTCCTAGGAGAAGAACATTACACTCGATAGAGCAGAGGTCCAGCAAATAAAAAAAAAAAAAAGAGAGGACTACCTCCATAAGAGGCCAATGAAGCATCTTCTGTGTCAATGGCTCAGGATTGGGCATTGTTTTGTTCTGTTGTAAATTGGTTCTCTGCTCGTCTGGACCAATTCTACTGTGTCTGACATCAGTGATAACGCATATGCTTATTGAAGAGGCAATCTGTATGCTACTTAGGGTTGGTAAAGCTAGGCATGTTTCCTGATGTGATGGGGAAGACTCAGCTGAGAACTGAAATAGTTCATTCTTTCTTCCAATCTCCTCTCCTAAATAAAAATAAACAAATAAATACATACGTACATGCACACATGCATACATATATACACACATATATATACATACACACATACACACATATATACGCACACACATACATATATACATACACACATACATACATATACATACACACATACATGTACATACATACACACATACATATATATACATACACACATACCTATATACACACACATACCTATATATACACACATACATATCTATACACACACATATATACATACACACATACATATATATACATACATATATACATACACACATACATATATATACATACACACATACATATATATACATATACACACATACATATACATATACACACATAGATATATACATACATATACATA
>NW_006399785.1:15493373-15504996 GCF_000299155.1 Elephantulus edwardii | reverse complement strand
TGAGATGATTCTGAAATTCAGGTGGTATGAAATCAAAGTCATACTTTGGGTCCTGTGGGTTTGGTTTAATTTTCCTCAGCTTCAGCTTGAACTTGCATAGGAGTAATTGATGGTCTGTTCCATAATCAGCCCCTGGCCTAGTTTTCACAGCTGATATTGAGCTTCTCCAGCAGTTTTTTCCACAGATGAATTGATCTGATTCCTATGCATACCATCAGGTGAAATCTATATGTATAACCTGCGTTTATGTTTCTTATAAAATGTATTTCCAATGAATAAGTCACTGATTGTGCAAAATTCAATCATTCTATCCCCAGCTTCATTTCTATCACCAAGTCCATGTTTTCTAACTACTGATTCTTCTTCGTAATAGCTTAATTCAACATGAGTGTTGTTGTGGTTTTGTGTTGTTGAGTCAAGAATGATTCATAGCAATCCTATGAACAACAGACCTATATCCCATTCTATCCTATGTCACCCTCGTCAGCTGACACATTCAAGCCCATTGTTGCCAGGACCATGTTAACCCATCTAGTTGAGGGTTTTCAGCTCTTTCACTGACCCTCCACCTTTCCATTCATGATGCCTCTTATAATGAATAGCTTCTCCTAACAACATGCCCAAAGTATGTTAAAGGTAGCTTCATCATCCTTGTCTCCAAGGATCACCCTGTTTTCACTTTCTCTAAGACCTATCTAATTGTTCTTTTGGCTTTCCATGGGATGTTGTTACTGTTCATTGTCTTCAAGTTGAGCACGACTCATAGAGACCCTATGAACAAAAGGCTTGAAGCCTTTCTATAACTTTCACATTTATCAAGGTTCATAGAGTTTCCAGAGGCATGTTGTTTAGGAAGTGGGTGCCACTCCGTGGGATAGTCAGTATTTTTCTCCAACATCACAACTCAAAGGCATCAATTCTTCTGCCACTCTCATTCACTCTCCAGCTTTCGGATGCATCACATGTGATAGAGTGAGCCCTAGTGTAATATTAATTATATCCTTTAAAGAAGAGGATAAGAGACATAAAGAATGATCACACAGGGGAGATAGTCAGATGATGACTGAAGCAGAGATTAGTGTGATACATCTTGAACTCAGTGAACACCTAGACATACCAGAGGCTGGTAAAGGCAAGAAAGGATTTTCCCTTAGAACATTCAGAGACAGCATAATCACACCATCACTTTCAAACCAGGGCATTCAGTCTCACAACCTGTGGGAAAAAAAAAACACAACAAAACACAACTCAACTGGTCTTTGCTCTATTTCTTCTTTGGCTCTGGTTGTTGGTGCATATATCTGAATGATAGTGGTATTCACTGGACTTCCTTGTAAGCGTATGGATATAATCCTATCACTCACAATGTTGTACTTCAAGATGGACCTAGAAATTACTTTTATAACTATGAAAGCAACCCCATTTTTCCTCACCTTTTCATCTCCAGAGTAATATATCACACAATCGTCTGACTCAAAATGCCCTATGCCAGTCCATCTCACCTCTCCAATGCCTAGTATGTCCATATTTACGCATTCCATTTCTTTCTTAACAATTTCTAATTTTCCTACATTCATGGTTCTCACATTCCATGTTCCAATCACTAGTGTCTGCTTACAACTGTTCTGTGGCCGCCCTAGAAAATGACTATACCACTCTGCTACGAATTTGGAAGCAGGAATGGCAGCCACTTCCTAAACAACATGCGGCCGGAAACTCTATAAACTTTGATAAATGTCGATAGTTACAGAAAGGCTTCAGGCCTTTGGTTCATAGACTTGCTATGAGTTGTGCTCGACTCAACAATGACAACCAACAACAACAACAATGGGTAGGGAGCTCTCATGGCATAGTTTGTAGGAAGTTACACTGCAATCCCAATGGCGGATCCTCTCTGGTGGTTCAAATTCACCAACTGCTTTGACGGAGAAAGATGGACACTCTCCTCTCTGCTATTTACAACCTCTGAGAACTCAGGAGGGTCACCTAGGAGTGTTCTTTAACCTAACAGCAAGGGGTTTAGGCTAATTTGTGATGACTATCATTATTACCTCTGGCAATTGACTTGAATTGAACAGTTTTTCTGTGAGGCCCAGTGCTAGGAGATATACAATATTCTAATTCAAAACTTATGGACCAGAAACCAAAGCTCAAGGCTATAATTATCTTGTTCAGGCTCATACAGTTGTGTATAGAGTAATTATGGTGATTATGATGGTAAATATTGAAGTTTTCATTGATTTTATTCTACTTGGATCCATGATCAACACCATGGTAGCAGCAGTCAAGAAATCAAAAGATGTGTTGAATTTGGGAAATCTACTGTTAAAGGAATCCCAGGATACTTAATTGTGCTCATGCAAAACATATACCTAGACCAAGAAGCTGTTGCATTAACAGAGCAAGGGAATTAACATCATTTAAAATTAACAAAGATATGCATCTGGATTGTATCCTTTCTTCATACTTATTCAATCTGCATGCTGAGCAAATTATTTGAGAAACTAGCCTATATGTAGAATGTGGCATCAGGACTGGAGGAAGACTCATCAACAATCTGCATTATGCTGATGATACAACTTTGCTTGCTGAAAATGAGAAGGACTTGAAACACTTGCTATAGAAGATCAAAGAATACAGTCTTCAATATGGATTGCATCTCAACATAAAGAAAATAGAAATTCTAGCCACCGGACTCATAGGCAATGTCATGGCAGATAGGGCAAAGATTGCAACTGTTAATGACTATCTTACTTGGATTCACAATCAACACCCTTGGTATCAGCAGTCAGGAGATAGGAGATGTATTGCACTGGGAAAGTCTGCAGTCAGGGACCTCTCCATATTATTGAGGAATAATGGCATCACTTTGAGAACTAAGGTGCATTTGATTTTTTTCAATCACTTGCTGTAAATCTGAGATCTAGACATTGAATAAGGATAAGAGAAGAATTGATGCTTTTGAGCTGTAGTGTTGGAGAAAAGTACTGACCATCTCGTGGACTGTCAAAAGAACAAACATACATGTCTTGGAGAAAAAGCAGCCAAAGTGTTCCTTGGATGCAAAGATAATAAATCTTCATCACACATACTTTGAATATTATGGTTGGAAAGGTAAAGCATCAACAAAAGAGAGAAAGACCCTCAACCAAATAGATTAATGCAATGACTGCAACAGTGGGTTCAGGTATGTCAGCGATTGTGAGGATGGTCCACGATAGGATAGGGTTCAAATCTCTTGTTCATACGGTTTGTATAAGTCCCATTCAACTCGACTGCACTCAACAATAGCAACAACTGTTAAGGACTTCTCTAAATTTCGAAAGAGCCAGGATATCAGTTTAAAAGCTAAGGTGTGCCAAAGCCAAGCCTCGGCATTTTCAATTGCTTCCTATGATTCTGAAAGTTGGAAAAAAAGGAACAAGAAAAATCAATGCCTTTAAATTGTGCTGTTGGCAAGGAGCCCTGAGTATACCATAGACTGTCAAAAGAATGAACAAATATGTGTTGATGAAGTACAATCAGAGTGTTCCTTACAGGAAAGGGTATTTAAATGTCATCTCACTTTCTTTGAGCACATTTTCATTAAAAACCAGTTCTTGGAAAGAGATATCATGTTGGGAACGTTAGAGGCTCTGAAAAAGAAAGAAAGACCTTCAAAGAGACAGACCGATGGAGTGACTATCACAGTGGGTCAGAACATGACAGAGTTGGCGAGGATGGTGCCGGATAGGACAAGGTTCGGATCTTTTATCCATAGGGTTGCCGTGAGTTGTGGTCAACTTTACTGCACCTAGTAATAACAACAAATGAGGGCAACGAGTTTAGTCTTTAAGATCTTTCCTTCAGAGAATGTGTAGGCAGCTCTGTTAGTGCCGTAAGGTGCCAGTGAGTCAGCTACCGTTCATAGAGATCTTACGAACAAGGAATTGAAACCCTGTCCTATCCTGAGCCTTCCTCATTATCTCTGCCTCGCTCAAGCCCATTGTTGTAGTCACTGGGTGAATATCTTGCTCACAACTGTCCTCTCTTTCACTGAATCTTTAGTTTTCTGGCCACGTGCTTTTCCAAGGTCTCAACCCTCCTGAAAACATGTCCAAAGTATGTGAGATAAAGTGATACCCTCTTTCCTTCTAAGGAGCAACCTAGTTACTCTTCCTGCAAGAGAGAGGTATTTGGTGTTTTTGGTTTCCCACAGTATATTCCATGTTTCGATTATTACTTGATGTTTGCAGTTATTTCTAATAGTTTCTGAGTGTCTTCTAACCTGAAAGGCTCGGCTTCCAGTATTATATCTAATAATGTGCCTCTGTCATCCATAGGGTGTTCGAAGGTCTGTTACTTCAGAAGTATATCACCAATTCTGGGTCTTAGTCTGAAAGCTCCATTGATACTTGTTCACCATGGATGTGACCTTATTGATATTTGAAACTCTGGTGACCTTGTTTCCAGCATCAGAGCAACCTGCAAGTCACTCAAATACAGCAAACTGACAAATGAGTGCTGTGTGCATAAGAACAAATTATAATCAAGCAAGCAAATATATACAACTATAAAATAAGCATTAACACATAAGTCACCCCTACTGCCTAATAGGGCATACTGACATAAAAATGCCATAATAACCCTAAGAACAAACCATAAAGCTAACAAGCATGTTGTTGTTATGTGCTGTCGAGTCGCTTGCAACTCATAGTGACCCTATGTAAACCACCCTAAACCCTGCTTTGTCCTGTGACAATCGCATTGACTCACACACACCCACCCTGATTACCCCAGTCACTGAATCAATCCACCTCATAGAGGGCCTTCCCCTCCTGCGCTGTCTCTACACCCTACCAAGCATGACATCCCTCTCCAAGGATCAGTCCCTCCATAAAAAATGTCCGAAGTATGTCAGATGAAGCCTCAGAATCCTTGCCTTCAAGGAACAGCATGGTTTAATCTTCTCCAGGATGAATCTGTTTATTTTCCTAGCAGTCAATGCTACCCTCAATACTCTTCTCCAGCACCGCAGCTCAAAGGCATAGGTTCTTCTTCTATCCTCCCTAGTCATTGTCCAACTGTCTGATGCATAACAAGTGATTGCAAAGATCATGACCTGTATCAGGCACAACTTAGTCTCCAGATTGTGTCATTTCTCTTCAGTACTTTGGAGAGGACCCTAACATCAGACTTTGCCATTACAATACATCTTTCAATATCCTGGCTGCTGGTGTCAAGAGTGTTGGCTATGGAAATAAGCAAACTAAAGCTGTGAACAATCTCATTCTATTCACCATCCATCCTGACGCTGCCAATTGGTCCAGTGGTGAGAATCTTTGTCTTCTTGACATTGAGCCTCATTCCACATTGAAGGCTGCAGTCCTTGACCCTCTACAGCAAACGCTTCAGATTATCCTCAGTTTCAGCAAGCAGGTTTGCATCATCGGCATAATGCAGGTTGTTGATGGATCTTCCGCCAATTCTGATGCCACACTTCTCCTCATAGAGACCAGAGTCCTGGATAATCTGTTCTGCATGTAGGCTGAAATGGTATGGAGATAGGACACATCTCTGACGTACGCCCTTCCCAATTTTGAACCATGCAGTGTCTCCTTGCTCTGTTCTGATGACTGCCTCTTGGCCCAAATATAGGTTTCTCATTCTTCTCAGAGTCAGCCACAGTTTGTTATGATCCACACAGTCAAACACCTTTGTCTAAAACAAGCATACAAATGCCATAAAACAAATATGCCTGTTAGAAGAAAGAGGTGTCAGGGTGTGCTAAGAAGTGGGATGCCCAGTCAGGAGCGGAGTTTCTGCTGACAAAGGGTAAGGATGCCAGATGAATGAGTGCCTTTGAGTTGTATGTAAGTGGTGGAGAAGTGTACTGAATATCACATAGACTGTCAAAAGAGTGAAAAATCCTTTCCTGGAGGAAGTGTAACCAGGATGCTTCTTAGAGATGATAGAAAAACTTCATCTCACATACTTAGGGTATATTTTCAGAAGAGACCAGTTCTTGGAAAAGGCCATCATGCTGAGATAGGTGGAGGGACAGAAAGAGAAAGACCCCCTACAAGATGGACTGACAGTAGCTGTAACAATGGGATCAAGTATATCCAAGACAGTGAGGATGACGCAGGCTAAAGCAACGTTCCGATCTGTTATTCATGAACCATTGTCATAGCAACTCAATAGACAACATGATATATCAATACTCTTTGCCAATACTGCAATTAAAAGGCATCAATTCTTCAGTCTTCTTTATTCATTATCTTGAATTTGCACATGAAGTACTTGAAAATCCCACGGCTTGGGCTCGGCTCACATCAGTCTTTAAACTGACACCTTGGCCCTTTAGTTGTTATTGTTGTTAAGTGCTATTGCATTAACCAGGACTCATTGTGGCCCTATCAAATATGGATCAGAGAACATTGTCCTCTCCTCTGTCATCCTGATCACCTCTGACATTCTTGAGCCCACCGTCAGTCCCTGTGTCAATCCATCTCACTGAGAGTCTTCTGCTCTTTTTCTGACCTTCTAGTTTTTTTTAAACATGATGTCTTTTCCAAGTACTGGCCCCTCCGAAGAGAACACTCAAAGTGTTTGAGATGAAGTTTTTTTGTTATCCTTGCCTTCAAAGAGCACCCTGCCTGCACCTTTTCTAAGATATTTATTTGTCTTTTGGAAGACCATGTGATATTCAACAACCTTCTACAACAACAAAACTCAAAGACATCAATTCTTCTTTTATCATCCTTATTCATCATCCAATTTTCAGCAGCATAACAAGGAATTGTAAAGATTATGGTTGGAATCAAGTGTACCTTCATCTTCAAGCTGACATCCCTGATTTTCAGCACTCTGGAGAGGTCCCTGACAGCAAACTTTGCTAATGCAATATATCTTTTGATTTCCTGGCTGTTGGTACCAAGGGTGTTGTTTATGTATTCAAGCAAGACAAAATAATTGAGAATTTCTTTTCCTTCTGTATTTATCATTATGTTGCCTATTGGCCTGATGGTGAAGATTTTTGCTTTCTTGATGTTGAAACGTTAAAATGTGTCCCCTCTCTATACGTAGTCAATTTGTACACAGTAAAAGCATTTGAGAAGCTGGTGTCTATGATAAAGAATGTGCCGTCAGGATTGGAGGCAGACTCATCAATAATCTATGTTAGACAGATGACAACCTTGCTTGCTGTAGTGAGGAGGACTGGAAGCACTTGTTGCAGAAGATCAAAGACGTCAGCCTTCTGCATGAATTATGTCTCAACACGCCCTTTTAATAGGCAGCTTTAGAAAAATATCTGAGCTCCTTGTCTGATTGTTGTGGAGCACATATTGGTCCAATCCTGGATTACGAATGACTTCGGGTAACCTGAGCGAGTAGAGCTTGGCCTCCTCAGCTAGGAAATGAAATGGTTTTCCTGGCTTTCTTTTTTGTTAGGGATTTCCTATCTGAGGAACTTGGCACATGAGTTGGGCTAATAGCACTGGTTTTCTCAAGAATGTTTTTACTACTTTAGATTTCATTTAGCTCCGTGTACAGCACCCATAAATCCTTCCTTTCCTTTCACAACGGCAGCATATCGTATAATTCAGCAACTGTAAAAATGAATAAGTACAATTAACAATGCAGAGCGAAAGATAGTGAGCTCATAGCTGGTTATAAGTCAATTGTATCTCATTATTAAATAATATAATGAGCCTAATTAATATCCCGCTTTTCTGCTCATTTCGTAAATCAGTAGGCCATTGCCGCATTACTTTGCATTCCTCTTTTAATTATCATGTCCTGATTCTGGGTCAGTCAGTGTGCATTTTGCTCCTTTGTGCCTTTAGTCTTTCTGCTGAGGGCAGCTTGAGGATTCTACAGCTGGCAATGTAAACTCCTAGGTCTAAGTTACACCATTACCTCAGACTTCTTTGAACTCCTGGTAATCAGTCTTGAGAATTAGAAGAAACAGATAATCAAGTGAACTCTGTTGTTGTGTTCCATCTAGTCAGAACCGATCCATAGCTGACCCTCCAGTGGGTTTTCAAAGGCAGTTAATCACATGGGAGAAGATTGTCCATCCTTCTCCTGTGGAATAGCTGGTAGCCTTGAACCATGTGCCTTCAGGGCTGCAGCACAGCTTCTTGCCACTAGGCCCCCACAGCTCTCTTTTGTTGTTAGGTGTAGTCAAGTATGAACTCATAGCAACCCTATGAACAAAAAAATCTGAACCCTGTTCTATCCTACACCATCCTCATACTTCCTGACACATAAGAGCCCATTGCTGCAGTCACTGACTCAATCCTCCTGGTTGAGGGTCTTCATTTCCTTCGCCAACCCTCTACCTTCCCAACATCATATCCTTCTCCAAAGAATAGCCTCTCCTAGCAACATGTCTAAAGAATGTAAGGTGAAGCCTCAACATTTTTACCTTTAAAGAACACTCCAGCTGCACCCTCTCCAAAACATATTAGTTTGCTCTCTCGGCCATGTATGGGATGTTCAGTGCTCTTCTCTAACACCATAGACCAAAGGCATCAATTCTTCTGTCATCCTTATTCATTGCCCAGCTCTCAGATGTATAGGAAGTGATCAGAGACTCTATCTATGGCCTGAATCCGGCACTCCTTAGTCCTCAAACTGACATCATTACTCCTCAATAATTTGGAGAAGTCCCTAACTGCAGATTTTCCTAGTGCAATTTGTCTGCTTATTTCCTGACTACTGGTACCAAGCAAGATAAAGCTGTTGACAGTTTCAGTCTTCTCTCCATCCATCATGCTGTTTCCTATCAGTTCAGTGGTAAGAATTTTTGTTTTTTGACACTGAGAAGCACTCTAGTCAAGTGAAATTTGGAGTGAAAATAAAGAGGAGTCCATGTTAGCTGTGTACTGGAAGAATGGATTTTGAATGGGTTTTTTAGAGAGGCAACAAAAGAGAAGGAACAATGTGTGTGTGTGTGTGTGTGTGTGTGTGTGTGTGTGTGTGTGTGTGTGTGAAAAATCATAGTTTAGGTAGTTCAGAACCTGAAGTTTCTGGACAATATTCATGTGGAGAAAGATGATAGGGTCTACACTTTGAGAGAGAATCCAGGGAAGAGACTTAAGGTTGTCCACTTTTATTTTATTTTTTTAATTATTTTTTTGTGTGTGTGTACCGTCAAATCAGATCTGACTGGTACAGGAGGAGATTGTCCCTCCTTCTCCAGCAGAGCATCTGGTGGACTCGAACCACGTACTTCTGGGATTGCAGTATGGCTTCTTGCCACTAGGCCACCAGAGCTCCCCAAGGTTGTCCACTCTTACGGATTCAATTGTGACCTACAACAACTTGATGGACACCTGGATTCCTGCACCTGTAAATCGATTTGTTTGGAAATAGAGAATTTGTTTAAATAACTTTGTTTTATATTGGTTTGCTTACAGAGTTCATGTGCATTGTTTTTCACACCGGATCTTTTCCATTTACTTTAACCATCCCTCCTCCCTGTACGCTTCAAATTGTGCTACCATATAATTACTCCCACCCATCCTCATCCCTCTGCTCCTACCCTCCCCCCCAAGAAATAGAGAATTTTTGTTGTTGTTATATTGATGAGGCCACAGCAGAAATAGGTCCCAAAGCTAAGGCCTTCTTGTGGTGTTTTATAAGAAGAGTAGAAGAAAGCAACACACTTGGGGAAATGCCATGTGAGAATGGAGTTAGATTTACATGAATAGCAAAGAAAATCCTAGGATTTCAAAAACTCACAACAAAACTAAGTAGGGGCCCACAGAAGGAACAGATATGGCTGCGACTTTGATTTGCACTTTATATCTATAAAGCTGTGAATAAATAACTTTTTGTTCTTTGAAGTCACCCACTGTGGTTGATAGAATGGCACTAGGAAACTATGACAGCAGAGTCTCGGGGGAGATGATGAGAAAGGCTGACTGGCTGGCTGGTGGAGATTACAGACTAAATTTCCTGACTCACAGGCATATATGCGATTAAAATCGGCATACTGTCACTGTCTACAATCATTCTACCTTGACTGCCGGAAAAGGATGAAATACACATTACATACAATAGCCCAGGTCTTTGTCTCCAGGGATTTACATTTTTTTCTTTCCTTTTGTCCTGTCATATGAAACAGGCCCTCTGCTTAATAAAGGAATCTGCACAGTTTTCACTTTTCCTACAAATATTAAGCTTAAGTTAAGATGTGATTTGTCTATTCCTTTCTACATTCTGCCCATGGGGTGTGTGTCTATTGAGAAAATATGAGACCTCATTTGGGAAAGTATTGCGAAGTTGTGGTTGGAAGTTGTTGTGTACGGTCAAGTGAGACCTGACTCACAGCTGACCTTCAGAGGGTTTTCAGAGGTAGTAGATCACATGAGAAGAAGGGTTTCCATTTTTCTCCCACGGAGCAACTGGTGGATTCAAACCATGTACCTGTGGGTTGGCATCACGGTCCTAATCAAAATCTCTTAAGGGGGTACTACAATACTCCCAAGTATTAGAAATGACTAACTTAAACTGTACAACATTTATATAAAAGCTGAGCTTTCATGGACATTGATAAAAAAAAACGATTGAAGAAGAATTGATACGTTTAGACTGTGATGTTGGTGAAGAACATACTGTGAACTGAAAAATGCACAGAGAAATGTGTTTTGGAGGAACTTAAGCTGGAGTGCTTCCTAGAAGTGAGGATAGGAAGATTGGTGTCGTAGACTTCAGACGCATTATTAAGAGTGACCAGTCCAATGTGATGAAACAGTCTTGTTCACTTGTGGGTTTCTCATTTGTTAATGGGGCGCAGGCTCTCTGACTTCTTCATGCTGAACCGGGGCATTGATGTGAAGGGGGAAAGGGAGCACACTTACCGTTGCCCTGTATTGTCTGGTCTCCACTGGATCTTTTTCATTTCCTTCACCTACTCCCACCACCCACCAAATTGTGCAACCCTACAACTGCATGCCTGCAATTTCATCCCTGCCCATCCTCACCCTTCTGCCCCGAACCCTCACCTCCTTGTATCCCCATACATGTTTTCCACAATTAAAAAAAAAAAGGAAGAGAAATAAAAAATTAAATAAGAAAAAGAAAAGAATGACCAGTCCCTGGAGCAGACCACTACGCTTACTTAAGTAGTTTTTACAAACCACCGAGTTGGGACTGACTCATAAATGACCCTCCAGTGGGCTGTCAAAGGCTGCACTTGCCCTTCTCACCTAGAGCAGTTGGTGGATTCACATCGAGTGCCTTTGAGTTTACGGCACCATTCCTTACCATTAAGTCCCCAGAGCTCCTTGGCTAAGAAGAGAGTCATTGAAAGAGGGGAAGATTCTCAACGAGATAGATGACCCTGTGGCTGCACCAGTGAGCTCAAACTCAGTGATGATTGGGAGGATAGCGAAGGGCTGGCCCATGTGTCCTGTTGACAAGGGGTCTCTGTGAGTTGGAACTGACATGATGCTAACTAACAACAGCAAGAACTTTTATGTTTTCCTTACACTTACTCTATTTTATGAAAACCTGATTAAACATCTGTTGCCTCAGTAAAGGTGTAATTCTTTTTTTAATTGAAATATTAAGTAAAGTTGATAGAGCTTGGATTTCAATTTATTCATTGTTGCACAATTTTCTCCCTACA
>NW_006399785.1:15491903-15492558 GCF_000299155.1 Elephantulus edwardii | reverse complement strand
CTTTGTCTTCTTGACATTGAGCCTCAATCCATATTGGAGGCTGCAGTCCTTGACCCTCTGTAGCAAGCGCTTCAGGTCCTCCTCAGTTTCAGCAATCAGGGTAGTGTCATCTGCATATAGCAGATTGTTGATAAATCTTCACCAATCTTGACCCCCACATTCCTCCTTATCATATATTCCCTTTAAACAGTTCTTTCCCTCATCTGTTTCAATGCTGTGTTCATTATTTACCCCCTCTTTTCTTAGTTTCCCCCAACCCATGTCAGTCCTGTTTTATGACAGTGGCATTAGGTAGTATTTGTCCTTTTGTGACTGTGATATTTCATTCAGCACAATGTCCTCCAGGGTCACCCATTTTGTGTAAAATTTTATATGCGTTCCTTGTTTTTCAGTTCTGCATGGTATGCCATTGTGTGAATATACCACAGTTTCTCTATTCATTCATTTGTTGATTGACACTTAGGTGGTTTCCAACTCTTTGCTATTGTGAACAAAGCAGCAATAAACATGGGTGTGCATGTATCTGTTTGGGTGACAGTTATGATTTCTTTAGAGTATGTTGCATCCTGTCTCCATACCTTTTGAACATGTATGCAGAGCAGATTATCCGAGAAGCTGGGCTCTATGAGGAGAATTGTGGCATCAGGATTGGTGG
>NW_006399785.1:15454437-15491483 GCF_000299155.1 Elephantulus edwardii | reverse complement strand
GCAGTTGGCGCAGGATAGAGCAGGGTTTAGGGCTGTTGTGCATAGGGTCACTATGAGTCGGAAACGACTCGACGGCACATAACAACAACAACAACAACAACATATTCCCAGTGGTGGAATTGCTGGATCAAATAGTATTTCTATTTCCAGCTTTTTGTAAAAGTGCCTTACTTCTTTCGAGAGAGGTTGAACCATTTACACCCTCGTCAACAGTGAATAAAGGTTCCACAACCTCACCAGAATTTGTTGTTTGCTGCTATGTTGACTTTTGTTATTCATACTGGGGTGAAATGATAACTTGCAGTTGTTTTGATTTACATCTATCTTAGAGCTAGGGATTTTGAACATCTATTCATATGTTTGTTTGCTATCTGAATGTCTTCTTTGGTGAAGTGTCTGTTCATATCTTGTGCCCATTTTAAGATTAGATTTTTCACCTTTATGTGGTGTTGGAGTAGTCTATAAATTTTAGGCATCAGTCCCTTATCAGACATGTCGTTACCAAATATTCTTTCTCAGTCTATGGCTTTCCTTTTTACCCTACAGGAGAAGTTTTTGATGTGCATAGGGATTTGATTCTTAGAAGGTCACTTTCATCTATTTTATTCTCTCCTGGATGTAGGTTTTTCAGGATGCTTGGAAGATTCGTTCATGTTGTGGATGAGGCCTTCTAGAGTTCTTCCAAGCTTTTCTCAGATGAAGTTTATAGTCCTTGGTTTTAGCCCTAAGTCCTTGATACACTTTGAGTTGGTTTTTGTGTATGGTGTGAGGTGTGGGTCTTCTTTGAGTTCTCTGAAGATAGTTTTCCAATTTGTGAACACCATTTGTTAAAGAGGATGTAGTTTCCCCACTTAACTGATTTCATATCCTTGTCAAAAATCAGTTGACTATCGATAAATGAGCTGTTTTCTGGTTTCTGAAATCTATTCCATTAATCTATATGTCTGTCATTGTACCAGTACCACATTGTCTTGAACACCAGGGCTGTATAGTAGTATTTTATATCAGGGAGTGAAATGTCTCCTACCTCATTTCTCTTTTAAAGGAGTGCTTTTCCCTCAGGATGAGCCGTTTGGCCCTCAGGGCGAGCCAGCTCTTGGGGTGAGCTGTTCCACCCTCAGGGTGAGCTCCTTAGCCCTCAGGTGGTGCCATCCAACCCTTGGGTAGAAAAAACTGCCTAGGGTGTACTGAAGAGCAATGGTGTCTCTCTGGAGACTAAGGTGCGTCTGATACAGGCCATAATCTTTGCTATCACTTGTCATGCATCAGAGAGTTGGACATTGACTAGGGAGGATAGAAAGAGAATTGATGTCTTTGAGCTGTGGTGCTGGAGAAGAGTATTGAGGGTACCATGGACTGCTAGGAAAACAAGCAGATTTATCCTAGAGAGGGTTAAACCAGGCTGCTCCTTGGAGACAAGGATTCTGAGGCTCCGTCTAACATACTTTGGACATGTTGTAAGGAGAGACCGGTCCTTAGAGAAGGACATCATGCTTGGGAGGGCAGAGGCCTGGAGCAGGAGGGGAAAGCCCTCTATGAGGTGGGTTGATTCAGTGACTGGGATAATCAGGATTGGCGTGTCAGGGACAGTGCGACTGGCACAGGACAGAGCAGAGTTCAGGGATGTTGTACATAAGGTCGCTATGAGTTGCAAGCAACTTGACGGCACATAACAACAACAGGGTGTGCATACATATATAGGGTTTTCAGAGGCCTGCTATTTCAGAAGTGGATGGCCAATCCTTCTTCCTAGTCTGTCTTAATCTGAATTTTTAGATTTAGAAGAGTATCTGACAGAGAAGCAATTTATAGTGCAGTGAAAGATAAATCTCTCATTCTGGAGTTAACCATTAGTTACAGTGTTGTCCCTATCCTTGACCCAGGGTCTTGACCCACTTATTTGCCAGCTCCACCCTCCACCAGGATACCCCTTCACTTCTACAGAATCCCTTCAGCATTTATCTTCCATTGTATAACCCTTGATCTGACAGAATGTGTCTGAAGCTTTCTTGGCTTCTGTGATTCCAAAACCATCAACTGCTGACAATTTTTTATGCTGTGAGCAGTGTCTCTTAAGTTTAGTGGTAATGTCTCCGAAGGGAGGGTGATGTGTCCTGTAGGACTGGTGTATAGCCGCAGGCCTTGCTTTTCCCGTGAGTTGCTTCTCTATTGGCTGGCCCCCAGTTCTGCCCGTGTGGCTTCCAGTCTCCCCAGTCCTGCACCGGCGGATCCCTCTGTCTCCCCTCTGCATGATCTGGAACGATCTTGGCTCAGCCTTGGGGCTGTGGGCATGAAAACAAACAAATTCATCCTGGAGAGGGTTAAACCAGGCTGCTCCTTGGAGGCAAGGATTCTGGGGCTTCGTCTGACATTCTTTAGACATGTTGTAAGGAGGGACAGTAAGCAGAGGGAAATCATTCTTGGGAGGGTGGAGGGACAGCACAGGAGGGAAAGACCCTCTGTGAGGTGGATTGATTCAGTGACTGGGGTAATCAGGATGGGTGTGTCAGAGGTAGTGCGATTGGCACAGGATAGAGCAGGACTTAGGGCTGTTGTATATAGGGTCGCTGTGAGTCGCAAGCAACTTGACAGCACATAACAACAACAACAGGGTGTTCAGAGAATTTTATCTAGGCTAATTTCCTCCACCCTCTCCCCCAGTACACCCGTAAGTAACACCATCAAAGCCCTTATATTTGCAACTCACAAGTTTGTTCTCTCTAGGTTTGCTCCCATTTCTATAGGTAACTTTAACACTGAGTTTTACTCCAGACCTGACCCTGAACTCAGTTCCAGAGACAAAAGGGAAATACAACTGCCAGCTAAGGAAGCAAAGGTGTATGGAGCCTCAGGATTAAGTCAGCTATACTCACTAGACCCACCTGGGAAAACACTTTGCAGTCCAGAGGGGAGTAAGTGTCAGAAAAATATCTTCTAACAGAGCAAGAAGGCAAGCAGCTTTAATCCAAGACCACCAGTAAGGTGATAAAGTCCGCTCCCTTTCCCCTGTTCAGCATGAAGAAGCCAGAGAGTCTGTGCCCAATTCCCAAATGAGAAACCCACAAGTGAATAAGACAGTTTGTCTAATCACCATTGGACTATGCATACCATTGCCCTGTATCATCTGGTCCCCACCAGATAATTTTCATTTCCTTCACCTGCTTCCCCCACCAACTAAATTGTGCATTCCTGCAATTTCATCCCTGACCATCCTCACCCATCTGCTCCCAACCCTCACCTCCTTGTATCCCCAACATGTTTTTCCTAATAAAATTTTTTAAAAAAAGGAGTGCTTTGCTTAATCTGGGGTCTCTTTCCATTCCAGAAATTGGAAGTTGCCTTTTGCATCTCATTGAAGAATGGAATTGGTATTTGTATTGGGATTATATTGAATGTGTAGATTGCCTTTGGTAGAAATGGCATTTTTACGTTATTGAGTCTTCTTATCCAAGAGCATAGTATATGCTTCTATTTCTCTAAGTCTCGTTGTTTCTTGTAGTAATGTTTTGCAATATTTTTTGAATAGGTCCTTTGTGTTTCTAGTTAGATTTACTCCCAGGTATTTAATCTTGTGATTACCGATTGTGATGGGTATTGTTTTCCTTAGCTCCATTTCTGTATTCTCTTTGTTACTGTAGAGATATCCAGTTGATTTTTGCATGTTGATCTTGTATCTTGTCACTTTGCTGAATTGGTTGACTATATCCAGTAGTTTTCTTGCTGTGTTTTTAGGGTTTTCTAAGTATACTATCATATCATCTGCATATAGATATAATTTTACCTCCTCTCTGTCAATTTGGACACCTCTTATTTCCTTCTCTTGTCTTATTGCTATTACTAAGACTATTCAATATTGAATGTTGTTTGTTGTTGTTGTTGTTATGTGCCATTGAGTCTCTTGCGACTCATAGCGACCCTATGTACAACAGCCCTAAACCTTCCTGTGCCAATCTCACTGCCTCTGACACACCCATCCCAATTACCCCAGTCACTGAATCAATCCACCTCATAGAGGGTTTTCTCCTTCTGCGCCGTCCCTCCGCCCTCCCAAGCATGATGTCCCTCTCCAAGGACCTCTCCCTCCTTACAACATGTCCAAATTATGTCAGACGAAGCCTCAGAATCCTTGCCTCCAAGGAGCAGCTTGTTTTAACCCTTTCTAGGATGAATCTGTTTGCTTTCTTGGCAGTCCAGGGTACATTCAATACTCTTCTCCAGCACCACAGGTCAAATCCATCAATTCTCCTTCTATCCTTCTAAGTCATAGTCCAACTCTCTGATGCATAACAAGTGATTGCAAAGACCATAGCCTGTATCAGAGCACACCTTAGTCTCCAGAGTGACACCATTGCTCTTCAGTACCCTGGAGAGGTCCCTAACAGCAGACATTCCCATCACAATATGTTTTTTGATTTCCTGGCTACTGGTGCCAAGAGTGTTGACCGTGGAGCCAAGCAGACTAAAGTTGTTAACAATCTCAATCTCTTCACCATCCATCCTGATGCTGCCAATTGGTCCAGTGGTGAGAATCTTTGTCTTCTTGACATTGAGCCTCAATCCATACTGAAGGCTGCAGTCCTTGACCCTCTGCAGCAAGCATTTCAGGTCCTCCTCAGTTTCCGCAAGCAGGGTTGTATCATCTGCATAATGCAGACTGTTAATATATTAATATTGAATAGGAGAGCTGACTGTGGGCATCCTTGCCTAGTTCCTGTTTTCAAAGGGAGTGCCTTTAATCTCTCTCCATTGAGAACAATGTTGACTCTTTGTTTTTCATATATATATATTTTTTTAACTGTGTTGAGGAAATTCCCTCTATTACTATTTTGTTGAATGTTTTAATAAGGAAATGGTGTTGGATTTTGTCAAAAGCATTTTCTGCATCAACTGATAAGGTCATGTAGTTCTTGCTCTTTGCTTTGTTAATGTGATGAATTACACTGATTGTTTTTCTTATGTTGAACCATCATTGCATACATGTTATGAATCCCACTTGGTCATGATGAATTATTTTTTTTGTGTACTGTTGGATTCTATTGGCCAGGATTTTATTCAGGACTTTTGCATCTATGTTCATGAAAGATGTTGGCCTATGGTTTTCTATATTGGTGGTGTATTAACCTGACTTTGATATCAAGTATATGTTTGCTTCATAAAATGAGTCTGGGAGAATTCCATCTCTATTTTCTGAAATCTTTATGTAGAAGTGGTGACAGCTCTCTAAATGTTTGATACAATTCATTTGTAATACCATCTGGTTCAGGGATTTGTTGTTGTTGTTCTAAGTTATTTTATTACCTTTTCAATTTCTTCTTTTGTAATGTGTCTCTTCACGTGTTTGATTTTGGTTTGTGTTAGTTTAGATAGGTTGTGAGTTTCTAAGCATTTGTCCGTCTTTTCTGAGTTTGAGTATAGTTTTTCATACTATTTCATACTTTTGTACTGAATATCTCGTGTGTGTGTGTGTGTGTGTGTGTGTGTGTGTGTGTGTTATATACTTTCGAGTCAAATCGACCTGTAGCTGGCCCTCCAACATGTTTTCTGAAGCAGTTAATTACACAGGATGAGATTGTGAATCCTTCTCCCACAGAGCAGCTGCTGTATTTGAATCACCTGCCTTCGGGATTGCAGTGCAGCTTCTTGCCACTAGGCCACCAGAACTTCTGTACTGAATATCTCATAAACTTCCAAAAGAACAAACGAATATGTCTTGAAGAAGGTACAACCAGATTGCTCCTTGTAGGCAAAGGCAATCATTCTGTGTCATAGATTTTGGGCATGTTGTTAGGAGAGGTTGCTCCTTGGAGAATGACTTTATTCCTGAAAAGGGGAAGGAATGTCAGAAGAAAGAAAGACTCTTAGCCAGGTGGACTGACAGTTTTGACTGTAGCAATGGACTTTTGTGTGTCAGAGACTGTGAAGATGTCAGGCACAGGTTAGTCAGGGTTTTGGTCTGTTGTTCAGAGGGTTGCTATGAGTTGTACTCAACTCAACAACATTTAACAGTGACCACATTCTTCTTGGACTGCCAGTTTTACAACTTCCCTGCTTATAGCAGTACTTCTCTAAATATTTCTTCAAAAAGAGTCTTTATGCGAAACCCAAATGCAATCTTGTGAACCGGAAACCTTCCATTATATCAAACAATAGTTTTTTGCTTGATGGAAAAGTACACCTTAAAGTTTTTTCCTTTCAATTTTGCTAATATAATTCCATTGTGCTACATATACAAGTAAGAACTCAGATAAAACTTGTTGACTTGTTTCATTGTGGTTTCAATGTCCTTGGAAGGTTTTTTTCTTTCTTCATGTTTTCTTTTTTTTATTGTTATTAAATTATATTAGTTTTAATGAACATTTACAGGGATTTTGGGTTTTCATTCCTTCATTGCTGCACCATTCTCTCTACCCTCCTTCCCAGTTTGTTCTTCTTCCCCTGCCATCCGAATGTCTGTTTTAATTGTCCAATTGCCACAGTGCTTGTCAAAGTCAGTTCTGATTAATCTCCTTTCTCAGTGTGTCCCTTGCCATTTCCTATCACTCCTCCCTGAGAGAGACTTCACCTGGATTCATAAGGAAAAGGGGATGGCGTATTCTCTTAGCTACTTCCTGCTGAAAAGGGACGCTGTGGGTTTCAGGGTGAAGATCTTCTCTCACTACTCTAAAGGGCCCCTTTGGCAGTAGGAAACACATAGACTATTATGGAGATTGATTTTGGAATTTAGATGCACTCTTATTGATTGTGCTTGGCTGTACATGTTCATATCCTTGAAGATGTATCATGGGGGTGTTGCAACCTAGAAGACACACATTTAACTAACAAGTTATAAATACATGAGTCAAAAATTATGGAAAAGTAAAAGAAAAGATTCTTTCATTGTTTTACAAGCCCTCCCCCAGGTCCCCTCCACCATGTAGCTATCGCTCTAGACTCCTGTGATGACAGAAATACCTAGTCACATATCTCTTTTAAACAGTTTTCTCCCTCCTCTGTTTCAGTGCAGTATACATTATTGAACCCATCTTAATCAGTCTCTCCCCAACCCCGAGGTTAGTCCCATTCTACAACAGTGGTATCATGTAATATTTGTCCTTTTGTGACTGGGATATTTCGCTCAGCATAATGTTCTCCAGAGTCAACCATTTTGAATAATATTGCATGAGTTCCTTGTTTTTTAATGCAGCTTGGTATTCCATTGTGTGAATATACCACAGCTTCTCTAGCCATTCGTTTGTTGATGGGCACTTAGGTTGTTTCCAACTCCTTGCTATTGTGAACAAAGCTGCAATAAACATGGGTGTGCATATATCTGCTTGGATGTCAGCTATGGTCTCTTCAGGGTATATTCCCAGTAGTGGAATTGCTGGGTAAAATGGTATCTCTATTTGCAACTTTTTGAGAAAACGCCATACTGCTATTGACGATATATATCTCTAATTTCAATGTCTATCACCTCCTCTAATGTATGGGAGATCCTTTATCTGTATTCTCTAAAGCTTTACAATCTCTTGCTGCTGTTAAGCCCCAACAAGTTAACTATTAACTCGACAGTCTTTATGAATAATATGTCAATGTATCGCCCTGTGCTGCCCCATCCTCACAATCTCCCTCATGGTCAAGTCCATTGGTGCAGTCACTGTGCTCCACCTCCTTGATGGTCTTCCTTTCTTCCAACAAACCTTGACTTCTAATCATAATGCCTTTCCCAAGGACTAGTGCCTTTTGAAAGCATCTCCAAGCGTGTGAGACGATGTTTCAGCATTTTGACTTCGAAGCAGAACATTGGTTGTAAACATAGTTCTTATATTTTTTTTGTTCTAATTTGAAGAAATTGTTGTTGTTGTTATGCGCCATCGAATCACCTGTAAACCTACATACAAAAACTCTGAAGCCTGCTCTGTCTTGACTCAGAATCACCCACTCAGACACACCTACCCCCATTACCCCAGTGTTTGTATCAATTCCTTTCATCCATGAGACAAGGAAGGCCTGAGAATACATGGGAGCCAATAGAAGACAGAGATCGAACAAAGTGGGTGTGGCTAAGACTGCCCCCCCCCCCCCCAAGATGTCTCAGGTCTGACATGAACAGTGCAGGCTGCATCCTGGAAGTGGCCTGATTTCTATTTAGGCACTTATGTGATGTCACAAACAACTAACCAAAACCACCTCCTGTGCTGCCTCAGTGGCCTAGACTCAAGCTGGGAAACACGTCAAAATGTAGAGGCAGCCAGCTACATTATCACAGGACTTGTGGGACCCAACGTCTTTCTCTATAGTTGGACTTTGGAGAAATGGCCTGTCTCACTCTATGCCGTATATCTTTTCTAAGAATATGATATCTGCTTTTGCCTTCACCTCTGTCTCCCCTGCAGCTTCTGTCGGCCTGCAACTGCATGCTCTAACCAGAGTTCGCCTATGCTAGGCTTCTTTTTGAGCGGGACATAACCTGGACAAAACCAGGGGATTCATCCGCAGCTCATCTTTCTGCTGTCTCCCATCTGGTCCAGTTCTTTGTCTGGGCAAGGAAGGCTGAACCGCTCACTGCACCTCACAAGTTCCATTTCTTACCAGTGAGGATACTGCTGCTGTGAAGGTTACATAATTAACTCAAGAACCGGGAGCACGTGGCCAACTCAGAACGTAATAAGCAGATCTCTTTCTTCTCTCCTCTACTGAGAGTCGTTTGGGTTTGAATTGAATCCTAACCTGCTCTCATTGCTCCTGTAAGCTGAGATCTCTTTGCAACACCGCCACTCTAGTTTATATTTTTCCTAGTCTATGCCCCAGGATAGCAATCATTTCATGAAATATGGTCTGAAAGCTAAGTGGAAAAATATTATCAGAATCTAACTAAGGGGAAAAAAGTGAAACAGAGAGAAAAACACCTTATTTTTCCATCCTGGACTTCATCACAAAAGAACTGCAAAGCTTAAAAAAAAGAATCAACCTACAAATCTTGTTATGATTAATAAAACAGTAAATTATGTCTCCCTGGCTTCACCTGCAGTATTCCACAGACAGTCACCGTGCCCTTCCTGAGTTTGACTTGAGGATCCAGTACAAAAGGTTTTCACCTTACCGTAATTAACTTTATATCATTAAGATTCTGAGAAATTGAATTGTGTTGGACACAGGTCGCAGTAATGAGAACTGAATGGAGACGTATTACAGTGCAAGCTAAGCTTCGAAGACGTGCTAAAAGCTTCACTTTGCTACTGACCTATGCAAATTTCCAGCCCAGTGGCCCATATTCTTCTCCACTGTGGCATCTGGCCCCCTCCCCGCTTCCCTCTCATCTCCTTAAACAATGATCCCCTCATTTTCATATTAATTGCATCACTTAACCAAGCTAATGCCCCCTCTGAAATGAGCAAAGGGATGAATCACCTAAACAGGCCATTATTCTTTTTGCTTAACCAATTTCACAGGCCTCACACAAAGCACTGCCTTCATTTGGCTCTCCATAATTGCTTATCATTAGGCCCAGCCGCCCCACGAAGCACCTTTTTTATTTATTTAAGTCTCATCTCTGATGGGTGGAAAATGAGTCACTGGCATATCGGACGCATTCAGGTTGTTGCATGACTAGGCAAGTGGGTGGTGAAGATTGGCGGAAGAATATCAAAGAGAAGCAGCTCAGGCAGGTACCCCTATGCACACTCTGCTATTCCTTAAATATCCTGAGGCAGCCATGCCCCTGGTGACCTAAAGGCACCTGGCCATACCATCTCCTGCCCCCTGTAACCAAAAGCAGGGAAGGGTTGACCCATGCAATGATGGTGTCTCTGTGCACACAAAGGATACAATGGTTAGGTACACTCAGGCACCCTCTTCCCAGAGAAATGCTGCATCCCACTTCCATAACTGGGGGTCAGGTGAGCGGCTGTTTCCTGCTCTTTGATTTTAATATTCTAGAGCCATCAGCAAGAGATTGCTGGCCAAAGATTGTGAAAGATATTTATAATCTCTCTCTCTCTTTTCTAAGGTACATAGAATGGTGAATGAGAGTGAGGGAAAGAAAGGACATTTTCTGAAGGAAATGATGCTGTTATCAGGCACGGCCACACTCAGAAAGGCATCAAGAGAGAAAGGCTCTCTCGTCTGGAAGAGGAGCAACTCCTATTAACCTGTCATAAGATTCAGGCTGACGCATTCCCCGGGGGTGTGCTCGGAGCACATCATGTACTTCTGTCTGTGTGGATAAGAGGGCCTGTCACAGAGCTAGCTCTCAATGGCCTTGTGATCTGTTCCATCATAATATTGTTCCTCAGATAGCACTGACGTGGTCCACGCATCCTTTCTGTTTGTCACCTGCACATCTCACTCACATTTGTTCTCAGTTCTAGCCAAGGCTCTTCTCAGCCCCAACCCACATATTAACCCGATAATGCCTTCTTTGGGAGAAAAAAAAAAGGACGTTAACGGACTTGTTCCTTTTGCTTGGGTGTTATTGTTATGTTCCTAGGAGTAATGATTGAGAATAAAGTCTAGTGTATATTGCCACCATGCTTGAAGCAAAAAGGAAGATGACTCTGAAAGTGTACTCAGGACACTTTGTGTAGGGATCAGATGAGTTTGGTTTTGGTAGCTCTCAGATTGCAGTCTGATTGTAGC
Organism: Elephantulus edwardii; assembly: GCF_000299155.1. Taxonomy (NCBI): domain Eukaryota; kingdom Metazoa; phylum Chordata; class Mammalia; order Macroscelidea; family Macroscelididae; genus Elephantulus; species Elephantulus edwardii. Next base: position 15,480,866 of record NW_006399785.1, on the reverse strand, counting down.
TCTCAGACTGAAACCAGAAACACCAGCATCTGTGGGGATTTGTTTCTTGTTGGTTGTCTCCAACTCATAGTTTAACATAGTTAAACTTCATGATTAACAGCATAAGACAATGCCTGGTCCCAGGCTTTCTTCAGGATCATGGTATCTTGAGCACTTTGTCATGACTATTGTGTCAATCTATTTTATTGAGACCTTCCCCTCACCACCCCCCATTTTTCTTTCTCTCTGTTAGGGCATCAGGAGGTTCCTGAACCTGTTTTGGTCTGAGCACAAACTAGAAAGCTTGGTCCCCTAAATGAAAGCCACAAGGGCAAAGAAGGAACATGCAATGGAGACAGGAGGATAAAGGTAGGCAAGTTTATTAAAACAGAAGAAAGTTTACAGAGGAGAGTTCATTAAGTAAGAGAGAAAAAGAGAGCAGACTCATCTCCGAAGCAGAGAGGAGAGTATGGATACCGGCTTCTTCCTGAGTTTCTAGTTAAAGGTCTTGGAACTTCCTAGTTCTGTTCAAATACTCACAAATTCTCCAACAGCAGGCAATCAGAACGGACCTATTGGTTCACATTGTTTGTTGTTAAGTGTTGACCAGTTAAATAAGACTCATGGCAACCCTGTCAACAACAGACTTGAACAGCGTCCTATCCTGTGCCATCATCTCTGACCTAATTAAGCCAATTGCTGCAATCTCTTTGTCAAACTACATGGTTAAAGCTCTTTTGCTCTGCTACTGATCCTTCACATTTTCAAGCATGATGTGCCTTTCTAAGAACTAGTCTCTCTTAGTAATATATCCAAGGTGTGAGTGACGAATCTGGGCCATCTTTGCCTCCAAGAAGCTCTCTGGCTGTACTTTTTCCAACCCATATCTCTTTGTTCTTCTGGAATGTTTAGTACTCTTCTCCAAAACTACAACTAAAAGGCAATTCTTCTGCCATCCTTGCTCATTGTTGAGTTCTAAGATGCATAACAAGTGATCGAAAAGACGATGGCTTAAATCAGGTTTACATTGGACTTCAACTTGATGCCATTGCTCTGTTGTATTTTGTAGAGGTCCTTGACAATGGTCCTGCTCAATGTAATAGGCCTCCTGATCTCCTGACTGCTGATATCAAGGATCTTAATTGTTGATCTGTTGTTGTTGTTGTTGTTATGTGTTTGCGACTCATAGCGACCCTATGTACAACAACCCTAAACCCTGCTCTATCCTGTGCCAATCACATTGCTTCTGACACACCCATCCCAATTACCCCAGTCACGGAATCAATCCACCTCATTGAGGGTCTTCCCCTCCTGTGCTGTCCCTCCACCCTCCCAAGCATGATGTCCCTCTCCAAGGACTTCTCCCTCCTTACAACATGTCCAAAGTATGTCAGACAGAGCCCCAGAATCCTTGCCTCCAAGGAGTAGCCTGGTTTAACCCTCTCCAGGATGAATCTGTTTGTTTTCTTGGCAGTCCAGAGTAAATTCAATACTCTTGTCCAGCACCATAGCTCAAAGGCATCAATTCTCCTTCTATCCTCCCTAGTCATTGTCAAGCTCTGATGCATAACAAGTGATTGCAAAGACTATGGCCTATATCAGGTGCACCTTAGTCTCCAGAGAGACACCGTTGCTCTTGAGTACTATAGAGAGGTCCCTAAGAGCAGACTTTCCCATCACAATACATTTTTTTTATTTCCTGCTACTGGCCGCGGAGCCGAGCAAACTGAAGCTGTGAACAATCTCAATCTCTCCGCCATGGATCCTGATGCTGCCAATTGGTCCACTGGTGAGAATCTTTGTCTTCTTGACATTGAGCCTCAGTCCATACTGAAGGCTGCAGTCCTTGAGCCTTCGCAGCAAGTGCATGAGGTCCTCCTCAGTTTCAGCAAGCAGGGTTGTGTCATCTGCATAACACAGATTGTTAATAGATCTCCCACCAGTCCTGATGCCACACTTCTCCTCATAGAGCCCAGCCTCTCATATAATCTGCTCTGCATACATGTTGAAAAGGTATGGAGATAGGACACAACCCTGGCATACACCCTTCCCAATTTTGAACCTTGCGGTGCTACCCTGCTCTGTTCTGACAACTGTCTCTTGGTCCAGTATAAGTGTCGCATTAGCACGATTAAATGTTCTGGGATTCCCATTCTTCTCAGAGTCAGCCACAGTTTGTTATGATCCACACAGTCAAATGCCTTTGCATAATCAATGAAACACAGATAGACATTCTTCTGGTAGTCTAAAAAAGTTAAAATCATTGACAACTACAATCCGTTCTGCATCTTTCATGATGTTGCCTTTTGGCTCAATGGGGAGGACTTTGGTTTTCTTTATGTTGAGATGTAATCCATACTCAAGACTGTGATCTTCTGCAGGAAAAGTTTCTAGTCCTCCTCACTTTGAGCAAGCAATGTTGTGTCATCTACAGAATACAGATTGTTGATGAATCTTCCATTCTGATGCCACAATCTTCTTCACAGAGTGCAGCTTCATGAATTACTTGCTCGGCATACAGATTGCATATGTATGGAGAAAGGCTATATTCCTGCACACACCTTTCTGATCTTAAATCATGTAGCATTTCCATTTTCCGTTCAGATAGCAGCTTCTTGATCTAGACAGAGATTTCACATGAACACAATTGAGTGTTCTGAGGTTCTCATTTTCCTTAGAGTTAGCCATAATTTGTTATGATGCACACAGTCAGATTATCCAGAAATGACTGGAACAGCACATTAGCAGAGAACTGCCAGAAGTTCAGGCTGGGTTTAGAACGGGTCGTGGTACTAGGGATATTGTAGCTGATGTTAGATGTATCTTAGATGAAAGCAGGGAATACCAGAAGAATGTCTGTCTGTTTTTCATTGATTATGCAAAGGCGTCTGACTGTATGGATCATAACAAACTGTGGCTGACTCTGAGAAGAATGGGAATCCCAGAACACTTGATTGTGCTAATGAGAAACCTTTACTTGGACCAAGAGGCAGTCGTCAGACCAGAGAAAGGGAACACTGCATGGTTCAAAATTGGGAAAGGTGTACACCAGGGATGTGTCCTCCTGTGTCCTATCTCCATACCTTTTCAACCTGTATGCAGAACAGATTATCCAGAAGGCTGGGCTCTATGAGGAGAAAAGTGGTGTCAGGATTGGTGAAAGATCTATTAACAATCTGTGTTATGCAGATGACACAACCCTGATTGCTGAAACTGAGGAGAACCTGAAATGCTTGCTGCAGAGGGTCAAGGACTGTAGCCTTCACTATGGACTGAGGCTCAATGTCAAGAAGACAAAGATTCTCACCACTGGATCAATTGGCAGCATGAGGATGGATGGTGGTGAAGAGATTGAGATTGTTAACAACTTTAGTCTGCTTGGTTCCACGGTCAACACTCTTGGCACCAATGTCCAGGAAATAAAAAAAATGTATTGCGATGAGAATGTCTGCGGTTAGGGACCTCTCCATGGTACTGAAGAGCAATGGTGTCACTCTGGAGACTAAGGTGCGTCTGATACAGGCTATGGTCTTTGCAATCACTTCTTATGCATCAGAGAGTTGGACAATGACTAAGGAGGATAGAAGAAGAATTGATGCCTTTGAGCTGTGTTGCTAGAGAAGAGCATTGAATGTACCATGGACTGCCAAGAAAACAAACAGATTCATCCTGGAGAGGGTTAAACCAAGCTGCTCCTTGGAGGCAAGGATTCTGGGGCTCTGTCTGACATACTTTGGACATGTTGTAAGGACGGAGATGTCCTTGGATAGGGACATCATGCTTGGGAGGGTTGAGGGACAGCGTAAGAGGGGAAGACCCTGTATAAGATGGATTGATTCAGTGACTGGGGTCATAAGGATGTGTGTGTCAGAGGCAGTGCAATTGGCACAGGATAGAACAGGGTTTAGGGCTGTTGTACATAGGGTCGCTATGAGTCGCAAGTGACTCGACGGCACATAACAACAACACCAACACACTGTCAAATGCCTTTGCGTGTTCAGTAAAGCACAAATGGATATTTATACTTTTGGCATTGGTAACTTTCAACCAGGATCCATCTGGCATCAACAATGATATCCATGGTGTCATGGCTTTTTCTAATCCTCACCTGAAAGACAGTTCCATGTCAATGCAGTTTTCAGCTGTCGTGTTGGCAGGCTGTGAATGGTTCTCCTTATTGCCTTTCTTCATTTCCTGGTCCATCCTCATTCAGTTATCGTGACTATTATCAAACTTGTTTTATAGTCAGGAGATTAAGAGTAGCAGAAGTTGAGACCTTGTTACTCTAACAGCTCTATTTTTGACGTCTCATACCTTAACACCTCTATTTTACTAAATACATGTCCCTTTTAGCTACTGAGTTCCTAACTAGGAGGACATGAGCCATAGAACACAGGGCCATGAACGTCTTTCTGAAAGGGCCAGACGGCATGAGAATAGCACAGCCCCTTACTTCCCAAGAGCAGAAGCTGATAAAGAGCCTGCAGTCCAGCCCCATAGTGTCTTTAGAGCCACAGGAGTAGCAAGAGGTTCATTTATTTGTTGCTGAGTCAAGATCATAGTTATGGTACCAACAGTGGGGTTTATTGTGGAAGAAACTTGAAGAGTAGGGGAGGCAAAGAATACCAATGCAAATCCAAGTTTTAGCCCAAAGGTCCCAAGGCACAATTCCTCAGTTAGTCCAGACTCCAGTTTCAGTTGAGCAGTCAAATCTGAACCACACAGCAAGGTTTGCTTCTGAGAAGTTATAAGTCAGCTTCTCCTTTGAGCACCTGACAAGAACAGTGAAAACTTTTAACTGTAGCCAGCACAAACACAAGAATCCTCAGAATCACCTTTCCATAGTTTCTCCACAGTAATATCACAGTCTCTTCACCACCATTACCAAGGTCTTGATCTCACCAGGGTCTTGTTCTCACCAGGGTCTTGCTCTAATCTCTCTCGTCTTGCCACCACAAGTCTTGCTAGTCAATGTGGGAAGCACTTTTTCTTTTTTCCTCTTCCCACAGCAGTTGATGATTTGCAAACCTATGTGTTTGCTGTTAAAGTAGCTAGAGACCAATGAAGGCCAACTGTAATAGCTAAAAAATGCCAGCTTTTAGGTTAACACCACTCTGAGCTTTGCTGATTTTATGTCCTAAGTGGGTGAACCTCAGTACTTCCACTCTTGCTTATTAGGAAAATTTTTTAATATATTCTAAGACCAATTTTTAAAAATTATTTTATCAGTTCATGTTGTTTTCAATATTCTTTGTCACCACCACTATTCAAATGTATTCATTTTTCTTCCTTTTCCATTATCCAACGTTGTATTCATATGAAGTACTTAAAAAAATTACTCACATCACATGCACTTTAGTCATCAAAATGACATCTTTTCTTTGTAAAACTTCAAAAGGTTCTATTTATTTACAGAATTGCAAAGATCTTGATTGCCTTCACTTCAGAAGTGACTCACAACTGACATTCTAGCCAATTATCAGAGGTTTTAAATCACAAAGGATGAGATTGCTCAACTTTCTTCTCTAACTCAGACTACTGAATCAGAGAATCTGAGAAGGAAGTCCAGGTATTGAACACTTCTAGGTGATTCTGGTTTAAATAGAGTTGGAGTACTACTAATGCAAGGAATCACATTTTTGTTGGAGTTTTGAATTTCTCCATATTGCTCTAATACGCAGCATTTCTCTAAATCCTCACTCTACTTCTTGGGAACTGGGGTGAAACTGAACAAGTAGTATCATTAACACTTCATTTTGAAGATGAAAGAGGATAAAAATTATAAGGACTACATGGTTGGATCAGTGTCACCTAACCTGTTGGTGCAAGAAGGTGTCTTCTCATACTTTCTTTTGCAACTATAGGTTAAGAGTATTGGATGTACTCTAGACTTCCAAAGGAACAAATAAATCTTGGAATAAGTCTTGGAAGGAGTTCAGTCAAAGTCTTCCTTAGAATCAAAGATGGTAAGACTTAGTCCCACCTACTTGGAGCATGTTATCAGGAAGGGCCAATCACTAGAGAAGTGAGATACAGTGGTTGCACAGCAAGTTAATGAACAGCAGAGATGGTGAGAATTGGGCAGGGTTTGATTCTGTTATACATGGGTTGCTGTGAGTTGGAGCCAGCTCTGCAGTACCTAACAGCAGCCCAACTCATTGTGGAAAGAGATGAGTGTCTGAGAGAGATCAAACACCAGAATCAAGAGCAGAATACAAAAAGGAGGGCTTCCGTAACCTTCCGTTATGAATGAAGACATATTAGAATACTACATCACTGTTGTGGGAAAACAAAAGACCTGAGGGTACAGTTCAGTGTAAGTGAAACAGGCTTAGGTCTAAAAGTCAGAAAGGTGTGCAAAGAAATTCTAGCTCTATGTGTCATTAGCTGTGGCACCTTGACCAAGTTTCCAAACTCTGCTAGTCTTAGTTTTCTGATTATAAAACAAGGTTCGTAATAACCATATTTACCTAAGAGGTTATTCTGAGGGTCAAACAACATTCATGAGTACATTTTTGAACCAGTTAATACATATTTATATTTTATCATTAGTTGTTTAAATAATATGATGATAAAGTCTGTGCCATATCTTAACTTGTGACTATTTAAAATCATAAAACTTCTATTGAGCAACATTTACTCAGCAACTCCCTAGCTTGTAAGCCCAGGACAAGTGTGCACCTGATCTAGGCCATGATCTTTGCAATTGCTTGCTATGCATCAGAGATCTGGACAAAGACTAAGGATGACCAAAGAATTGATGCCTTTCAGTTGTGGTGCTGGAGAAGAGTCTTTAACATTGCACATCCTGCCAAGGAAACAAATAGATCTGTCTTGGAGAGGGTGAAACCAGGATTCTCTTTAGGGCTAGGATTTTGCAGTTCCATCTCACATACTTCAATCATATGGCCAGGAGGGACAGATCCTTGGAGAAGGATATCATTCTTGGGAGGGTGGAGGGACAGCACAGGAGAGGAAGACCTTGGATGAGATGGACTGATACAGTAACTAGGGCAATTGGGGGGGGGGATAGGTATGTCAGAATCAGTGAGACTGGCTCAGGACAAGTCAGGCTTCAGAGCTGTTGTACATAGGGTCACTAGGAGTTGTGGGCAACTCGATGACACAACAACAACAACAACAAGTAGATTGTGGTGTGTTTTTTATTTTTTTATCTTCTTTTGTATGCCAACAGAAAAACATGCAACAATAGGCAACACAGAACATTTCTATGTGTTTATAGTGATTTTGTGATCTTAACACATAACTTCTAAGGATACCTTATAATGATTGGCTCTAGTCACAGGAAGAACATGGAGAAGTCTATATGGCTACTTCCACATTTTATTAGCTCACACTTAGTCACATGATCACATCTGATGGCAAAGGAGTCTGGGAAATGCAGTCAAAGTGTGTGCTTGTGAGTAAGAATGGGTCTTCGGGCATATGAGGATTATGCTCAAATTAATTAAAAAACTATCTTCATCATTATTTTACTGATGAGAGTAACAAATCTCTGGCTAAGTGAATTTCTTTTTAAATAATAACCATCAAAGAGTAGATTTAGGCACAATTCAACTTGGTTCCATCATAATTTCCTCCCATTTATAATCCAGCACATAAGTTAATTGTTCATAAAACTAAAAGTATTAAGCATCTACGATATGCATGTATTAATCTGTGGAATGCTATATATTTGAAATTCAGTGGGGTTCATAATTCTACTGAATTATTGACTGAAAAGTGACTGGCTCACTCATTTCCTCTCATCTCCTAGCATCTTGTGAAATCTATCTTCATATACTTTATTTAAAAGAAGAGCTAAGTTTTCTACATACCAAAATTACATAACAAAAACTCCTAAATGGTCACTGTTGTTAGTAGGTGTCACCCAGTTGATGGCATTATTGCTGTTCTTATGTGCGGCTGAATCAACTGAGGTTCATAGCAACTTTATGAACAGCAGATTTGAACGTTAGCCTATGCTGGGCTATCCTTACCATGTTTGACACCCTCAAGCTCATTTGCTATAGTTTCTCTGTCAATTCATTTTTTTTGTGGGTCTTTCTTTTTCACACTGACCCTCCAACTTTGCAAACATGATGTTCTTCTCCAAGGATTGATCCTTCGAAATAAAATGCCAAAAGAATGTGATAGAGAGTTTTACAGTCCTAGCCTCCAAGGAACACTCTGATTTTCCTAGGACACATTCTCTAGAACAAATCTGTTTTTTCTTTTGGCAGTCCATGCAATACTCAGTACTCTTTTCCAACACAGCACGTCAAAAGTGTCAATTTTTAAGTCATTGTCCATCTTTCAGATTAAGAAGACCAGGGCTTGGATCAAGTGCCCTTTGTCTTCAAACGGACATCATTACTCTTCAGTGTTCTTTAAAGGTCCCTGAGAACTGATTTTCCCAGTGTAATGTCTCTTGATTTCTAGACTGCTGGTACCAATCAGAATCAACATTGATTCTGTATCCAAAAAAGATGAAGTTGTTCAGATCTTCAATCATTTCCCCACCTATTATGATGTTGCTTATTGGTATTATGGTGAGGATTTTTGTTTTCATGGTGTTCAGATGTAATCCATCTTGAAGGCAGAGGTCCTTGAACTTCTACATCAACCACTTTAAGTCCTCCTCACTTTCAGTAAGCAAAGTCATGTCATCTGTATAACACAGGTTGTTGATGAGTCTTCCTCCAATCCTGATGTCATAGTCTTCGTTAATTCTAGCTTTTCAAGTGATTTATTTGGCTTACAGGTTGAAGAAGTAGGAATAAAGGACATAGCTTTGGCATACATCTTTCTTGTAATACTACCTTGCTCTGTTTGGACAACAGATTCTTGATATAGAAATAGGTTTGATATGAGCACGATTAAGTGTTTTGTTATGTTCTTAGGTACTGTTGAACTGAGTATGACTCATAGCGGTTCCATGAACAACTGATCTGAACTTTGTCCTAACCTGTACCAATATGACACTTCTTGACACACTAGAGCCCATTGTTGCAGACACTGTGAAAATCCACCTGGCTGAGGGTTTTCTTCTTCTTTGCTAACCCTCTGTCTCTCCAAACGTAATGTCCCTTTCTGAGGAATAGTATCTCTTAGCAACATGCCCGAAGTATATAAGGCAAAAATTTTGTCATTTTTGCTTCTAAGGAGCACTCTGTCTGCACTTTCTCCAAGATATGCTTGTGTGTTCTTTTGGCAGCCCATGGAGTGTTCATAACTCTTCTCCAACACCATATTCCAAAGGCATCAGTTCTTCTTCTGTTGTCTTTAGGTGGAGAAAAGATTGAAATTGTCAACAACTTCATATTACTTGCCTCCACAATCAACACTCTTAGTACCATCAGTAAGGAAATTAGGAGATGTATTGCACTGGGAAATTCTTCAGTCAGGAACCGTTACAAATTCTCTAGAACCTTTACAAATTCTCTAGCACCATGATGCAAAGGCATCGATTCTCTTTTCTGTCATCCTTAAATGATTTTCCAGCTCTCTGACGCATAACAAGTAATTGCGAAGACCATGGCTCAGATTAGGTGCATCTTAGTCTCTGTACTGACATGATTGGTTTATAGCTCTCTGGAGTCAGAAAATGAAAAGGGCCATACTTGCTAGGCATTTCTTAAGTTGAAGATACTGAAGAACAAATTCAAGGTGAGAGTTTCAATGCTTAAGAATGTTATGGGCACAATATTGAATAATTCAGGAAGCATTAAAAGAAGATGGAAGGGGTATACAGCATCATGGTACCAAAGTGAACTGGCTGACACAGAAGAATTTAAAGAAATAACATACAATCAAGAGGTAATAGTGATAAAGGAAGAAATTCAGGCTGCTTTGAAGAACTTGACAAAAAATAAATCCCCAGGAATTGATGGAATATAATAAAATGTGGTATCAGATTTGAGGATGACTCATCAACAATCTGTGTATCATAAAGTATTTCAGAAAGTAGAAGAAGATTAAATTCTCTCAGACTCATTCTATGAAGCAAACATATCCTTGATAACCAAAGCCTGGTAAAGGCACCACCAAAATAGAAAACTATAGGCCAGTTTCTCTCAGAACATTGAAAAAAAAAATCCTGAATAAAATAATGGCCAATATAGTCCAACAGTACATAAAAAAATTCTCTATTACCAAGTGGGATGCGTAACAGGTATACAAGGATGATTCAACATAAGAAAAAAAAAATCAGTGTAATTCAACACATTAACAAAGCAAAGAAAAAGAACCACATAATTCTATTGAATGATGCAGAAAAGGCCTTTGACAAAATACAACACCCTTTCCTGAGTAAAACACTCAACAAGATGGGAACAGAGGGGAATTTCCTCCACATAGTAAAAAGTATATATGCAAAACCGAGAGCCAACATTGTTCTCAATGAGAGAGATTAAAGGCATTCCCTTTGAGAACAGGACTAGACAAGTATGTCCACAATCATGTCTCCTATTCAATATTGTATTGGAATTCTTAGCAGTAACAATAAGACAGGAGAAAGAAATAAGAGGTTTCCAAATTGGCAAAGATAAGGTAAAATCATCACTATATGCAGATGATATGATAGTATACTTAGAAAAACCTAATAACTCAGCGGGAAAACTACTAGACTTAGTCGACCAATTCAGCAAAATGGCAAGATACAAGATCACAAACAAAAATCAATTGGACTTCTCTACAGTGACAAAGAGAATACAGAACTGGAGTAAGACAAACAATGCCCATCACAGCTTAAATACTTAACCACAAGATTAAATACTTAGGAGTAAACCTAACCAGAAACACAAAGTATCTATTCAAAGAAAATTATAAAACATTATTACAAAAAACAAAAAGAGAACTAGAGAAATGGAAGAATATACCATGCTCTTGGATAGGAAAACTTAATATTGTGAAAATGATAGTTCTGCCAAAGGCAATCTACACGTTCAATGCAATCCCAATACAAATAACAATTCCATTCTTTAACAAGATGGAAAAGGCAATTTACAATTTTATTTGAAATGAAAAGAGACCTTGAATATGTAAAGCAGTCCTGAAAAAGAGAAACAGGGTAGGAGGCGTCTCATTCCCTGATCTCAAATCTTACTACACAGCTGTGGTGGTCAAGACAGTGTGGTTCTGGTACAATGACAGACATATAGATCAAAGAAATAGTATTGAGAAACCAGAAATTAGCTCATCTACCTATGGTCAACTGATCTTTGACAAGGAGATAAAATCAGTTAAGTGGGAAAACTATAACCTCTTTAACAAATGATGTTGGCAAAATTGAAAAACTATCTGCAGAAAACTCAAGCAGGAGTCACACCTCACACCATACATAAAACAAACGCAATGTGGTTCAAGGACCTAGGGTTAAAACCAAGGACTATAAACTTCATTAGAGAATAGCCAGGAATAACTCCAAAAGCCCTCATCAACAACATGAACAATCTCCCAAGCATCCTGAAAAACCTATAACCAGGAGAGAATAAAATAGATGAATGGGATATTCTAAGAATCAAACCCCTATGCACATCTGAAACTTTTCCAACAGGTAAAAAGGAGAGCCACAGACTGGGAAAAATATTGTAATGTAAAGGCATGTCTCTTAAAGGACTTTTGTTGTTGTTATCACCTGCAACTCATAGCAACCATATGAACAACAGCCCTAAACCCTGTTCTATCCTGTGCCAGTCTTATTGACTCCGATACATCTACCCCTATTACCCGGTCACTGAATCAATCCATCTCTTCGAGGATCTTCCTCCCCTGCACTGTCCATCCACACTCCCAAGCATGCTGTCACTCTCCAAGAACTGATACCGCCTTGCAACATGTCCAGGTTATGTCGGACAAAGCTTCAGAATCCTTGGCTTCAAGGAAGGACTCTTCACCCTCTCAAGGAAGAACTTGTTTGTTCTCTTAGCAGCCCATGTTGTTGTTGTTGTTGATTGCCTCTGAGCCAAGCATGACTCATAGCAACCGTATGAACAAAAAAGGCCTGAAGATCCTCTACAAGTATAGACATTTATCAGAGTTCATAGAGTTTCCGGATGCATGTTTTTTACGAAGTGGATGCCATTCCTGCTTCCAAATCTGTCATAGTATGTTATTGTTATGTGCTGTTGAGTCACCTGCAATTTATAGTGACCCTAATGTAGAGCATCTCTGAACCTTCCCTGTCCTGAGCCAGTCTCACTAACTCTGACATATCATCCCCATTGCCCCAGTTACTGTGTCAATCCTTCTCATCTGGGGTCTTCGTCTCCTGTGTCCTCCATCCACCCTTCTGATGTCCTTCTCAAAGGATCTATCTTTCCTGGCCACATGCCCAAAGTAAGCAAGACAGAGTTTCAAAATCCTAGCCTCCAAGGAAAGACTAGGTTTCACCATCTCCAGGACAGACCTATTGGTTTTTTGGGCAGTCCATGGTATTTTCAAGACTCTTCTCCAGCACCATGACTCAAACCCATCTATTCTTCTTCTGTCATCCTTAGTCATTGTCCAACTCTCTGAAGCATAACAAGAAATTGCAAAGACCAGGGCCTGGATTAGGTGCACCTTTGTATCTAGATTGACTTTGTGCTCTTCAGCACTCTGGAGAGGGCCATGACAGGAGACTTTTTCCAGTGTAATTTGCCTTTTGATTTCTTGACTTTAGCAGTCCATGGTATATCCAATACTCTTCTCCATCACCACAGCTCAAAGGCATCCATTCTCCTTCTATCATCCCTATTTTTTTACCAGCTTTCCGATGCATAGAATGTAATTGCAAAGATCATAGTTTTTAATCTAGAATTTATAGACTATCCCAACACCTAAGGAAAGATATATGTAAACTACCCAATCTCAAAATGGGCACAGAATATGAACAAACCCTTGACCAAAGAAGACATTCAGATAGCCAAAAAACACACGAAGAAAAGTTCAAAATCCCTACCTCTAAGAGATATGCAAATCAAAACAACTATGAGATAGCATCTCACCCCATTAACAATAGCAAAGCTCAACAGAGCAGCAAGCAATAACTGCTGGTGAGGTTGTGGAGAAATTGGAACCCTTTTTCACTGTGGGAGTGTAAAACGGTGCAAACACTGTGGAAGGCAGCATGGCACTTTCTCAAAAAGCTGGAAAGAAAAATACCATTTGACTCAGCAATTCCACTACTGGGAATATACCCTAAAGAAACCAGAGCTGTCACCCAAACAGATATATGCACTCTCATGTTTATTGCTGTGTTGTTCAAAATAGCAAAGTGAGGGAAGCATTCCAAATGCTCATCTGTAGGAAGCCATCCTGAGTAGATCTTAACTCTGCCACTGATAACACTTTTTGACCTGCAGCTGCGACCCCTGTCCATCTCTGGGACTATGCCTACCTCTTAAATCAGCACCCGTAAATCAACACCTTGGGGCATTCCCCCCCCCTCTTTTGTAAACTGATAACCCAGGGCTGGGTTTCCTGGCAGCCTGGCCTACTCCCCTGCCTATTTATAGCAGAATTCATCGACTAAATTTAGGCTTGATCAGAAATTTTTTGTCTAGCCCCCATCTCTCCTTGCCCCTGCCCCTCTCCCCCTTTTAATCCACACAGGTTCCACTCTAGAACACATATGAACCCACAGGTCATTTTCAGTTGGTGGTTTCACCCATCAACAAATGAATGGATAGAGAAGCTGTGACATATTCATACAATAGAATAGCATGCAGCACTGAAAAACAAGAAGCTCATAGAATATTATACAAAATGTCCTGGAGTACATTATGCTGAGTGGCATATCTCAGTCACAAAAGGGCAAATATCGCACAACGTCCTCCTTATAAGTAAAACTGACATGGGGTCTGGGGAGAAACTAAGAAATGAAGGAATAAATAATGATCACTGCATTTAAATCAATGAGGGAAAGAGCTGTCTAAAAGAAATACATGTGAGAGAGGAAGCAATACTGCACAGCAGGAATCAGTACTGTGCTGCCAACACTGCTGCCACAGGTATTTGTGGAGAAAAAACCTGCTGTTTAGGTTTTCCTTGTGGAACCCCTTAAGTCAAGCAACAAGGAGATCCTGGGTAGCTCAGTGGAGGAGGGAAGTCATTTCCAGAAGTGAATAACAGGCTTCCTCCTTTATCATTCAGATACTTTGGGGGAAAAAACTGCTGTCAAGCTTGACCACGGGGGACCCCTTAACTCATGGAACAGGGAGGTCCTGGGCACCTCAACAGAAGCAAGAAGTCACTTCCAGAAGGGAACAACAGACTTCCTCCTTTGTCACCCAAGAAATTGTATAACCCCATGATTAATCCCCTCCTCCACCTGTTCATCCTCATCCCTCTGTTTCTAACCTCTCCCACCCCTCTTCGATCCTTGCACTCATTCTACAACAACGGATTTTTACAATATTTATCCTTGTTGGACTGAGTTAGTTCACCAGAATAATGATCTACAATCCCTCCCAAGTTAGGTAATAGTTTACAAAATCATTACTGCTGCATAGTATTCTATTGTGTGAATGTATCATAATTTCTCAATCCATTTGCTTGTGGTTGGACATTTGGGCTATTTCCATGTTCTTGCAATGGTGAATAGTGTTACTATGAATATTGGTGTACAAATCTCCATTTGTACATCTATTCTCATTTTCTCAGGGTGTATTCCAAGTTGTGCAATAACTGGGTCATATAGAATTTCTATATTCAGCTTTTTGAGGAAACACCAAACTGCTCTCCAGAATGGTTGTACCATTTTACAATCCCACCAGCATAGTCTAAGAGGGTTTTTTTGGCCACATCCTCTCCAACATTTATTACTTGCTACCCTGTTAAACTTTGCCACTGTTACTGGAATGAGATGGTACCTCATTGTGGTTTTGATTTGCATCTTATTGCCAGTGATTTGGAACATTTCTTCATGTGTCTGCTTGCCATTTAGATATTTTCCTCTGGGAAAATTCTTTCTATGTCTTTTGCCCATTTTGCGATTGGGTTATTAGTCTTTTTCTTGTGGAGGCCCAGGAATATTTTGGAAACTTTTGTTATAAGACTCTTGTCTGAGATGGAATTACCAAATTCCTGTAGGTTTTCTTTTCACCCTGTTGGAAAAGGTTTTTAATGCACACTTGGATTTACTCTTTAGAAGGTCCCATGCATCAATTTTATCCTCTTCAGATTGTACATTTCTGGTTGTATTTGGCAGTCTCTTTACACTTTGACTAGCACTTCTGAGCTTTATTGCAGTTTGTCTCTTATAAAAGTTATGGTTTCAGGCTTTACTCTCAGGTGTCTGACCCACTTTGAGTTGATTTTTGTGTATGGTGTGAGATGTGGATCCTGTTTCAGTTTGCTTCAGGTGGAAGTCCAGTTTTGCCAGCACCATTGGTTGAAGAGGTTATCCTTTCCCCTTTTGATAGCTTTGATTTCCTTGTCAAATATCAATTAACCATAGATAACTGGGTCTATTTCTGGGTTCTCAATTCTGTTCCATTGGTTTTTATGCCTGTCATTGTGCCAGTTCCATGCTGTTTTGGTTACTACTGCTGTAGTAGGTTTTGAGGTGTTTGGCGTCTCTAGCCTCTCCAAATAAATTTGATAATTTCCCATTCAATCTTCTTGAAAAATGATTTTGGTAATTGGATTGGGATTGCATTGAACATGTAGACAGCTTTTGGTAGGATTGCCATTTTCACAATATTGAGTCTTTCTATCCATGAACATGGAACATTTATCCATTTCTTTAGGTCTTTATTGTGTCTTACAGAAATGTTCTGTAGTTTTCTTTGCATAGGTCTTTTGTATCACTAGTTAGGTTCACTCCCAAGTATCTCAATTTATGGTTGGCTATTGTAAATAGTATTGCTTTCTTGATTTCTTTTTCTGAGTTCTCTTTGTTACTGTATAGGAGTCCTATTGATTTTTGAATATTGATCTTATATTGGTCTATTAACTCCAACAGGTTTTGGGGTTTTTGTTGTTGTTGTTGTTGTTGTTGAGTCTTTGGAGTTTTCTGTGTACACTATCATAATTATCTGCATAGAGAGATAGTTAAACCATCTCGTTGCTGTTCTAGATGCATTTTATTTTCTTCTTTTGTCATATTGCCTTAACAAGCACTTCCAATACAATATTGAAAATAAGTAGTGACAGTGGGCATCCTTGTCTGGCCCCTGTTTGCAAGGAAAATGTGGTTCCCCCCTTTTTTATTTTTAATAATTTTAAATGAAAGTTTTAATGAAAGTTTACAGAGACTTTGATTTTACATTCATTCATTGTTGCACTTTTCTCCTTGCCCCCCCAACCCCCCCCCCCGTTCACTCTTCTCTTTGAAAAATAAAAGAAAAATTCTTTCATTGTTATACAGTCCCTCCCCCCCAGGTCCACTACATTATGCAGCCTTTGTTTTGAAAAGTAAAAGAAAATTCTTCCATTCTTATACAATCCCTCCACCTAAGTCTGTTCCATTATGCAGCCTTCATTCTAGACTACTGTCATGACAAAAATATCTAATTATATATTTCTTTTAAACAGTTCTCTTTCTCATCTGTTTCAATGCAGTATACATAATTCATCCCATCATTCTCAGTCTCCCCCCAACCCCGATGTCAGTCACTTTCCGTATTTGTCCTTTTGTGATTGAGATATTTCACTCAGCATAATGTCCTCCAAGATCACCCATTTTGAATAATATTTTATGAGTTCTTTGTTTTTCAATGCAGAGTAGTATTCCATTGTGTGAATATACCAGAGCTTCTCTATCCATTTGTTTGTTGATGGACACTTAGGTTGTTTCCAACTCTTTGCCATTGTGAACAAAGCTGCAATAAACATGGGCCTGCTTGGGTGATGGTTATGGTTTCTTTGGGGTTTATTCCCAGTAGTGGAATTGCTGGGTCAAATGGTATTTCTATTTCCAACTTTTTAAGAAAACACCATACTGCTTTCCATAGTGGTTACTTTTACACTCTCACCAACAGTGAATAAAGGTTCCAGTTTCTCCACACCTGCTAGCATTTTTAGTCTTTCTCCATTGAGAATGATGTTGGCTCTTGGTTTTGCATACATCCTTTTTATTATGGTGAGGAAATTCCCTTCTATTCCAGTTTTGTTGTGTGTCTTTATGAGGAAGAGGTGTCGGATTTTGTCAAGTGCCTTTTCTCCATCAATTGCTAAGATCATATCATTCTTGTTATTTACTTTGTTGTGAATTACGTTGATTTTTTTATGTTGAAACATCCTTGCATATCTGTTATGTATGAATCCTACTTGTTCATGGTGAATTTTTTTAATGTGTTTTTGCATTCTATTGGCTAGGATTTTGTTAAGGATTTTTAAATTTTTTTTTACTCTATATTCATGAGAGATATTGGTTCTATAGTTTTCTTCCTTGGTAATACCTTTGCCTGGTTTTGGTATTAGGTTATGCTTGCTTCATCGAATGACTCTGAAAGTGTTTCTTCTTTTTCAATTTTTTGAAACACCAAGTAGAATGAGTGCTAAATCTTCTTTGAATGTTTGGTAGAATTCAGCTGTGAAACCATCTGGTCCAGGACTTTTTTTTATGGGGAAGTATTTTTATGACCTTTTCAATTTCTTCTCTTGTGATGAGTCTGTTCAGATGTTCTGTATCTGTCCTTGTCAATCTGGGTAGGGGATGAGTTTCAAGGAATTTGTACATTTCCTCTAGGTTTTCAAATTTATCAGAGTATAGATTTGCATAGTATTCTGATACTATTGATTTAATTTTCTCTGATTCTGTTGTGATGTCACAACACCTCTGTCATTTCTTAACTGAGTTATTTGTGTCTTGTCTTTTTCTTTTGTTAAATTTGCCAGTGGTTTGTCAATTTTACTGAATCTTTCACAAAAAACAGCTCCTGGTCTTATTGATGGTTTCAACTGTTTTTCTGTTTTCCATCTCACTGATTTCAGCTCTTGTCCTTATCATTTCTTTTTTTCTAGAGGTTGTAGGATTAGATTGTTGGTCTTTTTCTATTTGCTGAAGGTGTTGAGTTAGATCATTGATTCTTCTTCTTTCTTCCTTTTTCAAGTGTGTGCCTATTACTATGAACGGCCCCCCTGAGGACTGCCTTAGCTGTGTCTCAGAGGTTTTGGTAAGTTGTATTTTCATTATCATTTGTTTCAAGGAATTTTTTAAAATTTTATTCTTTATTTCATTTATAACCCATTCATGTTCTAGCAGAGTTATTTAGTTTTCACATGGGTGGTTTTGTAAGCCTTACTCTTCTGTGGTTAATTCCTAGTTTGTGTGGTGGTGTGGTCTGAGAAAATATTTTACATTATTTCAAAGTTTTTGAATCTGTTGAGGCTTGCTTTGTATTGTAACATATAATCAATTCTGGAGAATGTACCATGTGCACTTGAGAAAAAGGTGAATTGAGTTTTAGTTGGGTGCAGTACTCTTAATACATTCAGAAGTTTGAGTTGAATGACTGTATAGTTTAGAACATTTGGTGCATAGATGTTGACCAAGGTGATCTATTGTACCTTTAATCAACACATATTTATTATATAAATACATGTTATTCCTTATCTTCGAAGGTGGTTTTCATTCTGAAATCTATTTTATCAGAGATTAGTGTTGCTACTCCTGCTTTTTTTGATGTTAGCAGAATGGTTAAAAAAACAAAGCCCCTCAGTAGACAGATCTAAAAAAAGGAAGAGAAAGGCTGACTCAAAATCAAAGGATGGGGAAAAATATACCAAGCAAATGACAACACAGATTTTTGATGAGTCTTCCTCTGATCCTGATGTCACATACTTTTTCAAATTGTCAGACTTCTCAAATGATTTGCTCTTCATAAAGATAGAATAGGTATGGAAAAAGAATTCAGCCCAGACACACATTTTTCTTGATTTTAAACCATGCGGTGTTCTCTTGCTTTGTTCCCAGATTCTTTTTGGTCTAGGTCTGAGTTTCACATGAGTACTATTAAGTGTTGTGGGATTTCCATTCTTCTCACTATCAGTCCTAACTTGTCAAATGCATTTTCATAATCAATACAACACAAAAAAGACATTCTCTGTAATTCTCTGCTTTCCATGAAAGTTCATCTGACATCAGCAATGTCTTGTGCCACAGCTTCTAAATCTAGCCTGATCTAGAAGCTTCTAAATATAGCCTGATTTAGGAGCTTCTAAATATCACCTGATTTATTTCTGGCAGTTCTCTGTCAATGTACTACTGCTCTAGCTGTTTTTGAGTAACCCTTAGCAAGATTGTACTTGCATTTATTAATGTTATTGTTTCATAATTTCCATAGTCTGTTGTATCATCATTTGGGAATGGGATTAACTATGGATCTCTGCTAGTCAAATGACAAGTAATTTGGTCTTCATTAAATATAAAATGCAACAAAAAACTTTAGAAGATAGTAGTCTTGACAGATTTGCAAACCAGTGTTCAATGTTTTGAAGCAGTGATTCTATACCAATGTTCCCAGGGGACATTTGAATATTTCTCGGGGCTATAATGGTTGGAGCAATAACGGAGGATTCCATAAGCATTTAGTAACCAAAGATCTGTGAGAAATAAATTTAATTCTTCTGGTATCGGTGGAGTTGGAGTGACCCTCCCAGCTCAGTTGCCCTTACATGTTGTTTGTTGTTTTGTGTTTTGTTTTAAATCTCATGTCCTAAAGAAACGGGTTTCTTATTTGACTCAGTTATTTCATTCAAGATAATGCTTTATAGACTCTCCCATGTTATATATAATTTTGCAAAATTGTTGTCATTTGTACTTCATTATATTCCATTGGGTGCATATACTATAATTTCTCAAACCATTCACTTATTTATGGGCATTTGCACTGTTTCCATTTTCCTGCTATTGTAAATAACACTTCTCTGAACATAGGTGTACATATTTAAGTCTCAGCTCTGATTTCCTTGGGATGCATATTCTTAGCAGTGAAATCATAAGGTCAAATGAGATTTCTTTTTTTAATTATTATTAAATTTTATTAGTTCTAGTGAACATTTACAGAGATTTTGGGTTTTCATTCATTCATTGTTGCACTGTTTTCTCTACCTTCCTCCCCAGTTCGTTCTTCGTCCCCCCCCAAATGTCTGTTTTAATTGTCCAATTGCCACAGTGCTTGTTGAAGCCAGTTCTGATTAATCTCCTTTGTCAGTGTGTCCTTTGCCATTCCCTATCTCTCCTCCCTGAGAGAGACTTCACCCTGATTCATAAGGAAAAGGGGATGGCGTATTCTCTTAGCTACTTTCTGCTGAAAAGGGACACTGTAGGTTTCAGAGTGAAGATCTTCTCTCACTACTCTAAAGGGCCCCTTTGGCAGTAGGAAACACATAGACTATTATGGAGATTGATTTTGGAATTTAGATGCACTGTTATCAATTGTGCTTAGCCGTACATGTTCATATCCTTAAAGATGTATCATGGAAGTGTTGCAGCCTAGAAGACACAAATTTAACTAACAAGTTAAAAGTACGTGAGTCAAAAATTAAAAAGCAATAATATTCTGAGTAGAGGTTCTAATAGTGGCACAAATCAAGTTACAGAGGGAAGGTGGTTCTTACAATAAAAGGCCTATAGATTAGCATTTTGTCTATTATAGTGTAGAGGTTAGAAACCACAAGATGTAGAGGCTCAGCTATGTCATTTATGGTTCTTAAGTCCTGGAGCAAATTCCATCTACCACTGGGTTGTTTTACAACTCGGAAGTTCGAATGTAAGGTAGAAGTAAAGTAAGGAACTGCTTATGAGGTTTTCCATCCATTCCAACAACTAAGAAATAGTGAGAAGAGTTGGGACCTCAGAAGTCTTTTAGGACCAATTAGTAGGCTCTGTGTGCTATGGAGTCAGTTTTGACTGAGAGTGACACTATGCACATCTCACATTCCCATTCCTGTGTCATCCTCATAACACCCAGAACCTCTCCCATACTCAACTCCACTATTGCAGTCAATATATTAATCTATAACCTTGAGGATCTTTGTGTCCTTCACTGACCCTCTATTTTCCAAGCATTGTGTCCATTTCCAAGTAGTTGTTTCAATTGTTTGGCAAGAAATAGCTGTATGAAATTCTTTCTGGTCACAAATTGCTTAACAGTTCTGGTCCTTTTTCCATGAAAATATCAATATGATAGTTATGGTTATGCATTGTGGACAGTGTCTGGTGGAGCTCCCCGATTGATTCTGATGTGGAAGTAGGAGTGGCATCTATTTCCTAAACTACATGAGTCTGGAAGCTTTATGAACATAGAGAAATTATAATAGTTCTACAACAGGATTGGGTTACTCTGAGTTGTACTTGACTTGATGGTACTTAACAAACAACTCTTCAGAACATATTTTGTCTCTTTTGCTGAAGTACTGCCTATATTTTAAAGTCATTCAATTGTTTATTAAATAAACTTTAATTCATGTTTATTATTGGCTAAATATGATTTTTATTTTAACACCAGAATCACATAACATTCTATCTTGTGAAATGCAGTCTTGTGAGACAAAGAATTTTGGCAAAATCCTTGGAAAGTTCTGTCCCACACCATGCTTTCTAAATATTGGTTTTTGGGTAAACTATAGCCCTCTACATTGTGCTAAACTTTGTTGAAGGGAATACACTGTTGTTACAAGAAAAGAGAGGTTTTATGCTTTATGACAGATGCTTATTTTATTCCTGAATTATTGAAATCCAGTGCATTGGGATGAAACTTTTTTTCCTTATTAACCTTTAGCAGCACTTATAATGACCATGTTAAATCAAACCTCATTACAATGTAATGGGGCCTGACTGAAATACTGCAGGTATGATGCTGAGTAATTTTGTAAATTATTAAATGGTAATTGAAAGTAATATGGCAGAATACATTGTACTCCTGAGGGGAAAAATACAGAAGATTTTGGAGAGAAATAAAATAGGTTGAAGTATGAGGCAGAAGAAAGAGTTGAAAGTAGGGCAAGGAGGAAGGATAATAGAAGACCTGAACACATTTTAAAATTTTGACAGTAAGATTAGAGGCTGCGGTTTTGATAGCAGAATTTCTCTGGCTGGTTTAGTTGTTATCACGTTAGTGCAGACCTTTTAGACGTCTCTTTCTTTTCTTGAGTCCAGTCAATACAGCATAAGGGTAAAACACAAATGGATTTTTATATCCAAATCATAAAATTAATCATGAAATAATTAAAGAATAGACGTAAAGAGACTTCACATTCCCAAAAGCTTTTCAGAAAATATGTCAAATAAAAATTCTTTGTTATAAAATGAATTAAAAATTCCTGTAAAATATAATATTGAAAGCTAGAATAATAATGAAAGCAGACGTACAAAGACCAGAAGTTTCTTACTATCTTAGATGACTTTCGTTAGAGGTAGTGCATTCTTCCAGATCCTCACACATTTTATCTCATTTTCTGAAATGAGATGTTCTATAACTTCATTATTTTCATTTAATATACCTTGGGCTGCTTCTCTTTTCTACACATGTACATGTAACATTTAGAAACAATTTTTCATTTAAACAACTATTAAATTGCAAACATTTGTAGTGTAAATACTGATATTTGTTTATTCACATAAGTACACTCAGGAAAGTTGTGCATCAGAGTTCTATCCTTTCTTCATACTTATTCAGTCTGTATGCTAAGCCAATCATTCAAGAAGCTGAACTATAATGAAGAAGAATGTGGCATTAGGATTGGGGGAAATCTCATCAATAACCTGTGTTATACAAATGAAATGACAAAACCTAGCTTGCAGATAGTAAAAGAAATATTTGTTATGAGAGATGAAGGACTACGCCTTCAATGTGGATTACATATCAACAACAAGAAAAGAAAAATCTTCAACACTGGACCAATAGGCAGCATCATGATAGATGGACAAAAGATTGAAGTTAAGAACATTATTGAGTTCTGCAATCAACAGTCATGGCAACAGCAGTCAAGAAGTCAAAAGACAGGTGGCATTGAAAAAAATCTACTGTCAAAGACTTCTTCAAAGTTGTAAGGAGTAAGGATATCAGTTTAAAGACTAAGGTACAATTGATTCCAACCATTGTCTTTCCAATTACTTCCTAGGCATCTGGAAGTTAGATGATTAATAAGGATGACAAGAGAAGAACGGATACCTTTGAATTGTGGTGCTGCTGAAGAGTACAGAATATCATAAGGACTGCCCAATGAACAAGCAATTCTGCCTTGAAGGATGTGCCACCAGGTAGCTCCTTAGAGGCAAGGACGGTGAAAGGTCACCTCGTGTGAGCATAGTTTTTTGAGTGGCCAGTCCTTGGAAACAGACATCATCCTGGGAAAGACAGAAGATCAGAGAAAAAGAGGAAGACCCTCAACACCATAGATTAACACAGTAGCTTTAACAATGGACTTGAACATCTCAGACATAAGTAAGATGGTGCAGGATACGGTAAGGTTCAGATCTGTTGTTCATAGGATCTCTAGGAGTCATAGCTGGCTTGATGACACCTAACAACACTCATAGGCCACCACTCACAAATGATGATGTGGAATAGCACCATTAGCAAGGGCATGAAGACACTGTCTTATAATATCATCAATAAGAATTATGGTTTTTTTTTAACATTTGTGTCCATGATACATCTGAAATCAATATATACATTTATGTATGTATGTATGTATGTATGTATGCATTCATTCATTCATTTTCCTGAAGGGTGTATGCCAGGAAATTGTCATATCTCCATACCTTTTCAATCTATATGCAGAATAGATCATCCAGGAGGCTGAGCTCTAGGAAGAGGAATATGACACCAAGATTGGAGGAAGACACAACAGCAACCTGCATTATGCAGATGACACAATCCTGCTTGTTGAAACTGAGGAGGACCCGAAGCACTTTCTGCAGAAGGTCAAGGACTGCAGCCTACAATATGGATTGAAGCTCAACATCAAGAAGACAAAGATTCTCACCACTGGGTTAATTGACAGCATCATGATAGATGGTGAAGGGATTGAGATTGTTAATAGCATCAGTTTGCTTGGCTCCACAATCAACATTATCAGTACCAATAGCCAGGAAATCAAAAGATTAATTGAATTAGGAAAGTGCTGTAGAGACCTCTCCAAAGTACTGAAGAGCAATAATGCCAGTCTGGAGACTAAGGTGCACCTGATACAGGACATCTTTGCAATCACTTGCTATGAGTCAGACAGCTGGACAATGATGAGGGATGATAGAAGGAGAATTGATGCCTTTGAGCTGTGGTGCTGGAGAAGAGTGTTGCATATACCATGGACTGCTAGGAGCACAAACAGATTTAACCTGGAGAAGGTGAAGCCAGGCTACTCCTTGGAGGCAAGGATTCTGAAGCTTTGTCTGACATACTTTGGGCATGTTGCATGTTGGGCAGAGACATCATACTTGGGAGGGTGGAGGGACAGCACAAAAGAGGAAGACACTCAGTGAGATGGACTGACTAAGTAACTAGAGTAATGAGAGTAGGTGTGTCAGAGATAATAAGGTTGACTCAGGATAGAGCAGAGTTCAGAGGTGTTGTACATAGGGTTGCTATGAGTCTCGAGTGACTTGATTGCAAATAACAACAACAATGGTGACAACAACAACATGGTGGTAACTGACTATTTTAAAATATGTGATTCTGTTTCTGGAGTCTCTGTTTTGTTCTTTTAGTCTTTTTATCTTATGAGTTTTATCTTGGCACCAGTAGCCAGGAAATAAAAAAACGTATTGCGATGGGAAAGTCTGCTGTTAGGGACCTCTCTAAAGTACTCAAGAGCAATGGTGTCTCTCTGGAGACTAAGGTGTGCCTGATACAGGCCAAGGTTTTTGCAATCATTTGTTATGCATCAGAGAGTTGGACAATGACTAGGGAGGATAGAAGGAGAATTGACGCCTTTGAGCTGTGGTGCTGGAGAAGAGTATTGAATGTACCACGGACTGCCAAGAAAACAAACAGATTCATCATAGAGAGGGTTAAACCAGGCAGCTCCTTGGAGGCAAGGATTCTGGGTTGTAAGGAGAGGAGAGACAGGTCTTTAGAGAGGGACATCATGCTGGGTAGAGTAGAGGGACAGTGCAGGAGGGGAAGACCCTCTATGAGGTGGATTGATTCAGTGACTGGGGTAATCGGGATGGGTGTGTCAGAGGCAATGAGATTGGCACAGGATAGAGCATGGTTTAGGGCTGTTGTACATAGGGTCGCTATGAGTCGCAAACGACTCAATGGCACATAACAACAACAACAACAACAACAGCAACAACAACAACATCTGTAAATATGTTGTTTTTGTTGATTGCCGTCAAATCGAGGTCAACTCATAGCGACTCTGTGAACAAAAGACCTAATGACTTCCACAGCTATTGTTGTTTCTCCAAGTTCATAGAATTTCCAGAGGCATGTGGTTTAGGAAGTGGATGCCACTCCTGCTTCCAAACCTGTTTTACTACTGGGAGCTCCACCAAACGTTGTCCACAATGGGAAACCATTATGACATTGGATATCCCCATGGCACAAGGTTCAGCATCACAGCAAACCCAGGTGACCTCATATCGCACATTTACAAAGAGTGATGTGCAAAATGGAAGAGTGTTTCTCCGGGTAGAACAGCACGAGGCTCATCTAGCAGTGGTTAAGTGTTGTCAAGTTGAATATGACTCAGAGCAGGCTTTGCACAAAAGACCTGAACTTTTTTCTATGACTAACATAATTTCTTTTTTTTTTTTGATCATAAAGTTTAATTTAAACTGATTTTTTTTCCCCAGACACTCAAGCATGCCTCAAACAACACAGGACTATAATAAAAGATAAGATTCTTGTGACATAGTTGGGGGAAGTACCCAAATACAGATGAATTGTTTTAATCTACCATAGCCTGGCTGATTTTCAGATAAAAAAATTTGAATTAGAAAATGATCTCTCTGCATGAAAAAAAGACTTTACAAGAGATCGTAATTTTTTAAAAAAGAATGGTGTAATTCTGAATATTCTTTGCTTATTGTTGTTTTAGTTGAGTATGTTTGAGTAGGTACTAACACATAGCAAGTGAATAGCAAGTGAATTTGTGTGCAACAGAGTAAAGCACTGTCCAGTCTTGCATGATGTTCACATGATGTTGGAGCCCATTGTTGCAATCACTGGATCAGTCTACCTCTTTGAGGTCTCAAACATTTCTCTTTTCCACTGACATCTGATGTCCATGTCCATCTGGTCCTTGGTATAACATGCTCAAAATACTTGAGAAGAAGTTTCACCACCTTCACTTCTTAGGAAATTCTAGGTGACTTATTCCAAGACATATTTGTTTGTTCTTCTGATAGTCCTTCGTATATTGAATATTCACTTCTAATACCATGTTGTTGTTGTTATTGATTACCTTTTTTTATTGGGAAAAACATATTGGGGGTACAAGGAGGTGAGGGTTGGGGGCAGAAGGGTGAGGATGGGCCAGGATGCAGTTGCAGAGCTGCACAGTTTGGT
>NW_006399785.1:15423126-15452316 GCF_000299155.1 Elephantulus edwardii | reverse complement strand
TTACAACATGTCCAAAGTATGTCAGACAGAGCCTCACAATTGTTGCCTCCAAATAGGAGCGTTTGTAAACATTATCTGTGAATATAAGCCATCTAATTTCATTCATCTTCAGAATTGTATTCATTATTTGGTCTCTTTTTATTTATATATTTATTTTTCCCTAATCTGAGCACTGAATCTAGAAGTCAATTTGAGGAGGATCGCTATTTTTAAAATACTGCATCCTCCCATCACTGTGTACTTGCAGTTAACCTCATCTCACATCTATTTGACATGTTATCAAATGGACAAACAGTAAAGGGCTGAAGGAAAGGAGGGTGACTCACTACCTACCACAGAAGGTTTGAAGACTATGAAGGTGTTATTAGATAGAGGTTTCACTCTGCGCTGTATGACACCACTTTGAGTCAGAGTCACCTCAATGAGACTTAGAACAACAATCCATGAGTGTGGTATAACTTTTCTTTAGTTCTCCTGGATTTTTTTGTTTTTTATTAGTGGTAGTCACTTTCTAGAAAAAAATTTTAAAATTGACATCTTTAAAATTGCATTTTTCCTGCCTGATGAATTTTTATTGGGTCTTAATTTGGTCCAAGTTAGTGGCAAAATCTTGCATTTTTATTTTTCTGAAAAGATATTTTCATTTTTCAGAGTATTTTCATTTTACTGAGCAAAACATTATACATCGATTGGTTCCTTTTGTTTGTTATTGTTGGTGTTAAGTGCCGTCGAGTTGCAGGTGACTCATAGGGACCTGATGAAGGAGAGTCCTCAATTCTTGGGTGTCTTTCATCCTTTCTCCAGGTTCTTAGGGTTTCTGGAGGCAAGCTGTTACGGAAGTGGATGCCACTCCTGCTTCCGAGCTTGTTTTAATCAGGCAGCTCCACCCCACTCTTCATTAACTGAAGTCTTTCTTTCCAAACTCCCAACTGAGAAGTCAAAATGAGTTTTATTTCCATCTGTTTTGCTTTGATATTTTTCACTTTGTCTATGATTTTTAGTAGTTTTTCCTTGTATTCCTAGTTCTGATACTTTTATTTATTTTGTTGTTGTTTTAATCTTGGTGTGGGAGCGCTAGGGGACTAGTACGTAAGGGTTTGTGCTGCCATCTCAAAGGCAGGTGCTTCAAATCCACCAGGTGTTCCGAGGTATAAAGACAGGCAACCTCTTCCCATGTGATTTATAGTCTCTGAAAATTGACTGGAGGGTCAGCTAGGAATTGATTCTGACCTGATGGTAATAAAGTGGAGAAGTAGGATTTTAATATATTTTAAAATTTCTACTTTGTTTTTCCTTATTCATTGTTCAGCTCTCAGATGCATAGCAAGTGATCAGAAAGACTATGGAGTGAATCAGATACACCTTAGTCCTCAAACTGACATCATTACTCCTCAATAATTTGAAGTTCCTAACTGCAGACTGACTGCTGGTACCAAGAATGTTAATTGTGGATTCAAGTAAGATGAGGTTATTGACAGTTTCAATCTTTTATCTATCATGATATTGTAGATAGGTCCAGTGGTCAGAATCTTTTCCTTCTTGACATTGAGATGCAATCCTTATTGAAGGCTGTATTCATTGACCTTCTGCAGCAAATGCTTCAAATTCTCCTCACTTTCAGCAAGCAAAGTAGTGTCATCTGCATAATGCAGGTTATTGCTGAGTTGCTGCTATGCATCTGAAAGCTGGATAATGAATAAGGATGACAGAAGAAGCATTGATGCCTTTGAAATGCAGTGTTGAATAAGAGTACTGAAAATCCCATGAGATTCCAAAAGAACAAACAAATATGTCTTAGAGAAAGTTTAGCCAGAGTGCTCTTTGGAGGGAAAGTTGATAAAGCTTCCCCTCACACACTTTGGGCATGTTTCTAGGAGGGGCTTTTCCTTGGAGAAGGACGTGATGCTCGGAAAGGTAGAGGGTTGGTGAAGGAGAGGAAGACCTTTGACCAGGTAGATTGACACGGTGACTGCCACAATGGGCTCTAGTGTGTGAGGACGTGTGAGGATAGTACAGACTAGGGCAGGATTCACATCTGTTGTTCATAGAGCTGCTGTAGGTTGTACTTGACTCGACAGCACCTAACAATAACAACCACCAACTTGATTTTCACCAGCTCTGAATGATTCTTAGCCAGTATTTCTCTGATTAATTCTTTCTCATATTCCCCAGGAGTTTAATTGAACAAGTTCATTCCCTCCATGCTGACAATCATTTGAGAAGCTGAACTATATGAGGAAGAATGTGACATGAGGATTGGAGGAAGACTCATCAATCATCAATAACCTTTGTTATGCAAATGACAATCTTGTTTGCGGAAAGTGAGGAAGACTTGAAGCACTTGCTGCACAACATTAAACATTGCAGCCTTTAATATGGAAACAACATTTTCACCACATAAGTAACATCTTTATAGACAGAGAAAAGACTAAAACTGTAAACAAATTCGTGTTTCTTGGATCAGCAATCAAACACTTGGTATTAACAGTTAGATCAGGAGATGTATTTCACTGGGCAAGGCAGAGCAATGATGTCAGTTTGGGGCCTAAAGTGCACCTGATTTAAGTCATAGTCTTTTCAGTTACTTGCTATGCATCTGAAAACTGGACAAGGAATAAAGATGACAGAAGAAGAATTGATGTTTTTGAACTGTGGTGCTAGAGAAGACTGCTGAATATTTTAAGGATTGCCAAAAGAAAGGGAAAAAAAAAGACATATTTTGGAGAAGTTGCAGCCAGAATGTTTCCTGGAGGCAAAAATGATGAAGGTTTGTTTCACATACTTTGATCACATTACTAGGAGAGGTTATTCCTTGGAGAGGGACAGTATGTATGGAAAGGTGGTTGGATGGCCAAGGAGAAGAAGACTGTCAACCAGGTGGGTTAATACAGTGACTACAGGAATGGGCTTAAGTGTGTCAGAGAGTATGAGAATGGCATAGGATAGGACAGGATATAATTGTTCAGGTTGTTGTTGTTATGTGCCATCAAGTCGTTTGCGACTCATAGTGACCCTATGTACAACAGCCCTAAACACGGCTCTATCCTGTGCCAATCGCATTGCCTCTGACACACCCATCCCGATTACCCCAGTCACTGAATCAATCCACCTCATAGAGGGTCTTCCCCTCCTGTGCTGTCCCTCCACTCTACCCAGCATGATGTCCCTCTCTAAAGACCTGTCTCTCCTTACAACATGTCCAAAGTATGTCAGACGAAGCCCCAGAATCCTTGCCTCCAAGGAGTAGCCTGGTTTAACCCTCTCTAGAATGAATCTGTTTGTTTTCTTGGCAGTCCATGGTACATTCAGCACTCTTCTCCAGCACCACAGCTCAAAGGCATCAATTCTCCTTCTATCCTCCCTAGTCATTGTCCAACTCTTTGATGCATAACAAGTTATTGCAAAGACCATGGCCTGTATCAGGTGGACCTTAGTCTCCAGAGAGACACTGTTGCTCTTGAGTACTTTAGAGAGGTCCCTAACAGCAGACTTTCCCATTGCAATACGTTTTTTGATTTCCTGGCTGCTTGGGGTGCCAACAGTGTTGACTGTGGAGCGGAGCAAACTGAAGCTGTGAACAATCTCAATCTCTTTGCCATCCATCCTGATGCTACCGATTGGTCCGGTGGTGAGAATCTTTGTCTTCCTGACATTGAGCCTCAGTCCATACTGAAGGCTGTAATCCTTAACCCTCTGCAGTAAGTACATGAGGTCCTCCTCAGTTTCAGTGAGCAGGGTTGTGTCATCCGCATAACACATATTGTTGATAGATAGTCCACCAATCCTAATGCCACGCTTCTCCTCATAGAGCCAAGCCTCTCAGATAATGTGCTCTGCATACAGGTTGAAAAGGTATGGAGACAGGACACATCCCTGGCGCATAGGATTTCTATAAATTGTACTTGACTCATGGCACTTAACAATAACCACAACCTACGAGCTTGAGTTTCGATGTACGGTAAAGTCTCCTGGGAGCTTGAGTTTTCCATCATGGCTTTTCTTTCATAATGAACTCTGGACTCTAAAATTTGGAAGCTGCTTTGAAACCTCAAACACACATGATTTGAACCCACCAGCTGCTCTGTGGGAGAAGGATGGGCAATCTCTTTCAGTGTGATATACTGCCT
The DNA here is from genome assembly GCF_000299155.1 of Elephantulus edwardii. Taxonomy (NCBI): domain Eukaryota; kingdom Metazoa; phylum Chordata; class Mammalia; order Macroscelidea; family Macroscelididae; genus Elephantulus; species Elephantulus edwardii. The sequence continues at coordinate 15,448,189 of NW_006399785.1, read as the reverse complement.
CTGGAGGGTCAGCTATGAGTCAGTTCTGACTTGAAGACAATGAGTCAGTCCGTCAGACGTAAGACCTTCTCCATCTCTGATTCGCTTTTTAGCCTGTTGGTAAGTCCTTCCTGACTTTTACGTTATCTTCTTTCCTCACATCATAACTTCTCATTTATCTTATTGCCACTGAGCCAAACCAGTTTACGACTGATGCTGTGTTGGATTTTCGAGGCTATAGTGTGGCAGAAGTTGTTTCTATGTGTCATCATATCTGGACGGACACATCCCAGCATGTTTTCAGAGGCTGTAAATCGTGCGGGAGGAGAAGGCCTATCTTTCTCCTGAACTGCGTAGTTTAGAAATCAGGAAATAATCTGGAGAAAAATAGAAAAAATGCCGTTTGGGATGTCGTCTTCTGTGGTCCTATTTTCAGTGGACCCTCTGGTCCCGGCTGCCTTGATTACCTTTATCCTTGATAGATTTTCTACCTAGTTCACTGAGATTGTTGTCAACTCTACCTTGTTGCATTCATTATATTCACACAACTGCGTTGATTGGCAAAGTCACAAAGGAAAACCGTGGTGAGAAAAGCAGGACTTGTATTCAAACTTTTCATTTTATTTTTTTTTTTTTTAGAGATTTCACACTCTCGGTCCTTATTTGTGGTAGTCACTCTCTGATACCTTCAGAACGTGTTTTAAAGCCAGCCATAAACGAATGTGTAATAACTACCCAACATTAGAGCAATTTCCAAGTTTACGGATTGAGTAGGGTAGACCATGAAATTGGAACAGCAAACTTTAGCCAGTCTTTTCTTTTTTTTTAAAGTCTTTAAAGTCTTGGGCATCTTTAAAAGGACAAATAATTCAAAGGAGTTTTGAAATGTAGCTAAAGTCAAACTGGGCACATTGGTATAAGGGGATACACCATTTAATTATTATAGAGATGATTTATAATTTACTTACTATTATATTGAAAATATTCTTTTTTTTGTAGTTTTTATGGTTTATTTAGCACAAATAAAATGTGCAAACAAGCGTTCTAGTCATTTTCTTGGCTGCGCAGTCTGGCGTTGGGATTAGTGGCTCTGAAGGCCAGCAGGGCTGCTCTTTCCACCATGGCTTTGCAGTTCTTGGAGGAAACACTGCGCTCCATCTCAGCACAGGAAGATTTGTTTCACGTCAGTAGCGCCTCCAGCTCCTCGACATTGTGGGCTACGAATTTGCGGAAGCCCCTGGGCAACATGTGCTTTTACTTCCTGTTGCTCCTGTAATCAATGTGGGGTGTCAAGATCTGGCCCTTAGGATGAAGTCTCTCTCAGGGAGGAGTGATAGGGAATGGCAAAGGACACAATGACAAAGGAGATTAATCAGAACTGGCTTTGACAAGCATTGTGGCAATTGGACAATCAAAACAGACATTCAAGGGGGAAAAAAAAGAAGAACGAACTGGGGGAGGGTAGAGAAAACAGTGCAGTAATGAATGAATGAAAACCCAAAATCTCTGTAAATGTTCATTAAAACTAATGAAATTTAATAATAATAATAAAAAAGATCTGGCCCTTAAATCTTCTCCAAACCCCATTGTCGATGCCTCTGGGCTTATGCCAATTATGCTTAATTTTGACATAATGGTCTCACTGGTGGCAGATGAACTTCTTGGTCCTGTTTTTCCACGATCTTTGGCTTCACCAGGGGTCTGAGGGCAGCCATTATGCCAGTAGGAGATGACAGCCACCTCCCGAAAAGATTTCTTCTTAAGAAAATTGTAAATAATTTGGCTTAAGTGCCTCCAGAAACCCTGTGAACCTGGAGGAAGGATGAAAGTCACATAAGTGTTGAGGACTTTTTGTTCAAAGGGTCGCTATGAGTCGCCTACGACTGAATGGCACTTAACAACAACAACAAAGGTTATTTTTTTATGTAGTTGTTTTTATGGGTCTTGTTAGAAACCTCATTTAAAAACACGAAATTTATTAAGCAATTTGAACCATGGGGGGGGAAGTAGTATTTGGCCAAATTTTGCATTATTCTCATTGGGAAGATTAGTATGATACAATCTACTCATAATAACTGAGACTAGTTTATTTATTTTAAAGACTCATGATGATCATAAATATTAGATATACCATTAATTTAGTTTCCTGTTGTACTTCAAGTCTTCCCCCCCACCACAATTAAAGTTGCTAGGAGCAATGTTGTAGTATACATTCTTGTAGCATGTTGTTGTTAGGTGCTGTTGTGTCGACTTTGACCCTTAGAAGAATTGATGGGAACCTTGAACTATTATCTGTGTCATCCTTATGCATCTTGACATGCTCGAGTCCGCTGATGGAGTCGCTGTGTCATTTCAGCTTGTTGAGAGATCATTTGCTCTTCCATTGGTCATATGCTTTCTACTTTTCCAATGGTGTTTTTTTTTGTGAGGACTTGTACTATGTACAATTGTACAGTCTTTATTCAGGATGGGAAAGGTTTGCATCATTTTTGTCCATCTTCTATAAGCAAGAACTCAGTTTCATGGGATGCTGACGTTTTGCACGTACAGAAAAAGGAAATGCTTAGCATCTCCCTTGCACTGGCCGATTCTGACTCCATACACACACAGTCAGTCTTTCTCTCTCTTTCTCTCACATCAACCTACCACATTGTTAATTGACATCCCCTGTTATCAATTATCATCTAAATAAAAATCTTTAGGGTTATCCACATTGTTTGATCTCTTGACTCCCTGGTTGTAAACGTGTGCAGTGACAGAACCTCAAAGGAGGATAATATTGTCTCACAGTTCCGATTCCTGTTCTCTTATCTTCTGTCATTCTGACCCTCTTGTCTTTTTACTTCCAGAAGATGGGAATCCTAGTTTATTGTTGTTACCTATTATTGATGTTGAGTTGTAACTGACAAGTAGCTGACTTTCCGGTGAATTTTCAGAGGCTCTAAGTCAGAAGCGAGGAGATTGTCCATGTTTCTTCCTCAGAGCAGTAGGTAGATTTGAACAGCTTGATTCTGGGTTGATGTAGCAAGTCTTTACTCATTAGGCCACTAGAGTTCCCTTACATTTTCCTAATGCTACTGAAGTAGAAATACTATAGACTTTAAGAAACAAGGGGTTTATGCATATCCATGTTTATCATGACTTTGTTCACAATAGCAAGGAATTGGAAATAACCTCAGTGCCCATCAACAAACGAATGGATTGAGAAGCTGTGGTATATTCACACATGGAATACTATGCTGCATTGAAAAACAAGGAACTCATGCAATATTATTCAAAATGGGTGACTCTGGAGGACATTATGCTGAGTGAAGTATCTCAGTTACAAAAGGACAAATACTGCATGGTGCCACTGTTGTAAAACAGGACTGACCTTGGGGTTGGGGGGAGACTGAGAAAGATGGGTTCAATAACATATACTTCACTGAAACAGATGATGAAAAAAACTGTTTAAAAGGGATATGTGATTAGGTATTTTTGTAATGACAGGAGTCTAGAGCAAAGGCTACACGGTGGAGTGGACCTGGAGGAGGGATTGTAAAACAATGAAAGAATTTTCCTTTTACTTTGCCAAGAGGGTAGTGTACTAGGGGGAAGGCTTGGGAGGGGAGAAAAGTGTAAAAATGAATGAATGGAAATCCAGAGTCTCTGTAAATTTTTACTGAAATTAATAATAAATTTAAATAAAATAAAGTGAAAAAAACAAACATACAAACAAAAAACACAGCAAGGGTTTTTTTTTTCTTTCCTCAAAAATGTGAAGGGCTAGAAGCAAAGACTCTCATTCTAGGAGAAGCCTCTTTCTCTTTTGACTGTGGAGGAACATCCTTGCCTCCTTTGGCTTCCATGGTCCTGGTGTCTCTTGACTCATGGTGACATCTAACCACCGTAGTACGTGCTTCTTGTCTCTGTGCTTATGCTTCTCTTCATAACTAAAGAGTCCTTAGACTTAGGACCTAAGTTCTACACTCACATATTCTTATCAACGTAATGAAACTTCTGTTCCAAAATAGGGTTACATCCATTGAGAAGGTACAGGCGAGAGAGACAAAAGCACATGAGATGGACATTGGTTCTACCACAACCTCCCAAGGCCATTGTGCACATTTTCACAGCCATGGGGTTAACAAGGTAATAGGACCCTACTGTGAGCCGAAACCCTGAGTGCTTTCTGTGAAATAACAATAACATCAGCCTCCATAAAGATCATTGCTGTCCTTAACAATCAGAATACTCTGCGTTTGAAAGGTCTATGTGAGAGGCAAACTGTCTAGTTAAGGTCTTGTTTCTGTCATTTCTTAGCTCTGTGATAGAAACATAGTTAATAAAGGAGCTGTACCTCAGTCTTCTTGTATGTAAACTCCAAGTTGTGATAATTCTCTGCTTAGCAGGTCCACAGTGGTGCAAATGGCTACTGCAACCTGTTGCTTCCTGTTGCGTCCTGCTCCATCCTGTTGCATCTTGCTGCACCCTGAAAGGCTAGGTGGAGGTTTGAGTTCATCCAGAAGTATCTTGGAAGAAAGACGTGGTAATCCACTTTCAAAGAGTCAGCCACTGAAAATGGAGCATGGTTCCACTGTGACATACTCTGGGTTCTCATGTGCATCACAGGCTATCTACTCTGATACGTTATTGACATGTTATTGTTAGGTACTGTTGAGTACAGCTCATAGCAACCCCATGAACAACAGCTCTGAGCCCACTCCTATCCCGTGTCTTCACCATCTTTGACACCCTTGAGGCCATTGCTGCAGTCACTGTGTGAATCCATCTCACAGAGTCTTCCTCTCATTTGCCACCCTCCGCCTTTCCAAACATGATGCTCCTCTCTAAGGAATAATCTCTCCCAGCAACATGTCCAAACTATGTCGGATGAAGCCTTGTTATCTTTGCATCCAGTGAGCATTCTGACTGCATTTTGGGGAAGATATATCTGTTTGGATCTTGTCCAGGCCACAGGATGTTCAGTGCTCTTCTCCAACACCACAGCTCAAAGGTATCAATTCTTCTTCTGTCAGCCGTACTCATCGCCCAGCTCTCAGATACATAGCAAGTAATGGAAAAGATCAGATGATGAATCAGGTACACTTTAGTCTTCAAACGGACATAAATGTTCCTTGGTAATTTAGAGAAGTCTCTGGGAGCAAACTTGCCCAATGGAATATGTCTCCTGATCTCATAACTGGTACCAACAATATTGATTATAGATCCAAGCACGATTAAATTATTGAACATTTCAAACATTTTCTCCATCTATTATGCTGTTGCCTATTGGTCCGGTGGTAAAGATTTTATGTTCTTGATGTTGAGATGCAATTAATATTGAATTATGGACTATTGATGAAGGCTATATAAGCAACAACGTCTAAGCATTAAGTAATTAAAAATTCTTACCATGTACCAATGCAGGCAAAAATCATGATAGAGGGAAAGAAATTGGAAGATATCAAGGATTTCACTTTACTTGGATCTACAATCGACAGCCATGGTGACAGCAGTCAAGACATGAAAACCCATGTTGCATTGGGGAAATCTGCTGTGAAGTATCGCTCCAAAGTATTAACGAACAAGGATGAGCATTTAAAGGCTAAGGTGACTCAAGGCGTGGTATTTCCAATTGTTCTGTATGCACCTGCGAGTTGGAAAAAAAGGAAGAATGATGAAGAACTGACAACACTGAATTGTGGTGTTGCAGTAGAATCCTGTATATACTACTGACTGACGAAAGAACAAACAAGCATGTCTTGGAGAAAGTGCAAATAATGCGCTTCTTAGAGGTAAAGATGTTGAAACTAAATCTCCCATACTTTGAAGATGTTGTCAGAAAGCTTCAGTACTTGGACAGAGACACTATGCTGGGCGAGGGGAAAATCAAGAGTCAGCAAAAGAAAGGAAGATCCTGCACAGGGTAGATCGGCGCCGTGACTGTAATAGTGGGCTCATGCAAAGCAGAGCTGGTGAGGAAAGTGAAAGGCAGGGCAAGGTTCCAACCTTCTGCTCTAGCGTTGCTGTGAGTCATAGTCAACTTAACATCATCGAACAACAATAAGACATATTTTGAGGAGGAAACTTTTTTCCATTCATACTTTTAAGGTCTTCTATTCTGAAATAAGAAGAGAGATCTATGAAATAATAACTAATTACTAATAATTACTAAAACCTGTGTAATGCAGACTAAGGTGCACCTGATCCAGGCTATAGTCTTTGCATTTACGTGCTACACATCGGAGAGTTGAATAGGGATGATAGAAAGAGAATTGATGCCTTTGAGTTGTGGAGCTGGAGAAGAGTGTTGCATATACCATGGACTGCTAGGAGAACAAACAGGTTTGTCCTGGAGAAGGTGAAGCTGGAATGCTCCCTGGAGTCAAGGATTCTGAAGCTTCGTCTGACATACTTTGGACATGTTGCAAGGAGGGACTGGTCCTTGGAGAGGGATATCCTGTTTGGGAGAGTGGAGGGACGGTGCAGGAGAGGAAGACCTTTGATGAGATGGATCAATTCTGTGAGTGGAGTGGTGGGAATGAATGTGTTTGAGACAGCGAAGTTGGCACAAGATAGAATAGCGTTTAGGGCTCTTGTACACAGGGTCGCTACGAGTCGCAAATGACTCCATGGCACATAACAGCAACAACAATGCACTTGACATAACCTTGCTTACTGAAAGTGAAGAGGACTTGAAACCCTTGTTATAGAAGGTAAAGGACTATGGTATGCTCATGTGAAACCTATACGCAGACCAGGTAGCAGTCATCAGAATAGAGCAAGGAAACACTGCATGGTTCAAAGTCAAGAAAGGAGTGCATCAGGGATGCATACTTTGGACATGTTATAAGGAGAAGGACATCATGCTTGGGAGGGTGGAGGGACACTGCAGGAGGGGAAGACCCTCTATAAGGTGGATTGATTCCGTGACTGGGGTAATCGGGATGAGTGTGTCAGAGACAGTGCAATTGGCACAGGACAGAGCAGAGTTTAGGGCTGTTGTACATGGGGTCGCTATGAGTCGCAAGCAACTTGATGGCACATAACAACAACAATAACAATCAGTGCAAAATTCTCCCTTCTACATTCCCCACCTTTTAACTCCTCTGGTGATCATTGAACCCATTATGAATCATGTAATCTTTCATTCCTGGTCCAACAATATAAGAATATGACCCCTTTTGTGGTCAAGTGGAGCTGTCATTCTAGTTCTATGACAGCAGACGTCTCCCTGGTGTCGACTATCTCTATCCCCCAATGAATTTTGTTGTTATTATGTACCATAAGCCGGAACCAGCTCATAGGTGACCATCCAGTACACTTTCAGAGGCTGTGAATCTCATGGAAGGAGAGCCCCCATCTTCCTCCCACAGAGCAACTGGTGGATTCAAACCTCGTGCCTTTGTGTTGTCAGCACAACTCCTTACTAGCAAAGCTCAAGTATTTGGGCTTTTCTTAAAAAAAAACCAAAAACAAAAAAACAAAAAAAAACCAACAACAACAAAAAAAAAAAGAACACACCAAAATCAGTATCTTAGACCTTAGTGAGGTGAAAGGATCTTGTATTAGCCATTTTAAATTTGGATATTTCAAGATCTACTCTGAAGCAAAATACTGTGACAAGGTGATATCTGTATGCCTTTAAGAAAGAATCCTTAATACAACTATTACTTAAATTTATGTACAAACCATTATTGCCAAAAGAAAGAAATGAACATTTGCCGTACGTGATGACGTATGCATTGCTGTGATGGTGGAAGCTGTACCACAGGTATTTAGAGTACCAGCACGGTCACCTTTGGTGAACGAATTTCAGTGGCACTTCCAAACTAAGGTAGACTAAGGAACAGGACTGGCAATCCACGTCTGACATAACAGACTTTGAAAATCCTGAGAATAAGAGAAGAGCGTGTCTGAGAGAGTGCAGGAAAATGAGCCCCACAGATTTGAAGACACACACAAATGGGGAGAAACAGTTCATTTCACTAGAAGAAACATCAAATAATAACTGGAATCTTCAGGAAAAAGATAGGTATCCAGCAAGTATGACCTTTGTGAAACTATGTTGAAGGTCATATGATAAATATTTTTCAAGGTAGACCACTGGAAATTCCATTTCAGTAACAAAATGGTAATTATTCATATGACAGATAAAATACTAGGTATTAAAATTGACTGGAAAAAGATAATGGGAAAACTAGTTAAGATACTAATACACAGTGTCATGATGGGTGGAAACTGTCAACAGCTTCATCTTGCTTGAATCCACAATTAACACCCTTGACACCAGCAGTCAGAAATTAGGAAACACATTGTATTTGAAAAATCTAGAGTTAGGGACCTCTCCAAATTATTGAGGAATAATGTTATCAGTTTGAAACTAAAGTGAGTCTAATTCAGGCCATGGTTTGTCTGATTACTTGCAATGCATCTGAGAGTTGGACAGTGAATAAGGATGGCAGAAAAAGAATTTATGCCTTTGAGCTGTGATGTTGGAGAAAAGCACTGAACATCCCATGGACGGCCAAGAGAACAAACATCTTTATCTTGGAGAGGGGGTAGCCGGCGTGTTCTTTGCAGGCAGGAATGATGAGATTTTCCCTCACATTCTTTAGACATGATGCTAAAAGGGATTATTCCTTGGAGAAGGACAAGATGTTGGGAAGGGTTGAGAGTCGGCAAGGGAAAGAAAGACCCGCGACCAGGCGGATTGACGCAGTGACTGCTGCAATGGACTCTTGTGTGACCGGAAGTGTGAGGATGGTGCAGGATAGAACAGGGTTCAGATCTTTTATTCATGGGGTCTCTATGAGTCATACGCGACTCAAAGGTACCTAACAACAAGTAAAGACACTGTTTTTGTTGTTGGTAAGTCGTCTGTGACTCTTAGTGACAAATCTGAACCCTGCTCTATCCTGAGCCAGTCTCACTGACTCAGACACACCTAATACCATTACCGCAGGTTCTCTGTCAATCCATATCATCTGGGATCGTCCTATCCTGTGTTTGCTCCTTCCACCCTTCCAAGCATAATGTCCTCCTCCAAGGACTGGTCACTCCTTGCCACATTCCCAAATGTATGTGAGATGGAACTTAAAAATCGTTGCTTCCAAAGAAAACCTTGGTTTCACCCGCTCCGGGACAGACTTGTTTGTCCTCTTGGAAGTCCATGGTATGTTCAGTCATCTTCTCCAGAAGCATAACTCAAAGACATTGATTTTTTTTCCCTTCTGTGATCCTTAGTCATTGTCCAGGTGTCTGATGCATAGCATGTAATTGTGAAGAACTTGGCCTGGATCAGGTACACCTTAGTCTGACATCATTGCTCTTTAGCATTTTGGAGAGGTCTCTGACAGCAGACTTACCAATACAGTTTGTCTTTTGATTTCGTGGTTTCTGGTCCCAAGAGTGTGGATTGTGGAGTCAAGCAAGCTGAAATTGTTAACAACCTCAATCTCTTCTCCCTCTATATTAGTGTTGCCAATTGGTCCAGTGGTGAGAATATTTATCTTCTTGATGTAGAGCTTTAAGCCTTATTGAAGACTACAGTCCTTGCCCAGTAGCAAATGCTTTAGGTCCTACGCAGTTTTAGCAAGCAAGTTTGTGTCATCTGCATAACATAGGTTGTTGTTGAATCTTCTTCTAATCCTGATGCCACATTCCTCCTTATAAAGTCCAGCCTCTTTTTATGATCTGTTCGTCACACAGATTTTAAAGATATGTCTGTGTTTCCTTGCACAGTTCAGATCACTGCTTCCTGATCCAAGTATAGATTTCCTGTGAGCACAGTCAAGTGTCCTGTGATTCACGTTTTTTCCAGGTTAGCCACAATTTGTTGTGATTCACACAGTCAATTGACTTTGCACAGTCAATGAAACACAGACATTTCTCTGGTACTCTTTGCTTTCTGCCAAGATCCATCTGACATTGGTGATAATGTCTTTAGGGCCACAGTCTCTTCTAAATCCAGCTTGTATTTCTGATAGTTCTGTGTCAAAGTACTGTTCCAGGCATTTCTGGATAATGTAGGGTGGCATCTCTCTGTTGAAATATGTCAGTTGGTATTCATGAATTCCTGGGGCCTTGTTTTTTTCAGTTCCTTCAGAATAGCTTGAACTTTCTCCTTTATCTTCATTGCCTCCCCCTCCCCTGCTTTTATTTTTTAATTTATATTGGCTTGCTTGCAAAATTCGTATATGTTGTGTTTCTGTTCTTCATTCATATTGTATTTCATACATTGATTCCCATGAATTAAGTTTTATAAAATCCGTCACCGTTGTATTACGCCCATCATTACCCTGTCTTTTCAGCTCCTCATCAAATCCCGACTCACTCCCTCCACCCACACAGACTGTGCAGCCCTGTGACTTCACCCCTACATTTTCTTATCCCTCTGCTCCTACTCTCCCTCCATTGCTTTCCCATACATGTTTTACTAGTTATCCTTCCATTTTTGCAACAATGATCTTATGCAATATCTGCCCATAGAAATTCCATATGACCCAGCTATTCCATTACAAGGAATAAACCCTAAGAAAAGTAGAACTGAGACACAAAGGGAGATTTGTACACCCATGTTCATAGCATTGTTATTCCATTGCAAAAACATGGAAGCAGCCCAAATGTGCAAACACAACTGAATAGATTGAGAAATTGTACATTCACACAGTGGGGGATTTTGCAGCAATCATTTAAAAAAATCCTGCATAACTTGGGAGAGACTAGAGAGCGTTATGCGGAGTGAACCCTTGCCTCTTGGTCGTATTTTCTTTCATTAAGTTCTTCTGTGTTAGTTCTTCTTGGGATAGTGATCCTGTGTATGCCTTCCATCTTTTTTTAATGCTTCTTAGATCATTCAATATTCTACCCACAGGAATCATTAAGTACTGTAACTTGAGGCTTGTTCTTCATTTTCTTCAGCTTAAACAATTCTGAGCAAGTTTGTCCCTTTTGACTTTCTGACTCCAGCTTTGCACATGTCTTTGTAATATTTTTCTTTGTCCTCTGGAACTGCCCTTTGAAATCTTTTCTTCAGCTTCTTAACTTCTTATTTTCTTCCCTTTGCTTTGGTTTCTCTGCACACTAGTGCAATATTCAGAGTCTCTTCTGACATCTCAGTCTTTTCTTCTTCCTCTGTCTTTGTAAGGACCTTTTGTATTCTTCATGGATGATATTCTTAATATCCTCCCATAGCTCATAGGTTCAAGTTCAGCAGTGTTCAAGGTCCCAAATCTGTTCCTGAGATGGTTTGTAAATTCAGGTGGGATAGACTCAAGGTCAAATATTGGTTCTTGTGGATTTGATTTAACTTTCTTTAGCTTTAGTTTGATCTTGCATATGAGTAGTTGATGGTCTGTTCCACAATCCTCACTTGGCCTAGTTTTCATAACTTCTTCAAAGATTCTATGTACAGATTTATTTGATATGATTCCTGTGCATACCATCCAGTGAAGTCTATGTGCATAGTCACCATTTATATTTCTTGTCTATCTCCAGCCTCATTTCTGTCCATAAATCTATGTTTTCTAACTACTGATCTTTTTCTCTGTTCCCAACTTTTCTAAACCAGTCACCCCTTATTATTAATGCATGTTGGTTGCATGTTTGATCAATTTCTGACTGCAAAAGTTGGTACAAATCATCTATTTCCTCCTCTTTGGCTCTGATTATTGCATGTGTATGTGAATGATAGTGGTATTCACTGGAATTCCTTGTATTGTATGGCTATTATCCTGTTGCTCAAACCATTGTATTTCAAGTTGAATCTAGAAATGGCCTTTTTAAGTATGAAAGCGACCCAATTTTTCCATACCTTTTTATCTCTGACATGGAATATCACACGATTGTCTGACTCAAAATGTTCCATGCCAATCCATCTCACTTCATCAATACCTAGTATGTCAATATTTAAGCATTCCATTTCTTTATTGATAATGTCTAGTTTTCTTATATTCATACTTTCCGCATTCCACATTCTAATCATTAATGACTGCTTACAACTGTTCCTCCTCATTTGTTTTCAAATTTGAGGGCTCAGTTTCAGGTGCCATATCTGCTAGTCTACTCTAAGTGTGCTTTATTATACAAAGGTTTTTGAAGGCCTGTTATTTCAGAGATGGATGGACAATCCTTCCTTCTAGTCTTATTTCGGATGTGCAGCGTTAGAACAATGTCTGACAGGTAAGCATTTTAGTAAAAGGAGAGGATAAAAGACACTTTACCAATACAGAGACAATCAATGGATTCAGGGTCGTGTCACCCCTACCCTCCTTGGTGCTTAAAATAAAGTCCTTGGAGAATATTGGCTGATGCGGTAGGTTCCAAATGCCCCACATTCCTTCCTTCTCAGTTTTTAATATCCATTGTTAAGTTGCTCTAAACATTCCTCACACTCTGCCTCTAGGCTGAGACTTGTCACTTCGGACAGTAGAACAGTGTAGAAATGACAGTGTGCCAATTTCAAGCTTTTTTAATCTATGTGATCCCAGTGAGGACATGCTCTGGTGACTTTCTAGGTTATGGGAGACACAACCCAGTCAGCTCTGAGATGCCCTGAGCATCCCTCTCAGAGGCCCGGAGCTCTGCTTCACTTTAGGATGAGAGCACTTGTTAACTATCCTGTTACTCTACATATTAGCATTCACGTCACTATCAGGGAAGCTTGTGGTGAGTTAGAAGACACTGATTTATTTATTTTTTTCATTAGTCGTTAGATTATTAAAAAAAAAAAAAACAACCACCCAACACACCAGCAGAACTGATTTATATTTAATCAAGATGTAATTACAACAACGAGTAATAAAGAGTGAGGGAGTGAGGGGAGAAAAAAATTATAAGGGTAAAACGGGCTTTCCATAGTGCATTGCAGGGCAGCTCCTTTCCCTCTTATCTGGTGTGTGACTTCTTTTTGTGTGGTATCTTACTACTAGGTGCCGTCTGGATATGTGACTCCCACTGAACCCTATCAAATACAACAAGACATTGCCCAGCCCTGAACTGTCATCACAATCACTGTCAAGTTTGAATGGATTGCTGAATGTCTTCTAACGCAAGCTTCCTCCTGGCCCTCTCCTTGACATGTCTGCAAATGTATAGATCCTACCAGCTTAAGATAATCTCAGTACACTTCTGCTGACAACCAGAAGACCCCCTATGTGACCTCACATACTTTAGTTTTGAATTCTTTTTAAACCACACAATAATGTATGCATTCTTTTTGTTGGAAATTGGACATTGGCAGTTGTTGTTAGGTGCCATAGAATTTATGCTTCATAATGACTTTGTGAGTGACAGATTGGAACGTTGCCTTATTGTGTGCCATCTTCACAGTCTCTGCTATGTCCAAGCTCGTTGCTGCACTCATTCAGTCTCCATCTCCCTTACTGAAGGTCTTCCTTTTTTTTGCTGACTTTCTACTTTTCCTAGGATCCTGTCTTTTTGCAAAGACCGATGCCCCCCAAAATATCAACGAAGAACGTGAGAGGAGCTTTCATCATTTTTGCCTCCAAAAAAGGGTCTTGTTTGAAATCAATGGATGTCAAAATTTCCTTTGGCACTTCTCCCAAGTAATTTTCCATCTTCTCAAGATAAATGGTGAGGGTGAAACCAGGCTGCTCCTTGGAGGCAAGGATTCTGAAGCTTTGTCTGACATACTTTGGACATGGTGCAAGGAGGGACCAGTCCTTGAAGAGGGAAGTCATGCTTGGGAGGGTGGAGAGACAGCACAGGAGAAGAAGACCTACGATGAGATGGATTGATTCAGTGACTGGGGTAATGGTGGTAGGTGTGTCAGAGACAATAAGGTTGGCACAGGAGAGAGCAGGGTTTAGGGCTGTTGTACACAGAGTCATTATGAGTCACAAGTGACTCAACAACAGATAACAAAAACAACTTGCTTACTTATAAAATTCTAATACATTGTTTTCACACCAGACCTTTCCCATTTTCTTTTCTCCACCCCTTCCTCCCCCATAAAATTGTATGACCCTGTGATAAACCCCCTCACTCCCTCTGCTCCTTCTCACCCCTCTGTTTCCTCCCGTTGCCCCTTGGATCCTCATACATATTCTACAGTAATGATCTTTATAACAGTATTTGTTCTTACAGATTTACATTCATCTTTTTAAATGCATTTACATACATACATACTTCTTGTTGTTATGTGCCATCAAGTTGCTTGTGACTCATAGCGATCCTATGTACAACAGCCCTAAACACTGCTCTATCCCTTGCCAATCTCACTGTCTCTGACACACCTACCCCCTTAACCCCAGTGACAGAATCAATCCACCTCATCGAGGGTCTTCCTCTCCTGCGCTGTCCCTCTACCCTCCCAAGCATGATGTCCCTCTCTAAGGACTGGTCCCTCCTTGCAACATGTCCAAAGTATATCAGATGAAGTTTCAGAATCCTTGCCTCCAAGGAGCAGCCTGGCTTCACCCTCTCCACTACAAACCTGTTTGTTCTCCTAACAGTCCATGGTATATTCAATATGAACAAAAGTCGTCAACGCTTGTGTGGCTTTCATCCTTTCTCCAGGATGGTCTTCTCTCTTTCACTGGTATGTTCTTTGTACATCCTTCCATTGCTTTATCCTTTTTTCTTGAGTCAGTTTTACGGCATTCCCACCCAGAAGTGATGACAACATCAGTGGTGATTTATAGTAATAGCTAATGTTTGCCAATAGCCCTTTGCTCATTGTTATGTGCTATTGTGTCAGAGCTGACGCAGAGCTGACCCTCCCGTGGGTTTTCAGAGGCAGTAATGACACAGGAGGAGATTACCCATCTTTCTCCCTCAGAATAGCAGGGGATTTGAACCCCTTGCTTTTGACTTGGCAACTCAACAGCTCCTTATGTCCAGGGTTAATCTAAACTGGCACGGCATGCTCATACTTTATTCTCAAACCAATCCTGAGATACTGAAGTGGCTATTGTCCCTGTTGTTTAAGTGAGAAAGCTGAAGCCTGCCTAGAAAGGCTTAGCAATATTCTCAAAGTTTTGCATCAAGCTGGGGACAATGTCAGGAGTTTTACCCTAGCAGTCATGCTGGCAAGAGGCACTAGTCCTTGGAAAATGCTATCGTGCTTGGAGAGCTGGAGGATCAGAGAAAGAGAAGAAGACCCTCAAGGGGACAGATTGACACAGTGATTGCTACAAGGGGCTTAACACAAGGGTAAATGTGAGGACAGCACAAGATTGGAAGCGATTTTCTCCACTGTGAGTTAAGAGTTGTCTCCGTTATGAGTCAGAGTTGACTTGATGGCACTCAATACCACCAGTCAGACTCCTTTCTCTTAATCACTACCCTATTTTAAAACAAAAGCAAGGTAAAAAAAGCAAAGCAAACAACCAGACTTGTGCTTTTCACTTGACATCCAGTAGCATTGAATTCTCATAGCAATATTTTAAGGTTGAGGCTTAATGACTGTTTTTCAGACCCGCTCTTTAGCCTCAGCGAGGTCATTTGTCTAAATTTTCCAACAAATAAGCACAGGAAGCAGTCAAAGGTTTTTGCAGCTTTCCTCTTCACCAAGCAGCATCAACCCCATGTTTTACAAAATAGAACTGAAATCTCAAGGTCTCCTGTCCTAAGCCAGAAACAGAGCTGTGGGCTGTGGAACGCGTGCGCCTGCTTCTTTGACTTTTCTCTTGCACTTTTCTAAGTCTTGTGACCTTGTGGCTCCTGCTCCCATCCCTCTTGCACTGAGTGTGGTTCAGCGTTGCCCTCTGGTCTGCTTGTCCTCTGCTTCTGACTGAAGGCTCCGGCCAGACCAATCTGCGTGCTAAAGTCGTCCCAAGTTTTCCTCCAGCCCCCAGAGTCCTTGCTGTCCATGGAGCTCTGGATCTAATTTTAAAATGATGTATCATTGTAATTTGTGCTAATATCATTATAAATCATCAATTTTCATAGGCTGAAGATCTGATTAATTCAAATATATTCATTTATTTTAAATGAATATGCACCCATTGACTAACCCTGGCTTCATTTACACATAAGATCAAAAGCGGATTATTACACTCACAGAATTCGCTACACTAGGCAGCTTGACTAGAATTCCTCTGTCCCTATACTACACGCTATACAAATTGTTGGAGCAATTTTGGAAGAGTTAAAAGAAACATATTTCATCTGATACTTTAGTGTAGAAATAAGCCCTTGGCTTCTGACTTATCTTTCAATTGCTATTTGAATCCCATCTGGACTCACTAAAACTTTATCAACCTTGGCTATCTAATTTATAGAGATATAACAAGCATACACATAATGCTTACTATATGACTAATGTGAAAAGAGGGCTTTCCACATGTTGTTATTGTTATGTGCCATCGAGACACCTGTGACCCATAGCGACCCTATGTACAGCAGCTCTGAAACGTGCTCTGACCTAACCCAGTCTCACTGATTCTGACACACCTACCCCCATTGCCTGTTACTGTATCAATCAATCAATCCATCTCATCTGGGGTCTTTCTCTCCTGTGCTGTCCCTCCACTGTTCTAAGTATGATGTCCTTTTTAGAAAACCAGTCTCTCCTGGCCACGTACCTAAATTATGTGAGACAGAGTTTCAAAATCCTAGCCCTCGAGGAGAAGCTTGATTTCACACTCTCTAATACAGACCTGTTTTCTTAGTGGTCCATGGTATGAAGACTCTTCTCCAGCACCACAACTCGAAGGCATAGATTCTTCTTCTGTCATCCTTAGTCATTGTCCAGCTCTCTGAAGCATAGCAAGCAATTGCAAAGACCATGGCTTGGATTAGGCTCACCTCAATCTCTAGGCTGACATCGTTGCTTTTTGTTGTACCACAAGAACAGATTTTCCAATGTAATCCGTCCTTTGATTTCCTGATTGCTGGTGCCGAGTGTTGATTGTGGAGCTGAGCAAGCTGTAATCATTAACAACCTCAATCTGTGCTTTCCACATACTAATTTATTTAATCTTTAGAACACCCTTGTGAGGTAAGTACTAATATTAACCCACTGAAGAGAAGAGGAAGCAACTAAGGCTTAAAGAGATGGAGTAACTTTCCCCAAGTTATATTGTTAGTATTAGAGACAAGATTTGAATCCAAGAATTCTAAGTCTTTACTCCATACTCTCTTTTTTTAAAAAAGTAAATGTTTATTTTATATTGTTCTATATAAAATATTATATGTATTGTGTTCCATACTATGCTTAATTTACATTGCATTTCATACAATCATTTCCATTCATTAAGTTTTTAATTTTTTTAAAAAATTATTATTAATTTCAATGAAAATTTACAGTGACTTTGGATTTCCGTTCATTCATTGTTGCACTTTTCTCCCCTCCCAGCTCTCCTCCCCAGTACACTTCCCTCTTAGAAAAGTAAAAGAAAAGTTCTTTCATTCCTTTACAAACCCTTCCCCCAGGTTTACTCCACTATGCAGCCTTTGCTCTGCACTCCTGTCATGATAAAAATACCTAATCACATATCCCTTTTAAACAGTTTTCTCCTTCATCTGCTTCAATGCAGTAGACATAATTGAACCCATCTTTCTCAGTCTCTCCCCAACCCTGATGTCAGTCCTGTTTTACAACAGTGGCACCAGTGCCCTTTTGTGACTGAGATACATCACTCAGAATAATGCCTTCCAGGGTCACCCATTTTGAATAATATTGCATAAGTTCCTTGTTTTTCAATGCAGCATAGTATTCTATTGTGTGAATATACCAGAGCTTCTCTATCTGTTCATTTGTTGATGGGCACGTAGGTTGTTTCCAACTTCTTGTTATTGTGAATAAAGCCACAATAAACATGGGTGTGCATTGCTCCATACTCTTAACCACTCTGCTACATGACTTTAGGATCTACCAGAGTCCTTGAAGAATTTAAATGACACACAACACACACACACACACACACACACACACACACACACACACACACCTCAATTCACAACTTAAAAGACATAAACTCTTCTTCTGTCATCCTTGTTCATTGTCCTTTAAGAACATAAAGGGCCTGGGAGATTTGCTCATAGCATTATACAGTCTTATGGTAATTGATGACATAAACTCATTCCCTGCCAGTGAAATTTATTGGGTTTTACAGCAACACACCGTCAGGTTTCCAAGAGACTGTTCATCTCTCTCCCTTAAGAGCTGCTGGTGATTTCAAATTGCCTGGAACTCTCAGTCTTAGGATTAGCATCACCCACAAGCTACAAATGACAACACACGAGCTCTTTATAGCGAGATCTTAAACCAGCAAACAAACACTTGGCAGTCGGTAGACTTTGATTCATGAAGAGGATCACACAGCAGAACTGGTCAAAAGGGGTTTTGGGCTGTAATATTTGGCTAATTGCATCTGTGACTCTTTCTCTCATTGTGCCACCAGGTGTGTTTGAACCACCAACCATTAGGCTAGTAGCCGAAACAAATTGCTTGTACCACACAGGGACCTCTTAGTCTGAGAGGCTTGAGATGACGTCAAACACTGCCAAGGAAATGCCAATGTACTGCCCCTGTTTTAGGCGTCAAGTAGTTGCTTAATACAGGTGAGTATTCATTAGCTCTTAGTTATTTTTTTTCCGCAATCCAAATACAGATACTTTCACAATTGAATGAGTAATATTATAAACAGACAAATGATTGCAGTTATCAAGGATTTCATTTTACTTGGATCCATATCAATATAAGCAGTTGTTGTTGTGTACCATCGAGCCAAGAAGCAACCCATAGCTGACCCTCAGGAGGTTTTTAGGGGCGGTTAATCTCACAGGAGGAGATTGTCCATCCTTCTCCCACAGAGCAACTCACGTGCCTTCAGGATTGCAGCACAGCTTCATGCCCCTTGGCCACCAGAGCTCCCTCTGGTGGCAATAACAACAACAACAAAACAAAACAAAAAAACCCCAAACCCCACAACACCCCAAAACCCAAACTACAAAGCCACAAAGCCATGTGTTGCAAAAGGTAAATCTTCTGTGAAAGAGCTCTTTAAGGTGTTGAAGAACAAAAATGCCATTTTGACGATTAAGATGTGCCTGACGCGGACTTCATTGCCTCATGTGCAGAAGAAAGCTGGATGATAAAAAAGAAGAAGAAAGAAGATGATTCCTTAGAAGTGTGGTATTAGTGAGGGTTAGTGGACAGACCGTGGTCTGCCACACAACAAACGGATCTGTCATGAAGAAAGTCCAACCAGGGTGTTCCTTAAACGTGTACATGGTGAGGCTTTTTGTACAATTATCACTGTGACACTGATGTGTCAAATACAAGAATGGTTACCCATGGTGGACAGTGTTTGTTGGAGCTCCCCGATTAAAACAAGCTTGGAAGCAGGAGTGGCATCCACTTCCACAATAGCTTGCCTCGGGAAACCCTATGAACCTGGAGAAAGGACAAAAGTTATGCAAGTGTCCAGGTCTTTTTTTCATAGGGTTGCTATGAGTTGCCTATGACTCAACGGCACTTAACAACAACAACAACAATTATCATGAGAAACCAGTCCTTAGAGAAGAATATTGCACTTGGCTAAGTAGAGGGTCATCAAAAAATAAGAGGAAGACCCACAAAAATATGACTTAGCACTGGGCTCCAGTGTGACAATGATTCTGAGGGTGGCTTAGTGTTTCGATCTGCTGTTAGCAGGGACCCCAAGATTTGGACACGAAGGAACTTGACAATCCTGTTTCCATGATGGCATCTTCTGACTGATTTTGGAGCTCCCGGGAACATCAACCCAATTCCACGGAGGGTCTGACGGGCACCTGGGGCCTCGTCACCCTGCTGGAGAGCAGTTCACACACTTTAATTTCGCTGCTTCCCCACTGAAAGGGAGTCTGGGAGGGAAATCGGTCACCTGTTTCCAATCCGTTAAAAGTTTAGAGGGAAAGGCATTGCGTTGACTTTAAGAACAAGTTATGATGAATAATTTGAAGGGCTAATGGAACATTGGCCCTGCAAAAACGCTTTCCTATATATTTTCAAAAAGGCCTTCCTTGCCTAAGACCTTGAGTTAAATTATATCCTAAGTCCACTTTTTTATAGCATAAACACCCCTGTCAGCCACCTACTGTGTGAAAAACATCTTGCCTGGTGGGAGAGGAATGAAATTAACAATAATAAATACATCATAAATTTGTAGAGCACATTTTTTCCTCCCTCATTTTTTCCATGTGTTGAATATTGTTGTTGAAAAAGCAGTTCAATGAGAGACAAAAGTTGACCAGAGGTTTTGTCATTACTAACTAAGCTTCAAACATCTACTGTCCTTGTTTGGACATTGATTTCTCTAAGTGATTTGGACACTGGGTTCTTTGATCTTAATTCTTTATTTCTACGATGTCTTGATTATTTGTGTTATTTAGAGTATGGTGTTTCTCTCATCTTGGAAGTTAGCATGACAGCTGTTCAGAAAAGCCTTATTGATTTGAACTAAAATTGCTTCAAATCACAGGTTTTTAAAAAATTAATTTTAATGAAGGTTTACAGACTTAGGGTTTCTAGTCATTCATTGTTGTACTTTTCTCCCTGCGCACCACCCCCCACCCCGCCCAATTCACTTTTCTTCTTGATAAGTAAAAGAAAAACTCTCTCGTTGCTATACAATCCCCTTAGGATTCTTGCCTTCAAATCCTGGCTTCACTTTGACTAGTGGCATGTGGCTCGAGCCCTATTTTCTCACCTGTGAAATGGGAAGAATAAAGTAAAATCCATCTCGCAGAGTCAGGCAAGGAGCAAAGGAGTGAGTGAATGCATAGTGCTCCGAGCAGCGCAAGACTCATAGTAGGTGCTCAGATTTTCTTGGTTGGCGAAGAAATTTGTGCAAGCGCGATCTTGCACACAGAACGGAAATCTCACTTTTGTACCCATGGTTTTGGTAAACCCAAACGGAATGCAGAGACCGGAAGTAAAACTGATCAGAAGACGGAGTCAAATACGGAGACAGCAAGGGAAGGATGAGGTCCTGGGGACGACTCGTGTAGTAGCACGACAATGGAGTCCAGCATGCTGGCGATTGTGAGGATGGCACAGAAGGATGCAATGAAGGTGGCCACGACTCAGAGTTGACATGATAGCAATCATCCTCATCCTCATCCTCGTCATCATCTTCGGGGAACATGAGGCTGGATTGATGGGCCAGATGTAGATGTTTCTTACGTTTCATTTCCCAGTGTTGGCTACTCACTGCCACATCAAACCCCTCTCGTTGAAGCCTCAAGTCTGTAGAGATGCCTGTAGCTCTGACAGGTGAGAGGTGTGAAGGACATCAGGCTACTGAAATTGGTGCAAAGAAGATCCAGAAGAGCGATGGCACATGCACATACAGAAACAAGACTTTGGAAGGAGTACTAGAAGTAATTATATTGTTGCTTATTGTTAAGTGCTGTTGAGTCGTCGACAACTCATTGCGACCCTATGAATGAAAGAACTGAACACTTGTGTAACTTTCATCCTTTCTCCAGATTTACAGGGTTTCTGGAGGTAAGCTATTTTGGAAGTGGATGCCACTCCTGCTTCCAAGCTTGTTTTAATCCGAGAGCGCCACCAAACACTGTCCACAGTGGGTGACCATTATCACATTTGACACATCAGTGTCACAGTGTTCAGCTTCACAGCAACCATGAGTTATCTCTGTACAGCAAATGAACAGGCCAGGGCTATACCATTTAGAAGAATGTTTAACCAAAAACAATTAAAAGTAGGCTGCAGGCCAGAAGGCCCAACTGAATTTAAGAACCAAGGAAAGGTTCAAACTCAATGAGCTCCATCAGTCCACATTCTTCCATAATGAAGCATTCCAATTGGCTCTCATCACCCAAATACACCCCTCTGGGAGCATTCCGCTGCTTCCCCAATCTCCTTCTAAGAGTCTAATTTCTTGAATGATTTGTTCAGCATATAAACTGTATACACATGGCAAAGGACACATATAAAACAAAAGATGAAGCCTTTTTATCACTATAATAATTTCTCCAAGTTTGTAGATTTTCCAGAGGCATGTGGTTTAGGAAGTGGATTCCACTCCTGCTTTCAAACCTGAATCAATCTGGGATTGTTGTTGTTGTTATTGTTGTTCTGTGCGGTCGAGTCGCCTGTGACTCATAGCAACCCTTTATACAACAGCCCTAAACTGTGCTCTATCCCTTGCCAATCTCATTGTCTTTGACACATCTACCACCATTACCTCAGTCACTGAATCAATCCACCTCAAAGAATGTCTTCCTCTCCTGCACTGATCCTTTCACCTTCCCAAGCATGACACCCTTCTCCAAGAAGTAGTCTCTCCTTGCAACATGTCCAGAGTATGTCAGACAAAGCCTCAGAATCCTTGCCTCTAAGAGATAGCCAGGTTTAACCCTCTCCAGGATGAAACTGTTTGTTTTCTTTTCTGTCCATGGTATATTCAATATTCTTCTCCAACACCACAGCTTAAAGGCATTAATTCTCCTTCTATCTTCCCTAGTCATTGGCCAGCTCTCTGATGCATAGCAAGTGATCGTGAAGACCACGGCCTGTATCAGGAACACCTTAGTCTCCAGAGTGAGATCATTGCTCTTCAGTACTTTGGAGAGGTCCCTAACAGCAGACTTTCCCATGGCAATGCGCCTTTTAATTTCCTGGCTGCTGGTGCCAAGAGTGTTGACTGTGGAGCCAAGCAAACTAAAGCTGTGTACAATCTCAATCTCTTCACCATCCATCCTGATGCTGCTAATTGGCCCAGTGGTGAGAATGTTCATCTTCTTGACATTGAGCCTCAATCTGTATTGGAAGCTGCAGTCCCTGACCCTCTGCTTCAAGTGCTTCAGGTCCTCCTCAGTTTCAGCAAACAGGGTTGTGTCATCTGCATAACGCAGGTTGTTGATGAATCTTCCACCAATACTGATGGCGCATTTCTCCTCATAGAGTCCAGCCTCCTGGATAGTTCGTTCCACATACAGGTTGAAAAGGTATGGAGATAGGGCACATCCCTGGCATACACCCTTCCCAATTTTGTACCATGCAGTAAGGTTACTATTATAGTGGTAGTTAAGCCACATCGTCTCCTACCACTGCTCGTATCTCAAGTCACCCTTAAGGACTAATCAGCTCACCCCCGCCGCTGAAACCGAGTGGTGGAAAGGAACAGGATGGAGTGTGCTAGCTTGGATTTCTCTCTAGCACGGCCTTCTCAATAACCCTAAGCTACGATGTTATCTCTGTTTGTCTGCAGTAGAGCACCAATAAAGGAATCCCTGAATGGTGTAGGTAACGCTGTAAACCTACAGGTTGGAGTTGGAGGCTACCCAGAAGCATCCCAGAAGAAAGACCCAGCAAACTACTTCTGAAAAATTAGCCATTGAAAATGCTATTAAGCACAGTTCTACTCTGATGCTAAGTCACCATGAGTTGGGATTTACTTGACTGCAACTGGTCATGGCAGTAGGGCACAGAGAAACCCAGATTTTATTGGAGTAGTTCAAACCCAAGCTACAGGAACATTCAGCAGACTTCTTTTAATGTTCAAGGAGGCTCATATGATGGGTATTTAAGGTCCCTTCTGTGCTTGAAAGTCTAAATTGTTGTGAAATTCTGCCTGTGGCTGACAGTATTAGAACCTTAACGTTTACATTTTTTATCAATACAATTGATGCAAACTAGAAATACAACTTTAAAAAGGCAATTAAGGGCAAACAAAATTTAAAAAAGCAATCATTTTCCATTCAGAAGCCCAAAGCCACATCTTGACCAGAACCACCAATTTGTGAGAATGTGTATAAAAGGGAACTTGTGTGGTTAGCTAGTAACCTTAATCTATAAATCTCCTCAATGAAGTGCCAGAACATTCATCAGGCACAAAACTCCGCGGAGGGCCATTTTTCCTTAGCTCACGTTAGCACTTTCTAACTTCTTGTAAATATTCACCCACTGAAGCAGTTAATAGGTTTTCTCATGCAGAACATTCCTGGCCACCAGTGGAAACGTCCTCTAAAAGATGAACGGCTTTTCCCGGCCTCAGGACAACTGCTGATCAGAATCTTCTGTCACCTGACACAGCCAGTTAATATCAGCCCCCACAGAGCAGACGAGAGGCAGTTGCTGGAAGACCAATTCAAAGCATTCACTAGCAGGTGCCCCACTTTGTAGTCTTGCTGACTTTTAGAGATGGAACTCAGTCTCCTTTTGGATTGCAGACCTGCAAATCTGACCATTCCTGTAGATAGAGATTCTAATTTTTTATCGTTATGAAGTTGTCCCAGTATAGGATGGGTCCCAGCCCTATCCAACCAGGAATTAGACAAAGCAGAATAGACCCGGGCACCCACACGGACGGAAGACACCAAATGCAGGCAGACGCACACGACAGAGGCATTTACAAGCTGAGGAAATGGAAACATCGCCAGCTACCAGACTCTCAAGGGAACTCTGGTGGCTTAGTGGTTGCACTGCCAACCCAAAGGAACAAGGTTTGAATCTGCGAGCTGCACCCTGGGAAACGGAGAAAGAGCAATCTCCTCACATGCTATTTGCTGTCTCTGCAAACCTGCTGGAAGCTCAGCTACGAGGCAGTTCTGTCTTCATCCGTAACAACAACCAAAAGTTGAAATAGATAAAGAAGGCCCTTCCCCTATAGCCATTTTCTGAATTGGGAGTTTAAACTTTGAGATGAGAGAGAAACAAATTTTTGTCCTTTACAGACACTTAGCTTGTATTTTCTTGTCATGGCAGTGCTACGTAAGTCGGCCATGGGGCATAGCCTACGTCCCACGCATGTTGCTAAAGGCTTTCCATGTTTTGTAACATTCAGTTATCTAAACAACTATCGGTTATTGAGTGGTGCTATAGCAGAAATTTGGAAGCAGGCGTGGCATCCACTTCCTAAATAACATGCCTCGGGAAACTCTATGAACTTTGATAAATATCGATAGTTGTAGAGAGACCTCAAGCCTTTTGTTCACAGGGTCACTATGAGTCGTGCTCGACTTGACGTCAATCAACAACAACAACATGACAGAAATAGCACATGTGGATGGCTTTAGTAAACAAACTTATTTTCTTACAGTTTTAGGAGGCTTGCTTTTAGATTCCATAGAATAAACTCTGATTTATAATGCCTCTTTGGACAACATTTAGAAAGCTTGT
>NW_006399785.1:15414112-15420966 GCF_000299155.1 Elephantulus edwardii | reverse complement strand
AAGAAGAACCAACTGGGGATGAGGGTGAAGAAAACAGTGCAACAATGAATGGATGAAAACCCAAAATCTCTGTAAATGTTCATTAAAACTAATAAAATTTAATTTAAAACAAAAGAACCCCCCCCCCAAAAAAAAGAAAGTGGATGCCATTTATGCTTCCTAACCTGTTTTACAGCTGGGAGCTCCACCAAACACTTTTCACAATGGGAAACTAGTCTGGTATTTGATATCCCCCTGGCACAAGGTTAAACATCACAGCAAAGCCAGGTTATTTCATACAGCACATTGACAAAGAGTGATGTGCAAAGTTGAAGAATGTTCCTCCAAGATATAACTGGTTTTGTTGATAAATGAAATCACCATTGAGATATAACTAGTCTCATTTAGCAGTGGTTAAGTGTTGTCCAGTCAAATATGACTCAGAGTAAGCTTTGCACAAAAGACCTGAACTTTTTTCTAGTATTAACATCTTTTTGTACATTTGTAAGAGAGTTAAGATTATACAGTAAACAAATACCAGGGCAAATGCTTGTACATGAGTCTAACTTTAAAACTTTCTTACTCAGGACTTTAGCCTATCTCTCTACTGTTCCTAAGTAACTTGGAGAGGTCCCTGACCACAGATTTTCCTAGGGCAATACATCTCCTGATTTCCTGCCTCCTGCCTGGTACCAAAGGTTTTCATTGCGGATCCAAGTAAGATGCATTGTCGACAGTTTAAATCTTTTCTCCATCAATTATGATGTCATCTATTGGTACGGTGGTGGGAATTTTCATTTTCTTGATGTTGAGATGAAATCCATAGTAAAGGCTGTAGTGTTTGATCTTGTGCAACAACTATTCCAAGACGTCTTCACTCACACCAAGCAAGGTTGTGTCATCTGTGTAACACAGGTTATTGATGAGTCTTCCTCCATTCCTGATGCCACACTCTTCTTCAAAGAGTCCATAAACTTTAGTCCAGTCATAGCTCATAGTTACGAAGAGACCTGAGTACACAAAGAAGCCAGAAAGTAGGAGAAAGGGATACAAAAGGAATCCAAATGACCAGGAGTCTGATTTGGACTTTATTTTCATTATTATGTGCCATTGAGATGAGTATGACTTTGACTTTGTAGTTTGTATTGTTTGTGGTGATTCTATAATCAGTAGATCTGAATCCTTTGCCATCCTCCTAATGCCTGATATAATTGAGCCCATTGCTGCAATCTCTGTGTGAACATATCTTATTGAAGGTCTTCCTCTCTTTTCCAAGGACCGGTGCCTTCTAACAACGTCCTTAGAGTATGTGAGATGGAGCTTCAACATCTTTATCTCTTAGGAGTTGGACTTTAACTCCCCAGTATTTTGAGAAAAATAGACACCTGTCCTTTAAAGCTATCTACATTTGATATTTTTGCTAATGCAGAAATAGGGAACTAAAACAAATGAAATTATTTGGCCAAGTCAATATGGAGAACACACTCAACTTCTGTTAGGTTTTGAAAGTGACCCCATGGTTTGGGAAAGTGGTCTGCAAGCATATGAATCAAAATTTCCTGGGAATAGTTTTCAGAGTTTGTCTCTGTCTTTTAGTATGTCCTTCTGAGACCATAATACTCGTTTACTTGGAGCCTTTCTCCCAACATTTTGAAGTTCAGAACAGTCTTTCAAGTGCATAAGAAAAGCAGATGGAATATTTAGTGCAGTTGCTAAAGCCATAAAAGAAAAAAATTAACCAAGATTATTAGGCTCCCCGTTTCTCTTCTCCCATAAAACAAGCAATTGGCAATAAATGCCATTCTGCTTTTTAACAGATGAATGCCCAGTTGTGATAAATCCACCAGCATATTCTGGGGACGTATATTTTACTACAGACATTTTAAGGAGTGGACCAGTTTTTTTAAAGGAATGGCGAAGAAGTTTAAACTTTTCAAACCAGTGTAAGGCCTGGACCATAGGAGATCCAGTACCCTTGGGACCAGAATCCAAAATTAAAGTGTAATCCATCTGCCTCTGACTCTTTTCTTGGCAAAAGTTTTCTGTCAGAATTTCTATCTTTTATCCCCTTTATGTTTTTATTGAGCCTGATACTTCATCCTGGGTTTAGGGAGCACACATATATTCTTGCATGTATTTTGGGGTAGAAAGGAAAGGCCACGGAGGGTGAATAGATAGTCCTCATTCAGATCTCCAGTGAACAGGGAATTTGAGATTTGGATTCTAATACTTGGCTCTTCTTTTCATTTTACTCAATTTAGTACTTGTCCAGCAGCGGAAGAAGATAGTGCAATGACCCGGATGTTTAAAAGTTGAATTCCTAAACCAGGTTTTTGCAACTCATCAAATGAATGACCTTGAGCAAATCAGATCTGAACAGATGTCTACGTAACTAGGGTTTCTAGATTTTCTCAGTTTTAAAACCGGGACTGTCTTACCAAGACAGGTTGAGTTAGTAACCCTAGTTCTGGCCTTAACTCATTTTTATTATGCACAATTTCTCCTTGGGAAGATTCTGCAGACCACTAATTTAAAATACAGCGCACTCTCATAACACTATGCTCTGTCTTCTTCCTTAAATCTTCCTTAGCTTAATTTATCTGGTCGCCCCACACACAGGGAGGGATGCCGCATAACCATCTACCCAGCATGCTCCACATTGCTCTCACTCCTGCCCTCTCCCACATTCCCTTTCCCATCTGTATTTTCCATTACAGTCAGTGATATGGCCATCTATCTTACTATCCAGCTGGTAATTAGTAAGGGATCTTTCAATCCTTGTTATTTTTTCATCCCATATATATAAAAAACTTAAATTCATTGCCAGTTCTGACTCACGTTGTTATTGTTGTTAAGTGCCACTGAGTCAGTTGTGATCTTATGAATCCTGAGCCCTGGACTATCCTTGGCCAACCTCAAAATCTGACACACTTGGCCCCTGGCTGCAGTCACTGTGTCAAACCACCTGGCTGAAGGTCTTCCTCTCTTTTGTAATCCTCCCATCTTTTGAATCATGACGTCCTTCTCCAAGGAATAACCTCTGTTAGCCATATTCCCAACTATGTGAGATGAAGCTGTATCAACTTTGCCTCCACAGAACACGCTGGCTGCACCTCTCCAAGGCATATCTGTTCATTCTTGTGGCAGTTCATGGGATATTCTGCTGTCTCCTCCAACACCACAGTTCAAAGGCATCAATTCTTCTGTGATCCTTAGTCATGATCCATCTCTTACCAGCATAGCAAGTGATTCAAAAGCTCATCATCTGAATCAAGGTCACCTTAGTCCTCAAGTTAATATCATTGCTCCAAAGTAATCTGGAGAGGTTACTGACTTCAGACTTTCCCAGTGCAATTCTTCTTCTCATCTCTTGACTGCTGACACCGAGTATATTGATTGTGGATCCAAGTATGATAAAGTCCCTGACAGTTTTAGTCTTTCCTCTACTTAGTATGAGCAGAGAACTGCCAGAAGTCCAGGCTGGGTTTAGAAGGGGTTGTAGTACTAGGGATATTGTAGCTGATGGTAGATGGATCTTAGCTGAAAGCAGGGAATACCAGAGGAATTGTATATCTCTGTTTCATTGACTATGCAAAGGCATTTGACTGTGTGGATCATAGCAAACTGTGGCTGACTCTGAGAAGAATGGGAATCCCAGAACACTTGATTGTGCTAATGTGAAACCTATACTTGGACAGGAGGCAGTCATCAGAACAGAGAAAGGGAACACTGCATGGTTCAAATCTGGGAAGCGCGTACGCCAGGGATGCATCCTATGTCCATACCTTTTCAACCTGTATGTAGTACAGATAATCTGGGAGGCTGGACTCTCTGAGGAGAAACGTGGGGTCAAGATTGGTGGAAGATCTATCAACAATCTGCAATATACAGATGACACAATCCTGCTTGATGAAACTGAGGAGGACCTGAAGCACTTGCTTGAAAGAGTCAAGGACTGCAGCCTACAATATAGATTGAGGCTCAATGTCAAGAAGACAAAGAGTCTTACCACTGGACCAATTGGCAGCATCAGGATGGATGGTGAAGAGATAGATTTTTCACAGCTTTAGTTTGTTTGGCTCCACAATCAACACTCTTGGCACCAGTAGCCAGGAAATTAAAAGACGTATTGCCATAGGAAAGACTGCTGTTAGGGACCTCTCCAAAGTTCTGAAGAGCAATGGTGTCTCTCTGAAGACTAAGGTGCATCTGATACAGGCCATGGTCTTTGCTATCACTTTTTATGCATCAGAATGTTGGACAGTGACTAACGAGGATAGAAGGAGAATTGATGCCTTTGAGCTGTGGTGCTGGAGAAGAGTATTGAGGGTACCAGGAACTGCTAGGAAAACAAACAGATTCATCCTGGAGAAGGTTAACCCAGGCTGCTCCTTGGAGGCAAGGATTCTGAGGCTCCATCTAACATACTTTGTACATGTTGTAAGGAGGTACCAGTCCTTGGAGAAGGACATCATGCTTGGGAGGGTGGATGGGCATCACAGGAGAGGAAGGCCCTCTATGAGATGGATTGATCCAGTGACTGGGGTAATCAGGATGGGTGTCGCTTGCGACTCATAGTGACCCTATGTACAACTACCTAGTATGACGTCACCTATAAATCCAGTGGTGAGAATTTTGGTCTTGATATTGAGATGCAATCCATATTGAAAGCTGCAGTGTTTGATCTTCTACAGTAAGTGTTTCAAGTTCTCATCACTTTCAGCTTACAAGGTTGTGTCATTTGCATAAGGCAGGTTACCGGAGAGTCTTCCTTCAGTTCTGATACCACGTTCTTCTTCACCGAGTCCAGTTTCTAAAATAATTTGTTCAATAGACAGATTTAATAGGTGTGGTTAAAGCATACAACCTTGATACACAACTTTCTTAATTTTGGTCCACGTAGTAGTGCTCCTTTGCTCTGTTCATATAATAGCCTCTTGCTCTAAGTATAGGTTCCTCATGAGCACAATTAAGTATTGTAGGATTTCCATTCTTATCAATATTAGCCATTTGTTATGATGACACAGTCAAACACATTTGTATAGTCAATGAAACACAAATAGACATTATTCTGGTATTCTTTGCTTTCAACAAGGATCCATCTGATATCAACATTCACCTGCTTCATGCCATAGCCTTTTCTTTTTTTAAAAATTAATTTCAATGAACATTTACAGAGATTTTGGATTTCTATTCATTCATTGTTGCACTTTTCTCCCTGCCCACCCCACCGCCACCCCCAGCCATAGCCTTTTCTAAATCCAGCATAAATTACTCTTAGTTCTCTGTATTTGTACTGTTAGAGCCATTTTTGAATGATCTTCAGCAGTATTTTGCTTGCATGTGATATTAATGATATATTTCAATAATTTCCACATTCTATTGGGTCATCGTTCTTAAGATATGTGGCTCTCTTCCAGTCACTTGCCCAGACAGATATCCTCCAATTTCTTGGCATAAACTGGTGAGCATGTCCAGGACTGAATCTATCATTTGAAACATGTCAGTTGGTATCCCCTCAAATCCTGAGGCCTCATTGTTTTGTTAATACAGTCATTGCAGCTTGAACTTCTTCCTTCCTTACCATTGGCTCTTAATATAGGGTACTTGATATGCATTTAAAATTCTGACAATAAATAAGGAAGATAGTAGAATTGAAGGCTTTGAGTTGTGATGTTGGCAATGAGTATTGAATATGTCAGGAACTGTCAAAAGAACAGATTTGTCTGGAAAAAAGTATAACCAGGGCACTCTTTAAATACACTCATGGTGAAACAACACTTCACATGCTTTGAGTATATTGTTAGGAGGGGTTAGTCCTTGGAAAAAAGACTTAGAAAGTTGTTTTCAAAATGCTTAGAAAGGTGGCGGGTCAGCAAAAGAGAAGAAGGCCCTAAATGAAATTGACACAGTGGCTACAGAAACAATCTCAAGTACATCAGAAATGATAAGGATGACACAGGCAGAGACAGATTTGATATTTATAGGGTCATTATAAGTTATTTTGACAATGACTAAGGGTACTGCGGGGGGGGGGGGGGAATCCCAAACAAAACAACAAACCAAAATCATATACCTTTGAGTTGGGGTGCTGGAGAAGAGCACTGAACATACCGTGGACTGCCAAGAGAACAAATATATCTGTCCTGGAGAGAGTGAAACCAGGTTACTCTTGGAAATAAGGATTTTGAAGCTCCATCTCACATACACTGGGCACATTGGCAAGAGGGACTAGACCTTGGAGAAGGACATCATGCTTGAAAGGTTGGAAGGAAAACACAAGAAAGGAAGACCTTGGAGGAGATGCATTGACACAGTAACTGGGGTAATTAGCGTCGATGTGTTGAAAACAGTGAGATTGGCTCAGGATAGCGCAAGGTTCACAGCTATTATACATATGGTTGCCGCTGACTTGAGGGCGCATCCCAACAACAACAGTAGTATTTGACTTAACAATATGTAACAGTAACAACCACAACTTCGTATATGAGAGTTAACAGAGGACAATACTTCATAAGTTTCTTAATCACAACAAAACACACTGAGGAAATAAATTGCTGGTTCTGGGGTGCTAATATAGTCTTGATGAACTTTATGTTTAACTGGCATTATATGGCCCACAATGAAAATATTCTGCATCCTGTCAGAAGAGACACTGAAGATTGCACTGGAGCGTAGAGAAGCCAAAGCACAAGGAACAATTCAAGATACTAAAGAGCTGAACAGAAGATTCCAAAAGGCAACACGGAATGACAAAGCAAAATACTACAATGAAATGTGTGAGGAGCTAGAGTTAGAAAATCAAAAGTGCCGAACTCGCTCAGCATTTCTTAAGCTCAAGGAACTGAAAAACAAATTCAAACCTAGAGTTGCTA
>NW_006399785.1:15395873-15412382 GCF_000299155.1 Elephantulus edwardii | reverse complement strand
AACAACAACAACAACAACAACAACTTTGGTGAATAACAATTGAGAGTCTTAAAATATTGAAAGTAGTCATCCCAAATACAATTATTGTTTGATCTCTCCCTATCAAGAGCAAAGAAGTGGTAAGTAAAGTGAAGAGTTATGAAAATAATTAGTCTGAAGAGCTAATGGACAACATGAACTTCAACTTTCATGGGCCTGAGATTGGAAGAATTAGATGGATTATTTTTTTGTCATTATATTTAAGTGATGGTTTACAAGAAATATTGATTTTTCATATAGTCATTCATTGATTTTTTTAGAATGTTAATTACCATTAATGGGGTTAATTTATTACACCATCTAATCAATGCATTGCTTTGTGTTGCTTTCCCTGGATAGGGTAATGATAGAGAAGATATTGGACAGAGTGAAGGAAAATGTGGAACAAAAATTTTAAAAAAAGATTAGAAAAAGTATCCTTGATGGTCTAATGGAGTCTAGTGGCACTCCGAAGATTATGACCGTTAGTCATTTTTTGCAAAACTCCATAACTTTCAGTCAAACAATAACTTAACCTGTAAGGTGATAAATAATTTGAAGCAGACACTCACTTTTTAGAATAAAATACCCTAGACCCAGGAATTCCACTACTGGAGATATACCCTAAAGAAATCAGAGTTACAACTCAGAGTGATGCATGAATACCCAAGTGTACTGCTGCATTATTCATGATAGCAAAGAGATGGAAGCAACTCAAGTGTTCCTCAACAAATGGATGGATAGGAAAAGCCATGGCACGTCCACACAATGCAATATTACACAGCATTGAAAAACAATGAACTTGTAAACATTACACAATATGGGTGAACCTCGAGGACCTCATACTGAGTTAAATATCTCAGTCATAAAAAGACAGACACTGGGTAACACTACTGTTCAAGAATAGGAATGATTTGGGGGGTTTGGTGGAGAATATGAAAAGAGTGGATCTATACTAACAATGCATCATAACAGATGATGGGGTAAACATCCAGAAAAGAATAATTAATTATATATGAAGTCTAAATTGCTCCTAATCCAGTCCACCGTCTTCACAATTACTTGCTATGCATGAGAAATCTGGACAATGACTAAGAATGATAGAAGGAGAATTGATGCCTTTGAGCTGTGGTGCTGGAGAAGAGTGTTGAGTATACCACAGACTGCTAGAAGAACAAACAGGTTTGTCCAAGAGAGGGTGAAAGCAGGCTGCTCCTTGGAGGCAAGGATTCTGAAGCTTTGTCTGACATACTTTGGGCATGTTGCAATGAGGGACCAGCGCTTAGAGAAGGACAGTATTCTTGGGAGAGTGAAGGGACAGCACAAGAGAGAAAAACCTTTGTCGGACTCAGTGACGGGGGTAATGTAGGTAGGTGTGTCAGAGACAATAAGGTGGGTTCAAGATAGAGCAGGATACAGGGCTGTTGTACATGGGGTCACTATGAGTCGCAAATGACTCAACAGCACATAGCAACAACATTTACGACAGCAATCCAGAACAAGAGATATGTTGCAAAGTGGACTAGGTGAGGGGTTAGGGAGGGGCAGGGAAACGTGCAACAATGAATGAATGCAATTTTTTAAAAAAACTACATTTAAAGTCAAAATAGCCACATTTGCCCAAGGGTAAAGGCCTGAAGGTAGGAAGGGGTAGGGCAAAGGGATTTATGAAGGTGAAGGTTACAGGGAGGAAGTGAGATTGTGAGTATTGTAAATGTGCAAAGGTATATGCTTTGAATCCATTGGCTATTTGGGAAAAATAAGGACAATCACCTCCCTTGTGATTTACTGTCTCTGAAAACCCACTGGAAGGTCAGTGATGTTTGGTTCTGACTTGAAGGCACACAGCAAAGATAGATGCTATAAAAACAGCATGTGAATGATTCTATTAAAATTAATATGCTTCATGAATTTTCACTAAAATCACAATTTTAAAAATGAGATCATGTACTTTGAGATAAGACATCCTGTATCAAACTCTCAACTAATAAATGTCAAAATTAGACTATGAAACGTCAGCCATATGAAACATTCTTCTCTCCCTCCTGAAAAAAAATGATAATTGTTTCTTTCATAGTTTAAACCCACTCACTTTTGCATTTTAAAGTCATTTATAACCTAATTAGATTGAACTTAGAGGCAGTGAAAACGCAGCCATTAATGCGCTGATAGCTTCAGTTCAACAGAAGTGGTGATAATTGTATCATGAGCAGACTAAATCTAGAACTTGTGAATGCTTGTTAATGCTTGAAAAGGCACCCCTTAATTCTTGGACTGTGGAAATGCGTGAGTGAGGCTACCAAATCTTCTCGCCCAGTCCAATCAGCTGACAGTGGGAGGACACAGTGTCGGGCAGAGATCCAGAGAATATGAGTACAGCACAATGATTTTTCCCCACACTTACATGGGTGACTTAATGGTAAGAAGCTGCATGGTAATCCCGAAGGTAGGTTCAAATCTATCAGATGCTTCATGGGAGAAGGATGGGCGGCCTCCTCCTGTGTGATTTACTGTCTCTGGAAACATGCTGCGAGGTCAGCTACGGGTCAGATCTGACTCAAAGGCCCACAGCAACAACAACAGTCAACATGGAGATACTCACGTTGAAACTTTCCTGTTTTTAGATAGATCTCAACTAATTCAGCAATGCATCACTCACCATGTTTGTACTGGCATATAATCAAAGCCTAGTGGTATGGTAGGAAGAAGAAGTGCCTATTCTGAAGGCACTGATGACAATTAAGCTGCCAGGATAGAGCAGGGCTTAGAGCTGTTGTACATAGGGTCGTTATGAGTCTCAGGCAACCCAACAGCACATAACAACAACAACAACAACGTGTCACTCCTCAGTGATGCACATACTTCAGAAGCACTCTAACATAGCCTTCTATTTTATCTTTTTCTTGGATCTTAATGTCTGAAAAAAATCTTATTGCTGTGAATTTTTTCTTATAAACCTTAGACTTACCATTCCAGACAGCATAATCCTCTCTTGTGGAAGCTTCTCAGGGTCTTGCAGCATAATTAGCAGCATCCTTGAACAATACCCACTGGATGCCGGGAGAACTCCTTCCAAACATGCTAAGAAGAAATGTCCCGACACTGTCAATTATGCTTGGAGAGGTCAAACCTCTGGCTGTTGAGAAGCCCTGACTGAAAGTATGTCTCCCTTAAGTAGGACTAGGACTTGTCTTGTACTGATAACAGTGTTCAGTACACGGCAGACCCTAACATTGGTTAACCAGCTGACTGAGAATCTGCCTTGGAGTCACATTCACTCTTGTACGGGGACACAGGAGAAATATACCATCTCAGTCTAGAAAAAACTCCAGGGAAGCCACTTAAAGGAGATAGTGTGTGAGCAGAGACATGAGATAGGAGTGAGCTTCACCCTGCTGGCAAGGGGACAGAGATGGGAATCCCAGAAAGACAGAATGGCATTGGCAAGGAGAAGAAAGTAAGATGGAGTGCGAAATGCTTGATACATTGTTGGTAATGTTGGTAGTGGAGACAGAGGCTGAAGGTGTACAGTGATAAAACCATAATGGCGAGGAATATGGCAGAGGCAATGACGATCAATTTCTACTTTATGACATCTGATTGGTAAAAGAACGCTGCTCTGAAGTCGTTAATTTGCCTACTTATGCCTTTGATTGGTTTTTTTTTATTGACAAGTTGATGCTTCATGAAATAACTTCACCCTTATAATTCAAATTTCTCTTTTTTTTTTAGTTTTACTCAGCAACTATCACTTCTGATCATTTTTCCATTAATTGCACATAACACGGCTTTCCTTTAAATATATTATTTTAAAACACTTTGTTTTACAGTTCACTTCATGGCTTAAACTTCAGCAGACAGTGGACATAAATCTCTCCTGAAAGAAAATGGAAGTTGTCTGATTTAATTTCATATCAATTCCCTGTTGCTTTGGAAGAGGAATGGAGAACAGGGAGGAAAAATCTTTTTGCAAACCCTTGAAGTTGGTCCGTATTTTATTTCTGCTACAGAGTTACTGTTTTAAATGGAACAGATTGCTCTTAAATTGCCTGTGTTTAAAGGTCAGGTATTGAACTCATATTTTGGGATAGGATTCACAATTTTGAATAAAAGTAGCAATTTAATATTGAGGTGAAACCAAAAAGCTGGCAGCAATGAAGTTTAAGAAATAACAGGTTCCGAGTCAAATAGAATTAGCTTGAATTGTGGTTCCTCTGCTCACTAGCTCTGTGATCTTAAGCAACTTATATTCCTCTTCTTCCGCTTTAAATGTATCATCTTTAAAAAGGTAGGAGACTGCAAACGGCCATCCTCAAAAACGTAGTGATTTGAAAGATTAGCAGTCTGTTAGTTTGCTTCCAAATCTTCCGTTTGGACCCAGCTCAACATTAGTGACCTCTCAGAAATACTTAAGAGCAGTGATGTAAGAAGGATGTACTTAAGAGCAATGATGTAAGAAGGATGACTAAGGTGTGCCTGATTCAGGCCATGTTCTTCTCAATCATTTGCTGTGCATCTAAGAGCTGATCAGGAGGGATGACAGAAGAATTGGTGCTTTTGAGTTGTGTTGGAGAAGTGTACTGAACATCACATTGGCTGCCAAAAGAACAAACATATGTTTGGAAAAGTGCAGCCAGAGTGCTCCTTGGAGGCAGAAATGGCAAAGCTTTGTCTCTCATACTTTGGACATGCTGCTAGGACAGGCTATTCCTTGGAAAGGAATGTCATGTTTGAAAAGATGAATGCTCAATGAAAGTAGAAGACCTCCCACAAGCTGGATTGACCCAGCGGCTGCAGCAATGGCTCAAATATGTCAGGAGTGATGAGGATGGCACAGGGTAAGACAGGGTTGTTTTTCACAGCGTCACTACTCGTCATACTCCATTGGTAGCATCTAACAACAGCAACAATGGGACTGACTTGTTTGTAATCCTTGTGTCATTCACTAGGGTGACCAGATTAGGGACAGAGGATTCATTTCCTAGGTGGCTCACCCACATGCCTGGAAAGCTGATGTTGCCGATTTCTTGGGACCTTAACTGGGTTTGAAAATGAGAGCACCTATATGTGGCCTCTCAACCTTGATGGTTTCAGGGTGACTGACAGCTTACATGCTGGCTGATTTCCTTCAGGATGAGCATTCCAAAAGAACTTGTTAGACACTGTGTGGTTTCTTCTGGTGACTTGACTCAAAAGCACCACTCCTGTCATGTGCTCTTACTTGAAACCATTAAACTTCAGCGTGGGCCAAGGACATCAGCTCTCAGCGGAACAGTGTCAAGTCACGTTTATAGGAGAACCTGTGGGAGGAGGGAGCACCTGCAGCATCTTTGGAAGATATTGGCTCCCTGGCGGGCTACTCCATGGAGGGACGCACCACTAACCCAAATGCTCTTTAGTTGCTTGAATCCACAGAAGCTCCTCGGGAGAAAAAACACAATGTCATCCTGTGTGATTTACTGATTTGAAAATATAATGGAAGGTCAACTACTAGTCAGTTACAAATCTGTGGTAATGAATTTAAAAAAAAAGGTTATTGTAAGCTGCCATGAAGTTGGTCATAATCTCATGACCATGTGCCAAAGGGTCTTTCTTTCTTTTGCTGCCTCTGCTGATAAGAAAGTCTCCAAAGTACTGAAGAGCAATGGTGTCACTCTGGAGACTAAGATGAGTCTGATACAGGCCATGGTCTTTGCAATCACTTGTTATGCATCAGAGAGTTGGACAATGACTAGGGAGGATAGAAGGAGAATTGATGCCTTTGAGCTGTGGTGCTGGAGAAGAGTATTGAGGGTACCATGGACTGCTAGGAAAACAAACAGATTCAGCCTAGAGAGGGTTAAACCAGGCTGCTCCTTGGAGGCAAGGATTCTGGGGCTTCATCTGACATACTTTGGACATGTTGCCAGGAGGGACAGAAGTCCCTTGGAGAGGGACATCATGCTTGGTAGGGTGGAGGGATAGCAAAGAAGAGGAAAGCCCTCTATGAGATGGATTGATTCAGTGACTGGGGTAATCAGGATGGGTGTGTCTGAGGCAGTGCAATTAGCACAGGACAGAGCATGGTTTAGGGCTGTTGTACACAGGGTCGCTATGAGTTGCAAGCAACTCAATGGCACGTAACAACAACAACAACAACCATCTTTCCAAACACTATGGAAAGCATAACCTCTCCTACCAACACACCCAAAGTATGTGGGGTGAACCTTCACTATCTTTGCCTCCAAGGAGCACTGTAGCTGCACATTCTCTGATACATATCTGTTTGTTCTTTTGTCAGTTTATGGGATCTTCAGCACTCTTCTCCAGTACCACAGTTCAAAGGCATCAATTCTTCTTCTGTCATCCTTTGTCACTATCCAGTTCTTAGATGAGTAGCAAGGGACTGGAAAGACCTTGAATCAGGGGCACCTTAGTCCTCAAACTGACATCGTTACTTCTCAACATTTTCATGTGGTCCCTGACTGCAGAGTTTCCCAGTGCAATACATCTCCTGATCTCCTGACTGCTGGTACCAAATATATTGACTACGGATCGAAGTAAGATGAAGTCATTGACAGTCTCAATCCTTTTTCTGCCCATTGTACTATTGCTTCTCAGCCCAGTGACGAGGATTTTTGTTTTCTTGATACTGAGATGAAATATGTATTGAATGCTGCAATGTTTCATCTTCTGCAGCAAAATCTTAAGTTACCTCACTTTCAGCAAGCAAGATTGTGTCATCTCCATAAAGAAGGTTTTTGGTGAGTCTTCCTTCAATCTGGATGCTACATTTTTCTTCATAGAGTCCCACTTCTTAGATAATTTTCTCAGAATATAGATTAAATAAGTATGGAGAAAGGATATATCCCTGAAGCACACCTTTCCTAATTTTAAACCATGTAGTATTCCCTTTCTCTGTTTTCACAATAACCTCTTTATCTAGGTCTAGGTTTCCCATGAGCATGGTCAAGTGTTCTGGGATTCCCACTCTTCTTAATGTTACACATAATTTGTTATTATAATACAGTCAAATACCTTTGCATAGCCAGTAAATCACAAATAGACATTTATCTGGTATTCTTTGATTTCAGGCAGGATCCACCAGACATCAGCAATGATATCTCTGGTGTCACAGCCTCTTCCTATCCAGCTTGAATATCTGGCAGTCCTCTGTGTACTTCTGTAACAATTTTTGGGTGATTCAAGCAAAATTTTGCTTGAATGTGATTTTATTTATTTTGCAAAATAATTTCCACGTTCTGTCAGATGACCTTTCTTGGGACTGGGAATGAACATTGATCTCTTCCAGTAAGTTGGCCGGACAACTGTCCTCCAAATTTAATTACAGTTAAGAACTAAAATAGGAATCACCATGAGTTAGATTTGACTCACTGGCAATTATCATGTATTCGTTCTCTTTGCTTACAGTTCAAGATCTTTCCTCACTAATTTGGCTCTCTTCCAGCATCTGTTATTAAGTTGAACTACTTTACATTCAGTTATACATTGTTGTTGTTAGGTATCCTTGAGGCAAAGTACAACTCATACCCCATGAACAACAGATATGAGCCTTGTCCTCCTGTCCTGTGCCATCCTCAGAATCTCTGCACACTTGATCCCATTGCATTGCCTGTTTTAATCCACTTAATTGAGGATCACCTTCTCTTTCATGTCCCTCCATCTTCCCAAGAATGATGTTTCTCTCTAAGGAGTAGCCTCTCCTAGCAACATGCTCAATATATGTGAGATGAAGTCTCATCATCTTTGCCTCCAAAAAGCACTCCGGCTGCACCTTCTTGAAGACAAATTCATTCTTCTGACAGTCCATGGGCTATCCAGTATTCTTCTCCAACATCACAACTATATATAAA
Source organism: Elephantulus edwardii (assembly GCF_000299155.1). NCBI lineage: Eukaryota > Metazoa > Chordata > Mammalia > Macroscelidea > Macroscelididae > Elephantulus > Elephantulus edwardii. The sequence continues at coordinate 15,404,511 of NW_006399785.1, read as the reverse complement.
CTCCTCTAAGTCATCATTGACAAATTCACCTGTCTCATATCTTTATCTTTCACAATATCTTTTTGATCCAGTACCATCTTCCAGTAATATTGACTTTCAAAAGTACAGATGCCTGTTCACTTTTACCCATCTCCATAATCACCATGATATATGAAAATACTGTGCTTTTACCAGAAGTAGTTATCTTTTTAAATTTGACCTTTCAATGAAAACTTATACAATTACGTATCCATAAAATAAAATAAAATAAAAAAAAAAAAACAACCCACAAACCACCAATACACTAGCTCCTTCAAGGATAGACTTCTTTCAGTTCCTAATACTCTTTGACAGGACTTGGATCATTTTCACTACTCTTACTATTGTTAGGTGCTATTGACTCTGACTCATAACACCCCAAAATCCAAGGTGGAGACAAGGGATTCAGCCCTCAGTGGAAGGAATGACAAGGTCACATTGGTACAAGCTGTAAAATGAGAATTGCATTTGCAACATCTTGGGAACATAGTGGAGCTTTGGTAGCGTAGGCCGCAGGGAGACGCACTGTCAGCCCAAAGGCCACATCTCTCTCGTGGTTCCAGTCCTTTGGAAGCTCGTCAGGAGAAAGGCAGTCTTCTCCTGTGCAATCTACTGCTTTGGAAACTCAGAGGAGGATCAGCCGTGAGTCAGTTTTGAGTCAATGTCAATGTTAGTTGCTGTTGGTAGTGTGCGCTTGCTGCCAATTAAGAATTGATGCAGACTCCTTCAGTCAGTTTTCAGAGGCAGTAAATCACACTGAAGGAGACTGCATATCCTTCTTCCATGAAGGAGCTGGTGGATTTGAACTGTGAGCTTTGGGTACTGCAGTACAGCTTCTACCACTAGGCAGCCAGAGCTCCTTGATGCCAACGAGACATTTTTTTAAAATAAGCTGCTAGTTGCTAATAAGCTGGCCACTCCTCATGAACACATGAATAACGTAATAAAAGGCTACCTGGTCCTGTCCCTTTCCTAATTTTAAACTATGTGGTGTTCCCTTGTCTATGACTCAATGCCACTTAACAACATACAGGCCTGTTTCTAATTGTTTTTGGTCAAACATTCTTCTAGGTTGTATAGCCCTGGTGTGTCCACTTGCTGTATACAGAGGTAACTTGTTGTGTTGCTGTGAAGCTGAACACTGTGACACTGATGAGTCAAATGTGATAATGGACAGTGTTTGGTGGCGCTCCCCGATTAAAACAAGCTTGGAAGCAGGAGTGACATCTACTTCCATAAATAGCTTGCCACTGGAAACCCTATGAACCTGGAGAAAGGATGAAACCCACACAAGTGTCGAGGTCTTTCATTCATAGGGTCGCTATGAGTCACCTACGACTTGACGGCACTTAACAACAACAACAAAAAAAACAACAACAACAGTGTTCCCTGCTCTGTTCACGCAACGGAGTCTTGGTCTAGGTATAGGTTTTGCATGAGTACAATCAGGTGGTCTGGGGTTCCCATTCTTCTCAATGTTAGCCATAACTTGCTATGATCCATATAATTAAGTGCCTTTGCATAGTTGATAGAACACACGTAAGCATTTTTCTGGTATTCTTTTCTTTCAGCGTCAGGGTTCTAGCCTCTCCCCATACTTACTGAATCTGTATGCTGATATTGAAATTGTTTGAGAATTGGGACTCTGTGAAGAAACATGTGATATCAGGATTGAAGGAAGACTCATCACTAACTTTTGTTATACAGAAGGTACAACCTTGCTTGTTGAAAGTGAGGAGTACTTGAAGCACTTGCTTCAGAAGGTTAAACAATGCAGCCTTCAATATGGATTGAACCTCAATGTCAAGAAAGCAAAAATCCTCCTCGCTGGACTACTTGTTAACATCCTGATGGAAGGACAATGGAGTGAGACTCTCAACAACTTCATTCTACTTGGATCCACATTCAACACACTTGGTCCCAGCAGTCAGGAGATAAGGAGATGCATTGCACTGGGAAAAGTTGTAGCCGGGGACATCTCCAAATTACTGAGTAGTAATGATGGCCATTTGAGGACTAAGGTGTGCCTTATTCAGGCCACAACCTTTTCAGTCACTTTCTATCTGAGAGCTGGACAATGACTAAGGATGACAGAAGAAGAATTGATCCCTTTAAACTACGGTGCTGGAGAAGAGTATTGAAGGTTCTTTGAACGGCCTAAAGAACAAACAAATACCTTGAAGAAGCTGCAGCCAGGGTGCAGGAATGATCTAGAGGACATTATGTTGAGTGGAAGAGACAGTCACAAAAGGACAAAACTGTATAAAATCCCTGTTAGTCAATGCTTAGTGAATGCTACATGTGGCAGATTTACTGTGACAGTGGTCCTAGATTATATTTTCCCTTTTACTTCTTTCTTTTTAAAGCAGTTGTTCCCCATTCCCTTCATTTCCAGCCCTGGGGAACTACCAATCTATGTTTGTTCGTGTACATTTCACTGTTTGAAATATTTTTTGAAAATGGGATTTATTCATTACTTCTCCTTTCTTATCTGATTTATTTCCCCTGACGTAATGTTATCTAGGCTCGTCCATATCATATTGCTTTTGTTGTTGGCCATTTACTTGATTCTGACTTATTCCCAACCCTATAAGACAGAATTGAATTTCCCCAGAGAATTTTAAAGGGTGTAATGCTTTGCAGGATAGAAACAGATTGTCTCATCATTTTTTTTTTCCTCACAAAGCAGTTGGTGGCTTTGAACTTCTGACCTTTCAGCAAAGAAACAAATTGCCAGAACTTTTATTCTACCAAGTGAGCAAGTGAGCCTTTGATGGGTTTGAACTTCTGACCTTGCAGTTGTAACAAAGTGCTTAATCACTGCATGACCAGAGCTGCTATTCTTGTCTTATGCATCAAGATTTTATTTTCCTTATGGCTTCTTAAAGCTTAAGTAGATGTGTATAGAGAAGTTTCTCTCAAGTAAATGGCTCACAGTATTGTCAAGAATATCAAGTATCAAGCCCAGGGGCCAGATGTCAGACTGGAGACTCTCTGACTCACTTAACTGTATGGGCTGATGAACCCAAGATTGGGAAGTAAGATGCCAGGTTGCTGGTCAAGGTATAAGAGCTGGAGCTTAGATGGTGGTTTGTTAGGTGCTATTGAGGTGAGTACAAGCTATAGTGACCCTATGAACCCAGTCCTATCCTGTGCCATCCTCACACTTCCTGACGGATGAGAGTCCATTGTGACAGTCAACTGTGCCAGTTCACCTGGTTGAGGGAGATCAGATGAGAAGTCAAATAAAAGACCCAGAAAAATAAAATGTGAGACCAAGATTGTTAGGTTAGGTTAGGTTAGTGGACTTAAAGAAGAAATCAGAGAGAATGAGAGAAAGCTTAATGCAGCTTTATTAAAGGGGGGTGGGGGTGGAAGGGGAGCTCCCGGATGAGTTCCTCATCCTGGAGAGGCAGAATGGGAAGTCACACTGTGAACTTACTGGGAAGGATTTTTATCAACAGAGTCTTTAGAGAGGGACATTCCACTGATTTAGAGCCACCTGCTAGCTTAGACAGGCAAGGCCATTTTCTTATCTTCAACAGCAAGGCCATTAGCATTTGAGTTCTGAATTCTTCATTCTTCTCTTTGGCCTCTTTGCCCAGACTAACAAAGATAAAGTAGGAAAAAAACAGAGAGAGCTTTGCTAGAGTGTTGCTATATATTGTATAATCTATTTTGTATTCAGTTTGTATCTCCAATTAAACTTTCTTTGAAATGATTGGCTGCTTATGGCTGCTTTCATGGAAGTGATTACATCATACAAAAAACTAATCATAAGAGATGAATGGTATTTATAACTGCTAAACTATTAAAAAAATGATAGGCCAGTCAAGTGGAGAAGCAATACTAAACACAACAGATATCCATTCACCAGATCAAGAACTGTAGATTTGTCCTCATCTTTTGTTGTTTTGCTCAATGCTGCAGTAAATGTTGACAGATAAGCATTTGAAACCCTGCTGTTCATTCCTACGAGTGAGATTGCTGAGTCAAATGATAAGTGTATGTTTCAAGTTTTGAGGAATTGTCAGACCTTTTCCAGAGTGATCACAGCATTTTACATTCTCACCAGCAATACAATGGCTCCACATTCTTATCAATACTTGCTATTTGCTGCCTGTCTAGATGCCTTGCTTTCTAAACATCAATCTGGTGTGATGGACTTTTGATCTGTATTTCCTAGTGACTAATGATAAGTCTGGTGTATGAACAGAGTGGGGAAATACTGCATGGTTTGGAATTGGGAAGGGATTGCACCAGGGTTGTGTTTTCTCCCCATACCTATTTCATCTTTATGCTGAACAAATGATTCGAGAAGCTGGACTCTATGAAGAGGAACGTGGCATCAGGATCAGAAGGAGATTCTGTATAGCACTTTCTCAAAAAGTTGGAAATAGAAATACCATTTGACCCAGCAATTACACTACTGAGAACATACCATAAAGAAACCAGAGCAGCCACCCAAACAGCTATAAGCACACTTCTGTTTATTGCTGTGTTCTTCACAATAGCAGAGAGATGGAACCAACTCCAGTGCCCATCAACAAATGAATGGATAGAGAAGCTGTGAATTCCATATTCACATAATGGAATACGATGCAGCACTGAAAATCAAAGAACTCATAAAATATTATACGAAATGGGTGACGCTGGAGGACATTATGCTGAGTGAAAATATCGCAGTCGTAAAAAACCAAGTACTGAGTAGTGCCACTGTTATAAAACGGGACTGACATGGACATTGGGGGAAACTAAGGAAAGAGGGGATAATTAATGAACACTGTATTGGAACAGATGAGGGAAAGGACTGGTTAAAAAGAATATATGATTAGGAATTATTTGCATGACAATATTCCAGAATAACAAGTTTTCTTAAACTTTCATTAAAGTCACAATAAAATTTACACACACACACACACACATTATATATAACAAAACAAACAGATAAGTCTTGGGGAAAAGTGCAGGCTGAGTGCTCCTTGGAGGCAAAGATGGTGACACTTTGTCTTTCATGCTTTGGACATGTAACTAGTCAAGTCTATTCCTTGGAAAGGGACACCATGCTTGGAAAAATGGAGAGTAAGTGAAGGAGAGGAAAGGTCTTAACAAGACAGGTTTGCCTGCTGACTTTAGCAAGGGGCTCAAGTGCGTCAGAAATGATGCAGATGACACAAAATAGGGCAGAGTTCAGACCTGCAGTTTATAGATTTGCTATGAGTCATGCTCAACTAGACAGCACCTAAAACTACCGCAACTTGGAATGCAGGTTTGGGGTTTTTTTTTAAATTGTTTTTTAGAATTAATATTAAATTTTATTAGTTTTAATGAACATTTACAGAGATTTTGGGTTTTCATTCATTCATTGTTGCACTGTTTTCTCTACCCTCCTCCCCAGTTCGTTATTCTTTCCCCCCAATGTCTGTTTTAATTGTCCAGTTGCCACAGCACTTGTCAAAGCCAGTTCTGATTAATCTCCTTTGTCAGTGTGTCCTTTGCCATTCCCTATCACTCCTCCCTGAGAGAGACTTCACCCTGATTCATAAGGAAAAGGGAATGGTGTATTCTCTAAAAACTAATTTTAATGAAAGTTTACAGAGACTTAGGGTTGCCAGTCATTCATTGTTGCGCTTTTCTCCCTGCCCATCCCCTCCCCCCAATTCACTCTTCTCCTTGAAAAGAAAAGAAAAACTCTTTCATTGTTATGCAATCCCTCCTCCCAAGTCCACTCCACTGTGCAGCCTTCATTCTGGACTTCTGTTATGACAATAATAACTGATCATATATCCCTTTTAAACCGTTCTCTCCTTCATCTGTTTCAATGCAGTATAACATCATTCCTCCCCTCCTTCGCTGTCCTCCCTCAACCTCAATGTCAGTCCTGTTTTAGAACAGTGGTCCTATGCAATATTTGTCCTTTTGTGACTGAGATATTTCACTCAGCATAATGTGCTCTAGGGTCATCCACTTTGCATAATATTGCATGAGTTCCTTGTTTTTCAATGCTGCATAGTATTCCATTGTGTGAATATACCACAACTTCTCTATCCATTCGTTTGTTGAGGGGTGCTTGGGTTGTTTACAGCTCTTTGTTATTGTGAACAAAACCACAATAAACATGGGAGTGCATATGTCTGCTTTGGGTGGTGGTTATGGTTTATTTAGGGTAAATTCCCGGTAGTGCAATTGCTGAGTCAAATGGTATTTCTATTTGCAACTTTTTGAGAAAGTGCCATACAGTTTTATTGGCTAAATAATATCGGTATAATGGCACAAGCCAACCACTGTGACACGGATGAGTCAAATGCGAGAATGGTTACCCATGGTGGACACTGTTTGGTAGAGCTCCCCAATTAAAACAAGCCTGGAGGCAGGAGTGGCATCCACTTCCATAATAGCTTGCCTCTGGAAACCCTATGAAACTGGAGAAAGGATGAAAGTTATACAGGAGGTGTCCAGGACTTTCGTTTATAGGGTCACTATGAGTCACCTGCGATTCGACGACACTTAACAACAACAGCAATGGCACAAGTAGGTTAAAAACTATCTACACTCAGGATGGTGAAGTGAGATTGAGTTGAAACCTACTTTCTTGATGGCAACTTTAGGGAATTGCTTCATTTCTACACTGCTACACCTCACATGTTATTTTATTTTTTAAAAGTACACCAATCACAAAAAAACTGCATTCTCTGGTTTAAGCCATCACTTATTTACATTTTTGTTACTTTTGGTTTTATATTGTCACACACCAATATAATTGTTTGATGGCATGTGTATAATAAATTGGAGAGCTCGTTTCCAGACTTTTTATAATATCTAACGCTTATGTTGTCATATTAAACAATAAAAAGAACCATGAAAGAAAAAGATCTAGTAGAAATATTTCTATAAAGAGGGCCCCCAGGGTACTATTTGACTCAGAAATTCCACTACTGGGAATATACCCTAAAGAAACCGGGACTGCCACCGAGCAAGATATATGCACACCCACATTTATTGCGGCTTTGTTCACAATAACAAAGCGTTGGAAACAAGCTAAGTGCCCATCAACAAACGAATGGATAGAGAAGCTGTGGTATATTCACACAATGGAATACCACAATGCATTGAAAAACAAAGTACTAATGAAATATTATACAAAATGGGTGACCCTGGAGGACATTATGCTGAGTGAAATATCTCAGTCACAAAAGGACAAATACTGCATATGGCCACTGTTGTAAAGTGGAACTGGCATCGGGGTTGGGGGGAGATTGAGAAAGATGAGATAAATTATGTCTACTATATTGAAACAGATGAAGAGAGAATTTTTTACAAGGAATATAGGATTAGGTATTATTTCCACGACAAGATAACAGAAAATGAAATGCATATTAAAGTGGACTGTGGACTGGGGGGATTGTATAACAATGAAAGAATTTTTTTCTTCTTCAAAGAGAAAAATGAACTGGGTGGGAGGGGTGGGCAGGGAGGAAAATGTGCAACAATGAATGAATGGGGGAAAAATTGAATGGAAAGAATATGCTGTATAAAATATGTATGTTGCATTAAAAATCATTAATAAAAAATTTTAAAAAGAGGACCCTCTATTAATTCTTTGATTACTTTCAAATACACTTTGCACAGAAAAAGCCCGGTAATTGGTTGATTTGCAAAACAACCTATTCACGCCTAGTGCTATTTGGTTTCCTGAAGCAGAACCAGGATTAACACACATTGTCAAGTTCTTCCCCAGAAGGAAATGAGACGCTTCTGTTCTATGTAACGAGCTGATGAAATATACACACTTTTTCTTGCTTCATGTCACACTTCTTCCTATCTTTCTACACCAAAGAGGGCCCTTTTATTAACTACCTGCAAAGTACAAGATGTTTTGAAAGATTTTGTCAAGCAAACGGCACTTAATAATAAATATTTGATTCACTTCCCCATTTAAATTTGATCAAATGCATATATAAGCTCAAATCATGCGTTTCTGATGGACAAGACCCGCGTTCGCATGCTGGGCTTGCTCTCATTTCAGTCAGAAGCAAGTACACTTCGGTTAGTCTGCACAGACTTCAGTTCTGCTCAGGATTTTAAGAGAACAGAAAACCTCTCTCTGAAGGCTGGATAACTCTGAGCCTCTTCTAGTTCTGATCAGGATTTCCAGGTCACTTTCGGGGTTCCCACGCTTCGGGACCTTTCTGGGAATCCAGGTGGAGCGTGTGCTGGAGTGTTGCTTCCCACCACAACGGAAGCAGGGGAGGAGGCGATCTTTGTGATGACAAATTCACTTTGGCTTCAGGCTCTTCTTACTGCTTGTTACTTCCGAGCTTGGTGACCTGTGCGAACTCTGCTCTACATTCATCCAGCTCTTGATGCTTAACGTCTTTCAAAAACAGCCTTACCTAGTTCTGGCCCTAGGAGTCAAAGGATGTGGTATCTTAACCCCATTTACAAAAGTCAGTGAGACCTGGAAGTAATCTTGCTGCATCTCCAGTCTATCTATGTTGTGTCTCATAGATTATGTGGCATTTACCTCTAAGATTAATGTCATTATTATTGTCCTCTTTGAAAAATATTTACTGAGCACCTACTATTGTTGTTTTTGTTATGTACCGTCAGTCTCCTGTGC
>NW_006399785.1:15391462-15392734 GCF_000299155.1 Elephantulus edwardii | reverse complement strand
TTCTCTCCCTCATCTGTTTCAATGCAGTATACATCATTTATCCATCTTTCCTCCGTCTCCCCCCAACCTTGATGTCAGTACTATTCTACAACAGTGGCACTATGCAGTATTTGTCTTTTTGTGACTGAGATATTTCACTCAGCATAATGCCCTCCAGGGTCACCCATTTTGAATAATACTGCATGAGTTCCTTGCTTTTCAATGTTCCATTATGTGAGTATACCAGAGCTTCTCTATCCATTCATTTGTTGATGGACACCCAGGTAGTTTCCAAATCTTTGCTATTGTGAGAAAAGCTGCAGTAAACTTGGGTGTGCATATATCTGCCTGGGTGGCAGTTATGGTTTCTTTAGGGTATATTCCCAGTAGAGGAATTGCTGCATCAAATGATATTTCTATTTGCAACTTTTTTAGAAAGTGCCATACAGCTTTCCATAGTGGGTGCACCATTTTACACTGGCACCAACAGTGAATAAGGGTTCCAGTTTCTTCATAACCTCGCCAGCATTTGTTGTTTGCTGCTCTGTTAAATTTTGCTATTCTTAACTGGGATGAGATGATATTTCATAGTTGTTTTGATTTGTATCTCTCTTTTTTTTTAAGTTATAGGACGATTTGTATCTCTCTTAGAGCTAGGGATTTTGAACATTTCTTCATGTATTTGTTGGCCATCTGAATGTCTTCTTTGGTGAAATGTCTGTTGATATCCTGTGCCCATTTTGCAATTGGGTTATTTATCTTGTTGTGGTGCTTGAGTATTTTATAAGTTCTAAATATAAGTCTCTTATCATACATGTCATTATCCTTCTATTTTTGTAATACTGATCTTATGCAGTATTTGTCCTTATGGGACTGAGTTAGCTCACTTAACATAAGGCTCTCCAGTCTCTCCCAATTTATGTAGTATTTTTGAAATTGTTGTTCCTGAGTGCTGCATGGTATTCCATCATGTGAATGTATCATAGTTTCTGAATCCATTTGGTTATGGTTGGACATTTGGGCTGTTTTCATGTTCTTGCGATGGTGAATAAAGCTGCTATGGACACAGGTGTACAAATCTCCGTGTGTGTTTCAGTTCTAATTTCCTTGGAGTATATTCCTAGTAGTGTTATAGCTGGGTCACATGGAACTTCTGTGTTCAGCTGGATGAGAAAACATCAAACTGTCAAAGGCTGTGTTGAGGTAGAAAGATTCAACTTCTGATAACTGAAAAAAACTAAGTGTGGCCATGAAAAGTTAGTTCACCATCAAGGCAAGGAAATGGAGAGGATT
>NW_006399785.1:15388375-15390510 GCF_000299155.1 Elephantulus edwardii | reverse complement strand
TTTTAAAATTTATATTGGTTTGCATACAAAATTCATATAAATTGTGTTTCATTCATATTTTTGTTTCACACATTCCTTCATTCACATGGTGTTTTAAATAAACATTGTGGTTTAAATAATTACACACCATAGATCTATGCCTACTAATACCCTATCTTTTAGGTTCCTAGTAGATCTTTCCTAATTCTTCACCTCATCCCTCTATCCATCAAATTCTGCAACCCTTGATGCCTCCTTTCTCACTCTCAGCTCCCCCATCTCCATTCTCCTCACCCTTTGGACTTTTATACACATCTTCCTCATTATCCCTCTATGTTTATGATTATGGTCGTATGCTGTATTTGTCCTTATGAAACTGAATTGTTTCCACATAATCTCTCTTGCCTGTCCCATGTTATACAGTATTTTCCAAAATCTATTGCTCTTGAGTGCTGCATCACAGTTTCTGAATCCATTCATTTGTTGATGGACATTTGGGATGTTTCCATTATCTTGTTATTATGAACAGTGCCGCTATGAATATGAATGTATAAACTTTGTTTGGGTCTCAGTTATACTTTCCTTGGGGTATATTTCTAAAAGTAGAACAGTTGGGTCACAAGAAATTTCCATGTTCAGCTTTTTGTGGGAACATCAAACTGCCTCCCAGAGTGGTTTTACCATTTTACAATCTCACCAACAGCATATGAGAGTTCCAATCTTTCCACATCCTCTCCAACATTTATTGCTTTGTTGTTGTGTGTTGCCTCCAACTCAGTGACCTTCTGTCCAATTGCTCTGAATCCTGTCCTTTCTTGAGTCAAGCTCACTGTCTCTGATACATCTACCCCCTTTAATCCTGTTACTGTTAATCAATGTCCTTAATCCCTTTCTCTCATGTGCTGTCTCTCCACTATTCCAACCACAATGTCCTTCTCCAAGGACTGGTCCCTCATGGCAACATGCCCAAAGTACATCAGACAGAGCTTAAAAATCCTTGCCTCCAACGAGTAACCTGGTTCCACCCTTTCCAGGGCAAACCTGTTTGTTCTCTTGACAGTTTATTGTCCTATTAAACTACTATTGGTGTGAGATGCTATCTCATTGTGGTTTGGATTTGCATCTCTCTAATTGCCAGTGATTTTGAACAATTTTTCCATGTGTCTGTTGGCCCTCTGTGAAAACTCTATGTCTTTTGCCTATTTTGTAATTGAGTTATTGGCCTTTTTCTCATGGAGGCCCAGAGTATTCTGTAAACTTTGGTTAATGAGAACCCTTGTCTGAGATGATATTGCCAAATGCTTTTCCCCCAATCAGTACATTTTCTTTTCACCATATTAGAAAAAGGTTTTGATACACACAGGGACATAATCTTTAGAAGGTCCCATTCATTGAGGTCTTCTTCTCATGGTTGTGTATTTCTGGATGTATTTGCCAGTCTATTATACCACAGGCCAGTCAGGGACCTCTCTGAACTTTTGAGGAGTAATGATGTCAGTTTGAAGACTAAGGTGCATCTGATACAAGCCATGGTCATTCTAATCACTTGCTCTTCATCTGAGAGTTGGTCAATGAATAAGGATGAGAGAAGAATAATTAATACCTTTAAGCTGTGGTATTGGAGAATATTGAAATTCTATGAAAGGCAAAAAGAGTAAACAAATATGTCTTGGAGAAGGTACAGCCAGAGTACTCTCTGGAGGCAAAGATGATGAGGCTTGGCCGCACATACTTTGGGCATGTTTCTAAGAGTGGCTGTTCCTTGAAGGAGGACATGATACTCAGAAAGGCAGAGCATCGGTGAAGGAGAGGAAGATCCTCAAGCAGGTAGATTGACACAGTCACTGCCACCGTGGAGCCTTGTGTATCAGGAAGTGTAAGGGTGACACAGGGTAGGACAGAGTTCAGATTTGTTGTTCATAGAGTCACAATGAGTCATACTCGACAGCACCTGACAACAATAACAAGAAGGATAACATAGGCTGTTGTTGTTGTTATGTGCCGTCGAGTCGTTTGCGACTCATAGCGACCCTATGTAAAACAGCCCTAAACCCTGCTCTATCCTGTGCCAATCGCACTGTCTCTGACACACCCATCCTGATTACCCCAGTCACTGAATCAATCCACCTCATGGAGGGTCTTCCCCTCCTGCGCTG
>NW_006399785.1:15385384-15388175 GCF_000299155.1 Elephantulus edwardii | reverse complement strand
ACAGCTCAAAGGCGTCAATTCTCCTTCTATCCTCCCTAGTCATTGTCCAACTCTCTGAACATAGGCTAGGCATACTAAATTTGGTTCCATTTTGCTTTATGATCTTTTTGGTTTGGGGCTTTCCCCCTAAGTCTGTGATCCACTTTGAGATGATTTTTGTGTATTAAGTGCGATGTGAATCCTGATTCAGCTTTCTACATTAGAAGTCTAGTTTTGCCAGCACCATGGGAAGAGGTTGTCTTTACTCCACTTGATAGAGTTTACTCCCAAGTACTGTTGACTGTAGGTAGATGGGTTAATTTCTGGGTTCTAAGTTCTTTTCCATTGGCCTATGTGTCTGTCATTGTGCTAGTACCATGCCGTTTTAGTTATTACAGTTGTATAGTAGGTTTTAAGATCAGGGAGTGTTATGCTTCCAAATTCATTTTGGTTTTCAGAAATGCTTTGCTTATTCAGGGTGTCTTTCTAAATAAACTTGCCAATTGTCTTTTCTGTCTCTTTAAAAAATGGTTTTGATATCTGCATTGAGATTGCATTAAACATATAGAATGCTTTTGGTAGGACTGTCATTTTCACTATATTGAGTCTCTCTATCTGTGAATAGGGGACATTTTCCCACTTATTTCAGTCTCTTACTGATTCTCACAGTCATGTTTAATAGTTTCCTTCATAAAGGCTCTCAGTGTCTCTTGTGTTGTTAAGTGCTCTAGAGTCATAAGAGACTTATAAGTGACCCTAGGAATGAAAGTCCTCGACACTTGTGTGACTTTCATCCTCTCTCCAGGTTCATAGGGTTTCTGGAGGCAAGCTATTATGGAAGTGGATGCCACTCCTGCTTCCAAGCTTGTTGCAACCGGGGAGCTCCATCCAACACTGTCCACCATGGGTAACCATTATCGCATTTGGCACATCAGTGCCACACTGTTCAGCTTCACAGCAACCACGAATTACCTCTGTACAGCAAGTGGACACACCAGGCCTATACGACCTAGAGGAATGTTTGACCAAAAACAATTAAAAACAGGCCTGAGGGCCATGGATTAAAATTACCCACCTTTGACTTGGGAGCATCGCTTTAAGCCCACTAGGCCAACTGGTCTCTCTCTGTGTTAAGTGCTGTCGAGTCGTAGGTGACTCGTAGCGACCCCATGAATGAAAGTCCTTGACACTTGCATGCACGACTTTCATTCTTTCTCCAGGTTGGGTTTATTCCCAAGCATTTCTGTTTGTTTGTTGTTCATAGGTTTGTTTAGATAGTAGGTGACCCATCCTGCTCCCTAGTCTGTCTTACTGCCTTCCTGTCTGCCTTCAGTATGGATTGCATCTCAATGTCAAGAAAACAAAGATTCTTACCACTGGTCCAAAAGGCAGTGTCATGATGTATGGAGAGAAGATTGAAACTGTTAACAGCTTCATCTTGCTTGAATCCACAATTAACACCAGAAGTACAAGAAGTCAGGAAATAAGGAGATGCATTGTGCTGAGAAAAATCTGCAGTTAGGGAACTTTCCAAATTATTGAGGAGTAGCCAGTTTGAGGGCTAAGGTGTGTCTAATTCAGGCCATAGCCTTTCTAATTACTAGCCATGCATCTGAGAGCTGGACAATGAATAAGGATGACAGAAAAATAATTGATGCCTTTGAGCTGTGGTGTTGGAGAAGAGGGCTGAACATTTCATGGGCGGCCAAGAGAACAAACAGGTGTCTTAGAGTATTCTTTGGAGGTAAGAATGATGAGGCTTCACCTCACATACTTTGGACATGATAGAGGGGCTATTCCTTGGAGAAGGACACGATGATGGGAAGGGTAGAGGGTCAGAGAAGGCGAGAAAGACCTTTAACCAGGTGGATTGACATGGTGACTGCTGCAGTGGTGTCAGGAAGTGTAGAATGGAAGAGAATAGAACAGGGTCCCGGTATTTTGTTAATAGGGTCGCTATGAGTCATATTTGATGCAATGGCATCTAACAACAACAACATCTCAATTTGTGATTGGCCAAGCTGTTCATTGGGAAGGAGCCTCATGGTTGGAAAGATGGGGAGATGAAAATCTCAAATAAGATAGATTGACTTGATAACTTCAACAACGGACTTGAAGGTTTCAGAGACGTTGAAGATGGCAAAGGATCGGGCAGGGTTCAAGTTGGCTGTTTATGGGGATTCTATGAGCTGTACACATCTTGATGACAACAACAACACTGTAAAGAATATTGCTTCCTTAGTTTCCTTATCTGTGTATTTTTCGGTACTGTAGAGGAATCCCACTGATTTTTAGGTATTGATTTTGTGTTCTGTCACACTTCGAATTGTTCTATTAGGTCTGACAGGTTTTTGGTTGAGTCTTTGGGGTTTTCTATGTACATTATCATATCATCTGTAAATAGCCACTCTTTTACCACCTCTTTGTCAATTTGGATGCCTCTTATTTCCTCCTCTTCTTGTACTTCCCTAGTAAGTACTTCCAATGCAATATTTAGTAAGACTGGTGAAAGTGAGCGTTCTACCCCCAGCTGCATAATTACAGATCTCCTCCCCCCAGTTCTCTTTACAATGGTATGTCTTTTTTCTGGGCTGTTATACATATATAATGCCTAACCATACATTCATTTTAGAAAGGTCTTTCGTCTGTTCCAGTGCAATGGAAATTATCTATCCATTCTTTTCCTGTTCTCTTTCCAATTCTCATGTCAGACCTGCTTTCCAACAGTGGTTTTATGCAGTATTTGTCGCTAAAGGGAGGGTGAGGGACTAATGTGCAACAATGAATGAATGAATAAATGAAAAGTTAACTT
>NW_006399785.1:15382953-15383815 GCF_000299155.1 Elephantulus edwardii | reverse complement strand
TTTTTTTTTTTTTTTGTTTTAGAACTAATGCCATGAAAAAAGTTTTAATTATTAATAATCAAAGCTATAAAGATCCTTTTATATTATATTATGTGTACTGTCAAGTCAGACCTGACCCATATTTTACTCTCTAGCAGATTTTTAGAGGCAATAAATTATGTAAGAAGAAGAGATTGCCCATGTTTCTCTTACA
The DNA here is from genome assembly GCF_000299155.1 of Elephantulus edwardii. Classification (NCBI taxonomy): domain Eukaryota; kingdom Metazoa; phylum Chordata; class Mammalia; order Macroscelidea; family Macroscelididae; genus Elephantulus; species Elephantulus edwardii. The sequence continues at coordinate 15,383,622 of NW_006399785.1, read as the reverse complement.
GAAATCCTAACTGGTGGATTTGAACCATAAATTGTAGCACTGACGGTGTGGTTCCTTATCACTAAACCCCAGAGCTCCCTTTCACGTTACAGGAGTGGTTACTAAGGCACAGATCTCTCTTTGGCATTACAGGAGCACACAATATCGGCATAAAACTTTAGGAGAAAATTTGGCATATCCACTAAATATTAACATGTATGTAGCCCTTGGAGACATTGAATTTCTAGGAATCCATGCTACAGACACTTTTCTAAAGATGATAAAAGAAGGCAGATATAGGTAGTGTTGGACCAGTCTCCTATTCCTGTTGAAGCAGTTCCCTTCATCTCAGTTGTTTTATTTTTTGGAGGTCTTCATAATTTCCACTAAAGCTTTCAAGTCTAATTTGACCTTTCTCACAGTCCAGGTCTTAGTTATTTGTTTGCTTTTCCTTTTTATCCTTTCTTCCTCAACATGAGTGTGGACGTAGCTTCTCCCCATAGCATTCCTGAAGGATCTTCCTCTCTCTCACTGGCCCTCTACTTTTCCCAATTCTCTCTCTAAAGTCTCGTTCCTCTTGTTTCTTCTTTTGGCTGTTCATGGTATGTTCAATCCTCTTCACAAACACCACACTTCAAAGGCATCAGTGCTTTTTCAGTCTTCCTTATTCAGTGTTCAACCTGGGATGGA
>NW_006399785.1:15380177-15382203 GCF_000299155.1 Elephantulus edwardii | reverse complement strand
CCCAATTTAACCCTCTCCAGGCTGAATCAGTTCTCCTTCTATCCTCCCTAGTCACTCTCCAGCTCTCTGATGCATGCATAACAAGTGATTGCAAAGACCATGGCCTGTATCAGACGCACTTTAGTCTCCAGAGAGACACCTTTGCTCTTCAGTACTTTGGAGAGGTCCCTAACAGCAGACTCCCATCTCAATACGTCTTTTACTGGTGCCAAGAGTGTTGACTGTGGAGAAAAGCAAACTAAAGCTGTGAACAATCTCAATCTCTTCACCATCCATCCTGATGCTGCCAATTGGTCCATTGAGCCTTAATCCATATTGTAGGCTGCAGTCCTTGACCCTCTGCAGCATGCGCTTCAGGTCCTTTTAAGTTTCATCAAGCAGAGTTGTGTCATCTGCATAACACAGATTGTTGATATAGATCTTCCACCAATCCTGACCCCTCATTTCTCCTCACAGAGCCCAACCTCCTGGATAACCTGTTCTGCATACAGGTTGAAGAAGTATGGATACGCCCTTTCCAATTTTGAATGATACAGTGTTTCCTTGCTCTGTTCTGATGACTGCCTCTTGGTCCAAGTATAGGTTTTGCATTAGCATGATCAAGTGTTCTGGGATTTCCATTCTTCTCAGAGTCAGCCACAGTTTGTTATGATCCACACAGTCAAACATTCTCAGGTCATGTAGAGAGGGCACAATGAAATCTTCACAGGTGGAAAAGTGGGACAGCTCAAGAGGCCTTAAAACCCCCTGTCCACTTCACAGGTAACCCTGAAGTCCCTAAGACCACACTGGATCCAGTTCTACAGAACGCATCACCTTCTCTAGGCAAACATAACCACTAAACATAAGAGACACTGGTCACAGCATAAGAAACTATGAGCAGCCGGCATCTTTGGAATCACAGAAGCCAAGGAAGCTTCAGATATAAGCTATCAGATCAAGGGCTGGACAATGGGGGATCGATGTTGAAGGGAGTGGGTAGAAGTGGATGGGTATCCTGGTGGATGGTGGAACATGGAAATAAGCAGGTAAAGACACTTGTGCCAAGGGCAGGGAACAACACTGAAACTAATGGTTAACTCCACAATAAGGATATATCTTTCACTTTTTCTGTAAAATGCAGGTCTGCCTGATACTTTTCTAAATCTGAACATTCAGATTAAGACAGACTATTAAGAACGATTGATATAGCAGGCCTCTGAAAGCCCTATGTACAACAGAACACATGTAGAATAACACAAAGGGCAACTGAGGTGGAGCTTTCAAGTATGGAAATACAAAGGAAGAGGAACAGTTGTAAGCAGACACTAGTGATTGGGACATGGAATGTGAGAACCATGAATCTAGAAAAGTTGGATATTGTTAACAAAGAAATGGAACATAAAAATATTGACATACTAGGCATTGGTGAGATGAGATGGACTGGCATGGGGCATTTTGAGTCAGATGATCGTATGACATATTACTCTGGAGATGAAAAGGTGAGGAAAAATGGAGTTGCTTTCATAGTTAAGAAAGTAATTTCTAGATCCATCTTGAAGTACAGTATGGTCAGTGACAAGATAATATCCAATCAAATTTAGCTTTTTATAATATTCTGATATTATTGATTTAATTTCATCATGTTCTGTTGTGATACCATCTTCATCATTTCTTGTTTAAGTTGTTTGTATCTTCTCTTTCTTTTCTTTTGTTACGTTTACAAGTGATTTGTCTAATTGACCTTTCTGAAGACCCAGCTCCTGGCCTTGTTGATGGTTTTGTTTTCCATTTCCTTGATTTCAGCTCTTTTCCTTATCATTTCCTTTCTTCTAGAGCCTGTGGAGTTAGACTGTTACTCTTTTTCTATTTGATTATGGTGTTGTGTTAGGTGATTCATTTTGCTGCTTAATATTGCTGTGAACTCTCACCTGATGACTGCATTAGCTGTATCCCAGAGGTTCTGGCTTGTTGTATTATCAGTATCATGTTTTGAGAAACTTCTTGATAATATTTTTTATTTCTTCTATAAACCAGTTGTGTTGTA
>NW_006399785.1:15363136-15379466 GCF_000299155.1 Elephantulus edwardii | reverse complement strand
GGAGGGACAGCGCAGGAGGGGAAGACCCTCTATGAGATGGATTGATTCGGTGACTGGGGTCATCGGGATGGATGTGTCAGAGGCCGTGTGGTTGGCGCAGGATAGAGCAGGGTTTAGGGCTGTTGTGCTTAGGGTCGCTATGAGTCGAAAACGACTCGACGGCACATAACAACAACAACAACAAGCCTTTTCAATTGTTTTATCAAGTTGCCACTACGTGTGTGTATGTTCACTTATCTGTTGTTGTTAACTGCCTTTGAGTTGAGTATAACTCATAGCGACCCCATAAACAAAAGGCCTGAAGCCCCTCTACAACTATCGACGTTTATCAAAGTTCATAGAGTTTCTGGAGGCATGTTATTTATCTACAGTTACCTAAATTTACCCCCTTTTGGGAAATAAGAATGAGTTGTTCTTGTGTGTCTTTGATTGAGGAGGTAAGATACATACACTTGAGCCTCCAGGGGCTTTTTAGAGGCAGTAAACTACGCTGGAGGAGATTGCCTTGTCCTTCTGCAGAGCAACTTGTGAATTCAAACTCCAAACTCTTTGCCTTTAGGATTGCAGAGAAATTTCTTACCACTAGGATCCCTAACTGGTGAAGAGGTAAATGGAAATCAGGTTTAACATGCTTCACCTAGGACCACTGCCTGTCTCATTTCAGTCTGCCCTTCTCGGGTCTGCACTCGGCATGCCTAGAAGGTTCTTGGCTTTAGTCTTTGCCCAATTTTCCGGCCTCCATTCAGTTGTGTACTCTTATACCCCAGCCATAAGCTTTAACCTTTACAAATGATCCCTGATTCCTGGTCCCTGTCTTCCTCCTGTCCTACCTCCTCTGAAGAAACCAGGTCTGGCAAGGTGATTCCTGCAGCTTTTCACTTCCAATTCTTTCTGGAATCAAAATTTTGCTTCATTTACTGACATTTCACATTGATATGCAGGGAATATTCCAAGGGTATGCATGACTCACATGTTTTTGAAGAATATGTGGAGGAGAGAGTGGGAATAAAAAAAGAAAATATGAGTGAAAAGGTTTTAGTCATGTAAGTCATGAAAGAGCCTACAAGGATTGCTTTGGTTTTGTTTGTTTTAGAAAATGACTGGAGGCCACAGTGTTTGAACTTTTTTATTATGAAGTCTGTTGAGAATTCAAACAGGGCTGAACCCTCCCTCCCCCGACCTTGCTTCCTTCATTTCCAGAGCTGGAAAGAATAAAAGTCTGAATCTTATTAAGCAGATCCACAGGACTTGGTTTGAAAGAAATATGAAAACACAATTTCATGTTCAAGCTAGAAAGGAAAAACAATTTCAGAGTGAGCCAGGCAGTCTTTGTTTTGATTCCTTTAGTAATGATACAGCAAAAGCTTGTGTACGTGTGTCTCTGTGTGTCTCTTTCTCTGTGTGTATGTGTGTGTGTGTGTGTGTTTGTGTGTGTTTGTGTAGAAACATATAAAGGTGTGTGTGCATGTGTGGGTGTGTGCACATGTGAGTGTGTTTAACTTCTGGTTGAAAATGAGCTCTTAAGTTTGCACCAAGTGATCATGTATTACCAAGCTGACTGGAAAAATATATATCAACAGCCTTTAAAAGGTAAACTTACTTTTCACAAAATGGATCACTCTATTGTATTCAATGGGTAGTAGTGTTGTCACAGTGAAGGGCTGGTGGACAGGGAGGAAGTTGAAGAGTAGCTAGGCTGAGATATGGATTGAGGCTCAACATCCAGAAGACAAAGATTCTCACCACTGGGCCAGTTGGCAGCTTCAGGATGGATGGTGAAGAGATTGAGATTGTTCACAGTTTAGTTTGCTTGGCTCAGCAGTCAACACTCTTGGCACCAGCAGCCAGGAAATGGAAAGATGTATTGAGATGGGAAAGTCTGTTGTTAGGGACCTCTCCAAAATACTGAAGAGCAATGGTGTCATTCTGGAGACTAAGGTGTGCGTAGTACAGGCCATGGTCTTTGAAATCACTTGCTATGCGTCAGAGAGCTGGACAATGACTAGGGAGAATAGAAGGCGAATTGATGCCTTTGAGCTGTGGTGCTGGAGTAGAGTATTGAATATATCATGGACTGCTAAGAAAATGAACAGGTTTATCCTGGAGAGGGTGAAGCAGGGCTGCTCCTTGGAGGCAAGGATTCTGAAGCTTCGTCTAACACACTTTGGACATGTTGCAAGGAGGGATCAGTCCTTGGAGAAGGATGTTATGCTTGGGATGGTGGAGGGATAGCGCAGGAGAGGGAGGCCTCTATGAGGTGGATTGATTCAGTGACTGGGGTAGTGGTGGTGGTTATATTGGGACAGTGTGATTGGCACAGGGTAGAGCAGGTTTTAGGGCTGTTTTACATAGGGTCACTATGAGTCGTAAATGACTCGACGGCACATAACAACATTAACAAGGCTGAGATTGGTGAAAGATGGATGCATCCAAACCATAGAAATCAGTTGACCACACTACACTTGTCCACTGCACTAACAGGGTGTCTGGGGAAAGCAAAGGGAAAGCTGAAAACAGCCCCTGCTCATGCAATCACTGCCATCATCGATCCTGATACCACTCCCTTTGTTCTTCCCGTTGTGCAGGACCCCAAAGAAGACATCACACTGAGATGCTTTTTAAATTTTTGTTGCTGTGTTTGGTAGATGCCATCAAGTTGACTCTGACTCTAGTGACTTCCAACACGGTATCATCCTCACCATCTGCACTGTGTATAAGCCCATTGCTGGAGTCACTGCATCAGTCCATCCAATTGAACATCTTTCTCTTCTTCACTGACCCTTCATGTTCTTAAGCATTATATCCTGCAGGGACTAGTCCCTCTTAACAGTATGGCCAACATCAGTGCCAACAAGCTCAAAGTATGTTTTGCAAAGGAGCACTCTGGTTGCACTTTCTCCAAGATAGATTTGCTTGTTTTTTGGTTCTTTTTTTGTTTGTTTTTTTGCAGTTTGTGGTATACTTAATACTATTCACCAATACCATAATTCAAGGTCTTCAATTCTTGGTTTTTTTTGTTGTTTATTGTTATGTGCCACTGACTCACTTGCGAGTCATAGCGACCCTGTGTACAACAGTTCTGAATCCTGCTCTATCCGGAACCAAGCTTATTGTCTCTTACACACCTACCCCCATTACCCCAGTAACTGAATCAATCCACCTCATCAAGTGTCTTCCTCTTTTGTGCTGTCCCTTCACCATCCCAAGCATGACATCCCTCTCCAAGGACTGTTCACTCCTTCCAACATGCCCAGAGTATGTTAAATGAAGCTACAGAATCATAGCCTCCAAGGAGCAGCCTGGTTTCACCCTCTCCAGGATAAACCTGTTTGTTGTCTTAATAGTCCATGGTATATTCTCCAACACCACAGCTCAAAGGCATCAATTCTCCTTCTGTCATCCCTAGTCATTGTCATAGCAAGTAATTGAGAAGACGATAGCCTGGTTCAGGCACACCTTAGTCTCAAGACTGACATCATTACTCTTTGGTACTCTGGAGAGATCCTTGACAACAGACTTTTCCAGTACAATTTGTCTTTTGATTTCCTGGCTTCTTCTTCTAAGAGTGTTGATTGTGGAGCAAAGCACACTAAAACTGTTAACAATCTCAATCTCTTCACTGTCTACCATGATGCTGCCAATTGGCCCAGAGGTGAGAATCTTTGTTTTCTTGATGTTGAGCTTCAATCCATTATTAAAGGCTGTAATCCTTGACCCTCTGCAGCAAGCACTTAAATTCCTTTTAGGCTACCTTATTTGTTGTCCAAATTTCATATGCATCAGAAATGTGAAATGCATTAGTTTGGATCAGGCACACCTAAATCTTTAAACTGACATTCTTGCTTAAACTCCTGAAAGTGGTCCTTCTAACAGACAATTCCAATGATTTCTTGATTGCTGTTCCTATGGGTGTTGATTGTGGGTCCAAGACAAAACTACACTGGCTGCTACAACTAGTTATTCTTTGCCTTTGCTGATGGAGCTCCTTGGTGATAGAAGTTAGGCCCTCAATTACTAACTTAAAGGTATGTCATCTAGATGTGCTTGGAAAACAAGCCAGGCAATCTGCTTCTGATGACACAGTGCTGAAACCCCTGTGAGACACAGCTGTCCTCTGATACATGTAAGACAGCCAAGGGATAGAAGTAAATTGGCAGCAACTAAGATGGAAAATCTCATGAGAGCATTGAGAAGCTCAAACAAAGGGAAGAGATGCTGATGCGAAAGAGCTGAACAGAAGATTTCAAAGGGAAGTCTGAGAAGACATAGCAAAATATTACAATGAATGTGCAGAGAACTGGAATTAGAGAATTAAAAAGGAAGAAATTGTCAAGAGGATGATTTCCAAAGAGACCAGGGGCCTGTTCGAGTAAGAACTAGAAAGTTCTGACCCAGGTGAGATTTTGATCACTTCTATCAAGACACTGAGTAAGAGCAAGTGAGATAAACAGGTTTGTTAGATGATCATAACAGTCTAAGAACGAGTCGAGGCAGACTGACCCTATCCTTATCATTATGTCTATGTCTATGTCTATGTCTATGTCTATGTCTATGTCTATGTCTATGTCTATGTGTATATGTATGTATATATGTATATATGTGTATATGCATATGTATATATGCATATAAACACACATGTACATGCATATACATAGATACATACATAATCTTTATCATATATGTGTATATATGTAGATATACACATATATATACATGTACACATACATAATAATATAGATGCATGTGTGTGCATATGTATATATACACATATATACATACATAACCTTATATGTGTGTATATGCACATATACATACATACATATACACATAAATATACCTATACATATATACACATATACATATACACATATACTTACAAATACATGCTGTTGTTGCTGTTGTTGTTGTTGTTGTTATGTGTCATCGACTCACTTGTGACTCATAGAGACCCTATGTACAAGAGCCCTAAACTCTGCTCTGCCCTGTGCCAATAACACTGTCTCTGACACTCCCAGCCCGATTAACCCAGTCACTGAATCAATCCACCTCATAGAGGGTCTTCCCCTCCTGCGCTGTCCCTCCACCCTCCCAAGCATGATGTCCCTCTCCGAGAACTGGTCTCTCCTTACAACACGTCCAAAGTATGTCAAACGAAGCCTCAGAATCCTTGCCTCCAAGGAGCAGCCCGGTTTGACCCTTTCCAGGATGAATCTGTTTGTTTTCTTAGCAGTCCATGGCACCCTCAGTACTCTTCTCCAGCACCACAGCTCAAAGGCATCAATTCTCCCTCTATCCTCCTTAGTCACTGTCCAACTCTCTGATGCATAACAAGTGATTGCAAAGACCATGGCCTGTATCAGACGCACCTTCTATTCATTCCAGTGGGGTCAAGTTTACACAGACTGATGGTGGTGCCAGTTTCTGATGGATTTATGGTAGCCTGTGGGAAGTTTTCCCTTCCACCACATCGTTTTTGTAGATATATCTGTTTTCCTGTGCTGTTTTGCCACTGTTTCACATATTGTCCAGAATAGTTTCTGAATTACTTACTTTGTTAGCATTTTCTTGGCCATTTCCTATCAAACTCACTCAGAATTTCTCAAACTGAAAGAACTAAAAAATAAATTGGGGTCACAATCCTGGGCGATGCTTTTGGCAAAACCTTGAATGATCTGGAAACCATTGAAAGAAGATGGAGGGATGAAGAAATAAGGAAAGATCCATTTGGAACTTGAAACTATGGGGTAATAGTGGGCTTAGATCACTGGTGATTACTTTTATAAGACACGATGCATGGGAATGCTTGTATGAAACATGATGGCATGAGAGAATATTGTGAAACACAATGTATATGTGAATGAAACCCAATACATATACATTTTGTATACAAACCAATATAATATAAAATTTTTTTTTAAAAGTTGGGAGGAATATACAGTTACTGTTGCAAAAAAGAAAAAAACACAAAAACTGCGTGACACTGAAAAATTTCAGAAAGTAGCATCCATTCAAAAGCTAATGGCGATGAAGAAAGAAGTTCCCTGAAGGTATTGTAAAAATAAAATAAAGTCCCAGAAATCAGTGGAATACCAATTTACATGTTTCAAGTAACGAATATATTCCTGAACATGCTCACCAGTCTGGGCCAGGAAATTTGGAAGACAGCTTCCTGGCCGACTGACTGGAAGAGATCCATGTTTGTTTCCATTTTTGAGAGGAGCAATCAAACAGAATGTGGAAATTATAGAATAATATTCATGTCACATGCAAGCAAAATATTTCTGAAGATCCTCCGTACCTTGACAGAGAATTGCCAGAAGTTCAGTCTGGGTTTAGAAGAGGCCTGTGGACCAGGAATAATATTTCTCATGTCAGATGGATCTTGGCTCAAAGGAGAGATTACCAGAAGACTGTCTATTTATGCTTTATTGACTATGCAAAGACATTTGACTGTGTGGATCATAACAAATTGTGCCTAACAGTGAGAAGCATAGGAATCTCAGAACACTCAATTGTGCTCGTCTGAAACGTATACCTAGACCAAGAGGCTGTTGTAAGCAGAGCAAGAGAAAACGACATGGTTTAAAATCAGGAAAGGTGTGCATCAGGGTGTATCCTCATCACATATTCAATCTATACGCTGAGCAAATAATTTGAGAAGCTGGACTCCATGAAAAAGAATATGACATCAGTATTAGAGGAAGACCCATCAATAACCTGTGTTATACAGGTGACAAAACCTTGCTTGCTGAAAGTGAGGAGGACTTGAAACACTTGCTACAGAAGATAGAAGAATACAGCCTTCGGTGTGGATTGCATCTCAATATCAAGAAAACGAAAATTCTTACCACCGAATCAATAGGCAACTTCCTGTGTCGCATAGAATCAGAACAGACCCATAGTTAACTTTCTGGTGGGTTTTCAGCGGCAGTTAGTAGCATGGGGGAGATTGCCTATCCTTCTATGCACAGAAACTGGTGTATTTGAACTGTGTGCCTACGGGATTACAGCACAACTCCTTGCCACTAGGCTACCGGAGCCCCTCATGCTTGATGGAGAAATAACTGAAACTAAATGACATAATCTTAATTGGATCCACAATTAACACTCTGGTACCAGCAGTCAGGAGATCAGGAGATGAACCTTACTGCAGAAGTCTGCACTTAGGGAGCGCTCCAAATTATTGAGGAGCAATAATGCCAGTTTGAAAACTAAGGTGCAGCTGATGCAGACCGTGGTCTTTTCAATCACTTGCTATGCTTCGGAGAGCTCAACCGTAAATATGGATAACAGTAAACAACAACAACAATGACAAAACAAACAAACAAACAAAAAGATTGAGATTGTTCACAGTTTCAGTTTGCTCGGCTCCACAGTCAACACTCTTGGCACCAGCAGTCAGGAAATCAAAAAGTGTATCGTGATGGGAAAGTCTGCTGTTCGGACCTCTCTAAAGTACTCAGGAGCAACGGTGTCTCTCTGGAGACTAAGGTGCCCCTGATACAGGCCATGGTCTTTGCAATCGCTTGTTATGCTTCAGAGAGTTGGACAATGACTAGGGAGGACAGAAGGAGAGTGGATGCTTTTGAGCTGTGGTGCTGGAGAAGGGTACTGAATGTACCATGGACTGCCAGGAAAACAAACAGATTCATCTTGGAGAGGATTAAACCAAGCTACTCCTTGGAGGCAAGGATTCTGGGGCTTTGTCTGACATACTTTGGACATGTTGCCAGGAGGGACGGGTCCTTGGAGAGGGACATCATGCTTGGGAGGGTGGAGGGACAGCGCAGGAGGGGAAGACCCTCTATGAGATGGATTGATTCAGTGACTGGGGTAATCGGGATGGGTGTGTCAGAGGCAGTGTGGTTGGTGCAGGATAGAGCAGGGTTTAGGGCTGTTGTGCATAGGGTCGCTATGAGTCGCAAGCCACTCGACGGCACATAACAACAACAACAACAACAACAAAAAGATGCCTTTGAGCTGCGGTGCTGGAGAAGAGTAGCGAACATCTTATGGACGGACACAGAACAAATGTATTCTCTTGGAGAAAACAGAGCCTGAGAACAGCCATAATGCTTGTTGGAGGCAAAGACGACAAAGCTCCATCTCACATACTTTGGGCACGTTGTTGGAAGAGCCTGTTGCTTGGAGAGAGATTTCTTCCTTGAGATGCTGGAGGGTCAGCAAAAGAGAAGACCCTCAGCCAGATGGTGTGACGCGGTGACTGCTGCAATGGGCTCGGATATGTCAGAGATGATGACGGCCCAGGAGAGGGCAGGGTTCAGAGCTGTTGTTCACAGGATCACAATGACTCTAACTTGACTTGATGACACCTAACAACAGCAATGGCAGCAACAAAGCAGCAAGACTAATATTATCTACTCACTGTCATTTTTGTGATGATGAAATGAAATAAGATGTCACTTTGAGGGATAAGCTGTCACTTTGAGGGCCAAGGTGTGCCTGACCTTGGCATTTTCAATGGCATCGTACTCATGTCATGTAAGAGTTGTACAATGAATAAGGAATGCTGAAGGATAATCGTTGTCTATGACTCATAGGTTGGTGAAGGATATTGGATATGCCACAGGGTATTGAATATTTCCATGTATCATGGAAGAAACAAACTTGTCTTTGAAGAAAGTCAACTAATGTGCCCCTTAGAAGTAAGAATGAAACTTGATTTCATGCACTTTGGGCCTGTTGTCAGAAGAGGTCAGTCCCTGAAGAAAGACATCATACTTGGTGAAATTGTTGTTGTTGTTGTTGTTGGGTGCCATCAAGTCAAGGACGACTCATAGAGACCCTGTGAATAGCAGATCCGAGCCCTGTCCTATCCTGTGCCATCTTCACACTTGCTGATGCACTAGAGCCTATTGCGGTCGTCACTGTGTTAATCCACCTTATTGAGGGTCTTCCTCTTTTTTGCTGACCCTCCACCTTTCCATACACCGTGTCCCTCTCCAAATAATAGCCTTTGCTAACAACACGCCTGGAGTATGTGACTGAACATGCAATCAAGATGGGTTAATGAGAATTGGCGACTAGAATGCAAGAATTGCCAACAGTGAAGAAGGAACAGAAATTGGAAAATACGGGCTCGGTGATAGAAACACTGCTGGAAGTAAAATGATTGAATTTTGTATTTTCAATGATTTATTCATTGCCAATACCTTTTTTTCAAAGACACACATGATGACTTTACACCTGGATCTCACACGATGGGCTGTATAGGAGTCAGGTCGACTACACCTGAGGAAGAAATCTTTGGAGAAGCTCAGTATCAGCAATCAAAATGAAGCCAGGATGTGCAAGTTCAAATTGAGCTGAAGACTTGGTAAATTAGACGGTCCAGAAAAATTAAGGAGACTCTCAACAAGATGAAATAAAACAGTGGCTGCAAAAATGATGGGCATAGATGAACAGTGATTTGTCTTTTTAAAACACAGTGTAAAGGGAACAAGAACCCAACCCTGCATGAAACACAATAGGTATGAATGAAATGCAATGCATATGAATTTTGTATGCAAACCAACACAAAATCTAAATAAATTAAAGATGAGGTTGAGTCCGGCAGATATGCAGGTACAGTAAGATTGGAGCAGAATTAGATCATTCTGAGTTTCATTCTATTATTTACAGGGCTGTTGTGGAGAGGCTATCATGCTCAGTAGGGGTGAGGGCAGAGCAGGAGAGGGAGTCCCTGGATGAGATGGTTTGATGCAGTGACTGGAGGGCATGGAGGAGGTGTGTCAGAAACAATGACATTGTCTCAGGATAGAGCAGGGTTCTGAGCTGGTGTACATAGTTCACCACGAGTCACAAGCGATTTGATGGCACATACCAACAACAAAAAAGAGAAATGACTTAGGTTCACTTAACAGCAATGTGAAAAAGGTCCCTGGTTGGCATAAATAATTGCTCTAATTAATTGCTAATAAAAAATTTGGAGAGTCACATCTTACCTGAGGCATCTGGAAATAATAACCTGGTGATCTACTTAAGAAAGACCAAGCCTTGGAAACTCTATGGAGTAGTTCAGACACAAATGTGGTTCTATGAGTTAGAACCAACTTCCTGGTGCCTGGTAGTGGTATAGGCTGTGAGAAAGAGAACAGAGAATGAAAATAATAGTGAAATAAATTGAGGTAAGAGAAACAGGGACTGGTTTCCAATCAACACCCTAGGACCACTTAGGTCCTGGGTCACTTTGGTAATTATTGTCGTTGTTATGTGCAAAGGCATTTGACTGTGTGGATCATAACAAACTGTGGCTGACTCTGAGAAGAATGGGAATCCCAGAACACTTGATTGTGCTAATGCAAAACCTATACTTGGACCAAGGGGCAGTCTTCAGAACAGAGCAAGGAAACTCTTCATGGTTCAAAATTGGGAAGGGTATGTTCCAGAGATGTGCCCTATCTCCATACCTTTTCAATCTATATGCAGAACAGATTATTTGGGAGGCTGGGCTCTATAAGGAGAAGCGTGGCATCAGGATTGGTGGAAGAACTATTAACAATCTATGTTCTGCAGATGGCACAACCCTGGTTGCTGAACATGAGGAGGACCTGAAGCTCTTGCTGCAGAGGGTCAAGGATTACAGTCTTCAATATTAATTAAGGCTCAATATTAAGAATACAAAGATTCTCTCCACTGGACCAATTGGCAGCATCAGGATGGATGGTGAAGAGACTGAGATTGGTCACAGCTTTAGTTTGCTTACCTCCATAGTCAACACTCTTGGCACCAGCGTCCAGGAAATTAAAAGACATATTGCAATGGGAAAGTTTGCTGTTAGGGACCTCTCCAAAGTACTGAAGAGCAATAGTGTCATTCTAGAGACTAAGGTGTGTCTGATACAGGCCATGGTCTTTGCAATCTCTTGCTATGCATCAGAGAGACAATGACTAAGGAGGATAGAAGGAGAATTGATGCCTTTGAGCTGTGATGTTGGAGAAGAGTATTGAATACACTATGCACTGCTAAGAAAACAAACAGGTTCATCCAGGAGAGGGTTAAACCAGGCTGCTCCATGGAGGCAAGGATTCTCAGGCTTTTTATGACATACTTTGGACATGTTGCAAGGAGGGACCGATTCTTGGAGAGAGATGTCATGCTTGGGAAGGTGGAAGGACAGCACAGGAGAGGAAGACCCTCTGTGAGGTGGATGAGGTGGATTGAATCAGTGACTTGGGTAATTGGGTGGGTGTGTCAGAGGTAGTGAGACTGGCACAAGACAGAGCAGGGTTTAGGGTTGTTGTACATAGGGTCACTATGAGTCGCAAGCTATTCAACAGCACATAACAATACAACACAAAACAACACGTGCCTTTGATTCATGGCTACCCAGTGAACAACATATCTGAATCTTGTCCTATCTATCTGATGTCATCCACATCGTCTCTGACACACTTGAGACTGTTACCGGAGTCACTGTGTCAATCCATCTCCTTGAGCATCTTCCTCTCTTTTGCTGGCCCTACACCTTTCCAAGTATGAGGGCCCTCTCCAAAGAACAGCCTTTGCTAGCACCATGCCCAACCTATGTGCCATCCTTGCTTCCAGCGAGCACTCTTGCTGCACCTTCTCCCAGAAACATCTGTTTTATTGGCAATCCATGGGATATCTCCTGCTCTTCTTCAAAACCACTACTCAAAGGAATCAATTCTTCTTCTTTCATCCTTACTCCTTTTCCAGCTTTCAGACGTATAGCAAGTTCACATTGATAATAGGGTAGCTTATTTTTTTTTTCAGTATTTCTTTAAGGATATCTTCTGTATTTGCAGATAAGCCAGACGGGGAAGAGTTGAGAGGAAGAGGTTGGGTTTGGAGTCTCAGAAGGCCCCCTAGGGTGAGGCCTGAGCCTGTGTGCTCAAAGATTAAGCTGGAAGCAGTTGGAAGCTTTGTTAGGTCTCAGAGTTAAGGGGGAAAGGCTTTCATTTCGCCTGAGGGAGTGCAGCTGACTGTTTCTCCCAAAGACCTTGTTTAAAACGAAGGTCTTGGAACACTGGATTCAATTAACTAGCAGTCTAGGAACCTTGGGGAATTTAACTTGCTGTGTGCTTCATTTTCCCTTACCAATCACCTTCTGTTTGTTTGACTTCGCATTTTTCCCACCTACAGACTCTTTTTCACATACTTTGGGCTTGTTTCCAGGAGGGACCAGTCCCTGGGAAAGGCGACCAGGCTTTCAAAGGAGAGGGGCAGAGAAGGAGAGGGAGACACTTAACAAGACAGATGGACTGACACAGTGACAACAATGAATTTCAGCACTGCAGAGATTGGAGTGATGGGAATAGAGTGAGGCAAAAGTTTTAATCTCTGCACGTAGCATTGCTGTGAGTAGAAGGCAACTCAATAGCATCTAATGACAACACAGACACTTTGGACTTTGGACTGTGTCCAGATCAACTGTTATTTTCTTTGGGTTAAAAGTGGGAAGAAATTGGCAGACTTTGATTTCACAGTCATTTTTGTCAATATATTCTAGATTCAGGCCCTTGAGCAAATGTTGTTAGGTTTCGTCGAGTATGACTCAAAGTGACCCTATGGACAATAGACTTGAACCCTGTCCTGTTCCGGACCATCCTCACAATCTTGGATACATTCAAGCCCATTGCTGCTATGTTGCACTTCTCTGTCCAGCAGCAAAGTGCCAGGAGATGGCATGAACTACCCAAGACTTTAGTTAGGCAAGAGGTAAGGGGAGAGAAACTCACAGCTAAGTGTCCTTCCAACCTGGATATCCTCATGACATTTATCAGCAAGTGTTTCATTACATAAGCTTTAAAATAGACTAACTAAGCTTCAAGATGCTGCCCGCTCTTTCTTTCCTTTTTTTTTTTTTTTTTTTTTTTTTAAATTTGCTAGCCAGCTTGGGCCTAGGGTTTGAACCAGGAGGCGGCCTTAAGCCCAAAGGAAGCTGGGAGAGGAGAGAAGCAGCCATGTTGTTCCTGGTTGGCTGACTCCTCCCAGCGTCTTGGGAAGCTCTCCTTGCCAGAAGGAAGGAGCATGGTGGTGTGAGCGCAGGAATCGTGGCAAGCTTTTGGAGTTGACTGCTTTTCTGGGAATGTGTTTGACGTGCAGGTTTGCTCTGTCCCTGGAGTGAGGCTAGCCAGCCTGTGCCTAGGGTTTGAACCAGGATGTGGCCTTAAGCCCAAAGGTTCAAATTATCTTCTTGTCAAACATTCTTCTAGGTGGTATAGCACTGGTCTGTGCGTTGCCATACAGAGGTAACTTGTGGTTGCTGTGATGCTGAAGACTGTGACAGTGATGTGCAATCGTGTTAACGGGTACCCATGGTGGACAGAGCTGGCTGGAGCTTCCCAACTAAATCAAGCCTGGAAGCAGGAGCAACATCCACTTCTGAAATGGCTTGCCTCCGGAAACTCTATGTATGAACAGTGCTCAGGCCGTTCGTTCATAGGGTCACTATGAGTCATCTACGACTCGATGGCATCATTCAACAAACAACAACAGCCTTCCCTGATTCCATAACCACATCTTTATCAGAAGGCAGCATCAGCAGGAAAATCAAGATTTTGCAAGTCCCAGGTGAGAGTGTTCTTTTTGTCCTGGTTACATTCTTTAGATTGTTGTTGTTATGTGCCATCGAGTCACTTGTGACTCATAGCGACCCTAAGTACAACAACCCTAACCCTTGCTCTGTGGCTTTATGTGGTGTCCAAGCAATGCAACAGGGACCTGCACTGTGTTGCTGTCATCAGGTCCCGACACTTCTGTGGGGAGTTCTTGGAGCAGTCCAGGACTGCCGTGACAGGCCTGATGGTGACCGTGACCAAGAGGCCAAACAGCACTGGGACAGGGAGCATGGTATCTGTGGCTAGACAGGAAAGACTGCCATTTCAGGGTCATCTCCACTGCTTCTAAAGTCATTGTCCCCTCCGCCCATGGCTGCCCAGGTCTCTCTCCCCTCAAGGGAGCCACACCCTTCCCTGTGGAGCCCCAGGAGCTTTTTCCAAGGACAACCAGACTCTCCATTCCCTCTTCTGTAAGTTTCTTCACTCTCCTCAGAGTAACTAATTTTCACATTGGACAAACCCAAGTAAGTCTCTTTTTCAGACTGAGCCCCTCCAGACCATGTTAGTGCCTGTGACTCCACTCCTGTAGACCATAGTATCCCTGGAACCTTATCCTTGCTCTCAGAGATACATGAACATTTGACATCCATAAAGAGCAACGACTTCAGGCTTGAGACTAAGGTGTGCCTGATCCAAGCTATAGTCTTCACAATTACGTGCTATGCATCAGAGAGTTGGACAGTGAATAGGGATGATAGAAAGAGAATTGATGCCTTTGAACTGTGGTGCTGGAGAAGAGTGTTGAATATACCATGGACTGCTAGGAAAACAAACAGGTTTGTCCTGGAGAGGGTGAAGCCAGAATGTTCCTTGAAGTCAAGGATGTTGAAGCTTCATCTGACTTACTTTGGGCATGTTGCAAGGAGGGACTGGTCCTTGGAGAGGGACATCATGTTTGGGAGAGTGGAGGGACCGCACAGGAGAGGAAGACCCTCAATGAGATGGATCAATTCTGTGAGTGGAGTGGTGGGAATGAGTGTGTTTGAGACAGCGAGGTTGGCACAGGATAGAACGGCATTTAGGGCTCTTGTACATAGGGTTGCTATGAGCCGTAAGTGACTCAATGGAACATAACAACAAAAACAATTACTTCTTTGTTGAAGTGTTTATTTACTTGTTGTTGCTGTTGTGTACCTTCAAGTTGGAATCGATTCCTAGCTGATCCGCCATTGAATTTTCAGAGGCAGTTTAGTCTCACAGGAGGAGATTACCTCTTTTTCTCCTGCAGAGCAACTTGTGGATTTGAACACTGTGGCTTTGGTATGGTAGCACAGTTCCCTACAACTAGGCAACCAGAGCTCCCTTTTTCTTACTTATTTTATGTAAATATATACAGCAGGAGTGGCATCCACTTCCTATCACCATACCTCTGGAAGCTATGAACTTTGAGAAATGATGCTAATTATAGAAGGACTCCAGGTCTTTTGTTTATAGGGTCATTATGAGTCGTGCTCGACTCTATGACAATCAACAACAACAATATGGAGCGTTGATGGTGTCTACACTCAGCGGAAATTTGGGCAGTCTCTTTCTGTGACGAGGTATAACCTTGGAAACAAGATTGAATGTCACTATAAGTTGGAGGGAGTTCTACAACAGTAAGTTTTATGGCAGTTTTATTATAAAGAGTTCAAATCAGAATCGTTCAAGCTGTCACACATAGCACAAGATCTGGGAAGATATCCAAGCCACAGTTTTAATATCCCAAAGCCGCCATCATGCTCCCAACCAGGATATCCTTGGAGGTTTGGTGTCCAGAGCTTTTGCTGTGGTGGGATGGCACTGAAAGGGGGGGGGAGAGGTAGAGGGGAAAGGAGACCCATTACCTAGCACAAACTTCAGTCCCACACGCTGAAGTCCAGCAGTTTAACAAGGTCATCTTGATGTATCCTCTGATCCACTTTTCCAGCCCGTGAACCCTCTTTTATCTAATGTGAAGCTCCTTCTAGGTATACACTGTTACATAGCTATGATCTAGACATTTTTCTTTTTGGCAGACATTTGCATTCCATGACATTTTAGATATTTAGATATACTTGTCTCATAAACAGAGGCAAAACCAAATACTTAGGGCTAGGGTCTTTTGGTTAGACCTAAGTCATAGTAACTCTGGACCATGGAAGGAAACATTACCCAATCTTGCACCATTGGAAAGGCTAAAATTTTAACCTCATTTTTAATTTTAACTGGTATCCTGCAACCCAAGGACTTATTGTTTTCTGGAAAATCAGACTCTGGTCACCTTACTCCCTCAAACCTTTTGTCATCTAGTCAATTCCTACTCATGGTGCACTCATTTTTAAAGAGTTGTTACTTGCCTTCAAGTTGAGGACCACTCATCATGACTTGGTGAACAATGGATAAGAACCTTGCACTAAACGACGTCATTCTAACAATCTAAGGCATGCTCAAGGCTATTGTTTCAATCACTGTCACAATACGTCTTGTTGAAGCTCTTCTTCTCTTTTACTGAACTCCACCTTTTTCCCATCCAAAGTATATTTGTATGACGCAAAGTTTTATCATCCTTTCCTCTAAAGAATCCTTTGGATACACTTCCTCTAAGACAGATTTGTTTATGACATCAAGGAAAACATCTTGTGATTGGAATTCCAGAATGGGTAAGGAGGGGGAAAGCATTGAGAACATTTTGGAAGAGGTGTTGTTTTTATGAGCCATCGAATCATTTGAGACTCATAGGGACCCTATGTACAACAGCTCTAAAC
>NW_006399785.1:15360118-15361523 GCF_000299155.1 Elephantulus edwardii | reverse complement strand
TTTTCTGACTCCCGCTCCTTGCACATTTTATTGTAGTATTTTACTTTCTCATCCTGCACTGTTTTATGAAATCTTCTGTTCAGCTCTTTAGTATCTTGTATTCTTCCTTGTGTTTTGGCTTCTCTGCACTCCAGTGCAATCTTCAGGGTTTCTTCTGACATCCATTTTGGTCTTTTCTTCCTCTTGTGTCTTTGTAGTGAATATTTGCACTCTTCTTGGATGATACCCTTGGTACCCCCCCCACAGCTCATCTGGTCTTGGCTCATTCGTGTTCAACGCCTCAAATCTGTTCTTGAAATGGTTCTGAAATTCGGGTGCAATAGACTCAAAGTCATATTTTGATTCCCGTGGATTCAGTTTCATTTTCTTCAGCTTCAGCTTGAACTTGCATATGAGAAGTTTGGAAGAGATACTAGAAGAAAACTTTACAAGTGTTATTACGAGTAAGAAAATAAACATCCAAGAAGCTCAATGTACTCCATGCAGATTGTTGTTGTTGTTGTTATGTACCATTGAGTCGCTTGCAATGCATAGTAACCTTATGTACAACAGCCCTAAATCCTGCTCTATCCTTGCCAAATTTATTGTCTCTGACATGCCTATCCCCATTACCCCTGTAATGGAATCAATCCATCTCATCGAGGGTCTTCCTCTCCTGTGTTGTCCCTCCACCCTCCCAAGGTTGACAACCCTCTCCAAGGACTTGTTCCTCTTTGTAACATGTCCAGATTATGTCAGATGAATCAGAATCTTTGCCCCCAAGGAGCAGCCTGGCTTCACCCTCTCTAGGCTGAACTTGTTTGTTCTCCTAGCAGTATACTCAGTACTCTTCTCCAGCACCAAAGCTCAAAGGCATCAACTCTCCTTTGATCATCCTTAGTCATTGTCCAGCTCTCTGATGCATAGCAAGTAATGACAGAGACCATGGCCTGTTTCAGGCCCACCTTAGTCTCCAGATTGACATCGTTGCTCCCCAGTACCTGGGAGAGGTTTCTGACAGCAGACTTTCCCAATGCAATACATCTTTTAATGTCTTGGGTGCTGGAAGGTACCAAGAGTGTTGATTGTAGAGCCAAGCAAACTGAAGCTGTCAACAATCTCAATTAGAACCCAAACAAAAACCTTCAAGACATAATCAAATCCTCCAAAATCCAAGACAAAGATAGAATACTAAAAGCAGCTTGAGAAAAATAGTAACCTACAAAAGAGAATAAATTACATTAAACTCTGACTTCTTAGCAGAAACCATTTGACAAGAAGACAATGGGGTGACATACACAAAAGGATGGAAGAAAATAATTTCCAGTTGAGACTCCTATACACAGTGAAACTGTCCATCAAATATGAAAGAAATTCAACCCCTCTCAGAAAAGTAAGATCATAAGGAATTTTTTTAAAACAAGAC
>NW_006399785.1:15358219-15359413 GCF_000299155.1 Elephantulus edwardii | reverse complement strand
AAAAGCGGAATGAGCTCTTTAATAAAGAGAAAATCAGGCAGTTATCATTAACTCCTCAAACTGAGAAGATTGAGGTTAAACATGTTGGAAAAACTGACCCTGGCACTGTCTTTGTGATGAATAAAAATATTTCGACTCCTTATAGTTGTGCCATGCATTTAAGTGAGTGGTACTGCAGTAAGTCCATTTTGGCTCTTGTTGATGGACAGCCGTGGGACATGTACAAGCCTTTGACCAAGTCCTGTGAGATTAAATTTCTCACTTTTAAAGATCAGAATCCAAGAGAAGTGAATAAAGCTTATTGGCGCTCTTGTGCTATGATGATGGGCTGTGTAATAGAGCGAACATTCAAGGATGAATATGTCGTTAGTTTGGTCACAGCTCCAGAAATTCCTGTAATTGCTGGAGCCTTCTGCTATGATGTTGTTTTGGATAAGAGGCTGGATGAATGGATGCCAATTAAAGAGAATCTATATTCCTTCACAAAAGATGCTCATGCTTTAATTTATAAAGATCTTCCATTTGAAATTTTGGAAAGTGGCATTAGAAATATTTCAGCACAACAAGTACAAACTAGATTTTATAGAAGAAAAGGCATCTCAGAACCCAGAAAGAATAGTTAAGCTACACAGATTTGGTGACTTCATAGTTGTGAGTAAGGGCCCTCTCATTCCAAGAACAAGTGTTTGTTTCCAGTATGAAGTGTCTGCAGTTCACAACCTTCAAACCATTCAGGCAAATCTTGTACGAAGATTCCAAAGATTCCAAGGGCTCTCTCTCTTCCTACTCACTTAAGTGCATATTTGAAAATATGGACTAAACTATTGGAAAGATCACGGAAATTGGTAACTGAAGTTCAAACTAGTCCAACAAAGGAAAGTGCACCTACACATAAACCTACAGAGGAAAGTGCATCTACACATAAACCTACAGAGGAAAGTGTACCTACACATAAACCTACAGAGGAAAGAGCATCTACATAGAAATCTACAGAAGAAAGTGCACCTATAATAGAAACGTGCTAAAATTTAAATATGTCTAATAAAGGCTGCTCGGAATGACAAAGCAAAATACTACAATGAAATGTGCAAGGAGCTGGAGTCGGAAAATCAAAAGGGCCGAACTCGCTCAGCATTTCTTAAGCTCAAGGAACTGAAGAACAAATTCAAACCTAGAGTTGCTGTAATCAAGGAT
>NW_006399785.1:15354011-15356383 GCF_000299155.1 Elephantulus edwardii | reverse complement strand
AGGATTAATCATTGGGTTGTATAATTTGATGGGAGGGTGAGGGAAACTGAAAGAATTTGTTCAAATTTGTATTTGAATTTTATAAATAAACCAGCAGTGGAAAAAAAAATACTAATGAAATCCTTTACCTAGAAAAAGCAAAGGCAAATGGATGGATCAAAGTATCCAGCAACCACAGGTGAACTGAGCAAAAAGGCAACACTAAAGCCTCATCTGCTGAAAATCACACCGAATATGAATGGTTTAAATGCAACAATTTGGAGAAAAAGAGTTACAGATTAGATAAAAAAGAACACAACAAAATCCATTAATATGTTGTCTACAAAAGACACATGTAATAAATGAGTAGGAAAAAAGACTGAAAATCAAAGGATGAGGAAAAAAATACTAAACAAGTGACATTCATACGAAAGCAGGACTGGCAACCCTCATCTGTGATAAAATAGACTTCAGGATGAAACCATCATAAGAGATAAGGAGATAGACATGATATAGTGATTAAAGACACAATGGAACAAGAGGACCTAACTTTAGTTGATGTCTACATCAAATGCTAGACTTGGAATATATATAAAAGAAACATTAGCAGACTTGTAGAAAACAATCATCACCCCACGATATAGTAGAAGACTTCAACATGCCATTGTCACTGAAAGACAGGTTAACTCCCAACTAACTCAATAAAGACACAAAAGAACTAAACTAGAGAGGGTGAAACCAAGTTGTTCTTTGGAAGCAAGGATTTTGAGACTTTGTGTTACATCAGGAAGGGGTAGACCTTGGAGAAGGACATCATTCTTGGAAGGGGTGAGGGATAGCACAGGAGAGGAATGCCCTGGATGAGTTGGGTTGACACAGTGACTGTGGCAATCAGAGATGGTGAGTTTGGCTGAGGATAGGGCAAGGTTCAGAGCCATTATTCACAGGGTCGCTGGGTCACAGTCACCTTGACAACTCATAACAACCACAACAATAAAGACTAAACAAAAATCTTGTTAGACCTAGAAGATGAGTTAGGCAGAACAGCAGGATATAAGATTACAAGATGAACACATAAAAATCAGTTGAATTTCTTTAAGGCAACAAAGAAAATCTTGAAAAGGAAACAAGAATAACAATAACATTTATAATAAAAATAATCAACCCCAAGGTGAAATAACCAGGAATACACTTAACTAGAGACACAAAAGACCTAAACAAGAATAATGACAAAGCATTATTTAAAGAAAAGATAAGAGATCTCATTAAAAGGAAAAGCATTCCTTACTCATGATTAGGAAGACTCAATGTTGTAAAAATACAGTTCTCCCAAAAGTAATCTATACTTTGAATGCAAACACCATACAAATATCAACCTCACTCTTCCAGGCCAAAGAAAAGACAATTTTCTGTTTTATTGA
Organism: Elephantulus edwardii; assembly: GCF_000299155.1. Classification (NCBI taxonomy): domain Eukaryota; kingdom Metazoa; phylum Chordata; class Mammalia; order Macroscelidea; family Macroscelididae; genus Elephantulus; species Elephantulus edwardii. The sequence continues at coordinate 15,354,983 of NW_006399785.1, read as the reverse complement.
AAAGGAAAGAGACCTTGAGTAAAGAAAACTATTTATGAAAAATGAAAATGAAGCGGAAGGCATCACCCTCCCAAATTCAAAACCTGCTCCATATCTGTCGTAATCAAAATAGTGTGGTATGAGGGCAATGACAGACCAAAGACCGATGAAATGGAATCGAGAACCCAGAAATCAACCTATCTACCTAAGTTAATTGATATTTTTAAATTTTATTTTGATTTGCTTGCAACATTCATATACATTTATGTTTTACACTATTCTTCAGTCACATTATGTTTTACACAGTCATCACCATGCATCATGATTTATAAAATTAATCACCGTTGGACCTTGCCCATCATTCCTGTCTTTTCAAGTTCACACCCACCCCACCCCACCAAATTGTGCAACTCTGCAGTTTTGCCCCTACCCATCCTCACCCTCTTTTCCCTTGGGTCTTAATACATGTTTTACTAGATATCCTTCTATTTTTACAAGAATGGTCTTATGCAATATTTATCCTTATGAGACTGGGTTATGTAGTAATTTTCAAAATCATTGCTCTTGAACACTTCTTAGTATTCAATTGTATGAATGTACCACAATTAACCCACTAACCGAGTAATGGCAGCCTTTTAACAAATCTTACTGACAAAACTGGACATCTATGCAGAAAATAGAAAAGGGTCAGCCCACACACTGTACACAAACACAAACCCCCCACCCCAAATTAGATTAGAGATCTAGAGGTAAAACAATAAAGATTATGTTGTTGTTGTGTGCCATCAAGTTGCCTATGACTCATAGCGACCCTATGTACAACACCTCTAAACCCTACTCTATCCTGTGCCAATCTTGTTGTCTCTGATACATCTACCACCATTATCCCAGTCACTGAATCAATCCATCAAGGGTCTTCCTCTCCTGTGCTGTCCCTCCACACTCCCAAGCACGAAGTCCCTCTCTAAGGATTTCTCCTTCTTTGCAACATGT
>NW_006399785.1:15351673-15352375 GCF_000299155.1 Elephantulus edwardii | reverse complement strand
TTTTCTTCCTCCTTTGTCTTTGTAATGACCTTTTGCACTCTTCCTGGATGATATTCTTTATATCTTCCTACAACTAATCTAGTCTTCTCTTATTAGTATTCAAGGCCTCAAACTTGTTCCTGAGATGGTTTTGAAATTCAGGTGGGATGCTTTAATTTTCTTTAGCTTCAGCTTGAACTTGTATATGAGTAGTTGGTGGTCTGTTCCACAATCAGCACCTGGCCTAGATTTTACAGTTGATATTGAGCTTCTCTAGTGGTTCTTTCCACAGATGTAATCGATCTGATTCCTATGTGTACCATCAGGTGAAATCCACGTATATAGTCTGTATTTATATTTTTTTAAGAAAATATATTTTCAGTGAATAATTGATTGCCCAAAATTCTATCATTCTATGTCCAGTTTCATTTCTGTCACCAACTCTTTGTTTTCCAACTACTGCTCCATCTTCTCTGTTACTAACTTTTGCAATTCCATTCACCCAATATTACTAATGCGTCTTGACTGCATGTTCACTCTATCTCTGATGCAAAAGTTGGTAGAAATCTATTTCCTCTTCCGTGGCTCTTGTTTTTGGTGCATATATTTGAATGATAGTGGTATTCACTGGACTTCCTTGTATATGTATGGCTATTAACATGTCACTCACAACACTGCATTTCAAAATGGCTCTAGAAATTACTTTTTTTAACTATGAATGCA
>NW_006399785.1:15348600-15350125 GCF_000299155.1 Elephantulus edwardii | reverse complement strand
AGTTAGACTGACACAAGAACTACTTCAGTGGGTGAGGAATTGTGAGGATGGCACAGGACAGAACAGGGTTCATATTTGTTGTTCATAGGATCACTGTCAATGACAGCTAATAACAACAAGTGCACTGCAACTTTTTTCACAATAACAAGAAAATTAACACACTTCAAATTCTATAAACAGGTGATTGAATATTGAAATTGTGGTTCATTAACACCATGAAATACTATGCAACACTAAGAACTCGTAAAGTACTATACAATGTGGATGAATCTCAAAGACATTATGTTGAGTGAAATAACTTACTCACAAAAGGACAAACACTGCGTGAGATCTTTACTATGAATATAAGAGGTAGCTGTCGAGACAGGGGTAGAGAGAGCAGAAATAGAAGGTACAGACAATGAACACACAGTAAAGGATCAGGACTAAAGAGGATCAACCTAAGAACTGACAAAAAGACAACATGGTAATTGTAAAATAGGATCAAGATACTTATAAGTATTAAAAAGGGGAGTAGAAAGTGGAGAAGTAGGGGGAGGTGGGGAAACCCCTAGCGTAGCAGAGATTAGTGAATTGGCACAGGATGAAGGAATAGTCAAGGTGCAATGGGGACTTGAGGAGATGGAGTAATGATAGGCATTGATCAATAGTAGATAATTATATAAAACACAATGTATAGGAATGATTGTTTAAAGTGTAATGAGCGAAATACAACATATTTGAATCATTAAAGAGAACAATGAACCCCTAATAACTTCTGATCTTGACTTTATGAGGAATATCTTAACAGTATCCACAACAAATGTGATACAGATATGGAGCACAACAAAGAGGTTTCTTAAAAAAGTCAAATTTATTTGCCTTTTTAACAGTCCAAGCCATAAACAATACCACAATTCATAGGCATTTGTTCTTCCTTAATCTTCCTTATTCATGTTCCAATGTTCATAAAAACATGAAGGAAGCGAAAAACGGCATGGCTTGAGTTTAGGTACACTTTAGTCTTTAACGAAACAGATCCAATCTTTTCTCCATCCATCTAGATATTGTTTATCAGATCAATGATAAGAACCTTTTTTTTTGACACTGAGATGCACTACATATAGAAGGCTGTATTCTTTCATCTTCTATAACATGGGATTCAAGTCCTCCTTACTTCCAACAGATAAGGTTGTCTCACCTGTATAATGCAGGTTGTTGATAAGTCTCCCTCTGATCCTGAAGCCACATTCCTCATAGAATCCAGCTTCTCAACTAATTTGTTCAGCAAACAGATTGAATGTGTATGGACACACTCCTTTCTGTTCCCTTGCTTTGTTCACCCCACACTTCCTGAGTTATAGGTTTTGCATGAGTACAATTAAGTGCTCTGGGATTCACATTCTTCTAAATCTTAGCCATAACTTGTTATGATCTACACAAATGCCTTTGGATAGTCAAAAAAGACAAATAGACATTCTTCTGGTTTTCTTTACGTTCAGCCAGGATTCATACAGCATCAGCAATGGTATCACTGGTGCTATGG
>NW_006399785.1:15344864-15347875 GCF_000299155.1 Elephantulus edwardii | reverse complement strand
GTCTTTGAAATGGCATTTTACTTTCTTAATGGATAATATTCTTGATATCATCCCATAATTTCACCTTACTTGGATCCACAATTAACACTCTTGGTACCAGCAGTCAGAAATCAGGAGGTGTATTGCATTGGGAAAGTTGGCAGTTAGGGATTTCTCCAAATTCTTGGCAGGTTGAGGATCAAGGTGTGTCTGATTCAGACCATGGTCTTTCTCATCACTTGCTCTCCATCTGAGGGCTGGACAATGAATGAGAAGGACAGAAGATTTAATGCCTTTGAGCTGTTTTATTGGAGGAGAGCACTGAACATCCCATGAATGACCAAAATAACAAAGAAATATGTCTTGGAGATGGTGCATCCAGAGTGCTCTTTGGAGGCAAAGATAATGAGGCTTCACCTCACATATTCCTTGGAGAGGGACATGATGCTCAGAAAGGTCAAGGGTTGGTGAAGGATAGAAAGACCATCAACCAGGTGGATTGACACGGTGACTGTCAAAATGGGCTCTAAGGTGTCAGGAAATGTGAGGATGGCACAGGATTGGACAGGGTTTGGGGTTCAGAGGGATAATGGGTTGTACTCGACTCACCGGCCCATAACAACAAGTCTTTAACCTGGAATCTTTTCACTCTAACAAGATCTGTAACAGCTGATTTGCCAATAAAGCACACTTAAAAAAAACAACTATTGTATTTTTTCTACTAGTTTATTTACAAAATTCGAATACAAATTCCAACAAACTCTTTGAGTTTCCCTCACCCTGCCATCCTGCAGTGGGTGATGATTATGGTTCCAAGGGAGATGAAATTATTGACAACTTAGGTCTCTTCTCCTTCTATCTTGACGTTGTCTATTACTGTACTTGTTATGAGTTTTTTATTCTTGATGTTGAAGTGTGATTCATATTGAAGACTGGTTTGTGATCCTCTTCAGTAAATGGTTCAAGTCTTCTGCACTTTCTGCAGGCATGGTTGTGTTATTTGTATACACTTGCATGGGAATGAATGTTCCTCTAATTCTAAAGACATATTATTTTTTTGTATAGTCCAATTTCATGAATGATTTGCTCATAATAAAGATTGAATAGGAATACAAAAACAAATACAACCTTGCCAAACACATTTAAATTTTTTTTAAACCACACAATGTGTCTGTGTTTTGACATCTGCTTTATGTGCTAGTTTCGATTGAGCACAGTTAAGATTGTGATCCACGTGGTTGAAAGACGTTGCATAGTCAATAAATACAAGTCAAACTCTTTCTGATGTTCTTTGCTTTCGCCAGTGATTTTTGACGAAAAACAAAGATCATCAGAAAATAAACCAGGCAGCTAAAGAAAGACACGTTGGATGGTTTATCAATTTAAAAATGTGTTTGGCAAGGTGGTATCTTTTTGTATGCCAGTTCCTGGAGCCTTTGCTTTGTTTGTTTGTTTGTTTGTTCGGTTGTTTTCTCATTGACTTGTTTTAATTTGTACTATTTCCTTCAACGGCATTGGTTGGCAACCATATGAAATGGTTTCTGTCTTTGTTGTTTGAAAGCCCTGTTCAGCAGAACACGCCTCAGAACAATCCTGTGAGTAATAGATCTGAACTTTGCGCTATTTTACACCAGCCTCATGATCTCGGATACACTCAAGCCTGCTGTTATGGTCACTATCAATCCATCTCCTCTCTTTCTCTGACAACCCACCTTTCCCAGAAAGGGTTTTTCCCCCAAAGGTGTATCTCCTACTGACAACATAGTCAAAGTATGAAAGACAAAGTTTCCCTGTCTCTGCCTCCAAGGAACTACCTTGTTTTCCCCCTCTAAAATACACTTATTTGTTCGGGACTACTAACTCTGTTTATCAGGGGGAAATTATGCCTGGAAGAAATTAATAAATAAGGACACAAGAGACAGAAAACATACAGAGACAAAATAAAACCGCTGCAGGTAGACAGGACAGGACTGGACCCCCACCCGCACCCCGGCATCTGTGCCATCTTTATTTATACCTTTTTTAAAACAAAGAGATGGTTCACAGGGAAATAGAAACTTTAAGGGTTACAGCATAGAGCCCAGGCAGACCGGGTACAAGTAGAAACATTAAGATTACCATAGGGCTCCGATGGGCTGAGTACATAGTTAGATACATTCAACCAAGACTTCTTTGTCTTCATAAAATGTGCTTTCTCCCATCTTGCAACAACTGTATCAAGAGCAGGAATAATAATGAAAGTCAGTGTCTAAAGATGTGTGAGAACTGCTTGCAATCCTCTTTCTGAAGACACCCTCTGTGTGCAAGGCCCACAGCCATATTCTAAGGATGCAGTTCTTTACGTTCTATAGTTCCCTACACTAATTTGTATTTTTGGCAATTCATTGGGTTTTTCATTACTCTTCCCCAACATCGCAATTCAAAGGTATCCATTCTTCTTAAGTCATCCAATCCTTACTCATTGTCCAACTTTCAGATGTGTAGCAAGCAATGGAAAAATGTAGGACTTGTTTCAAGTCTTAATCTTTAAACAGATATCATTGTCCTGTAGCACTTTGGAGAGGTCTTTGACAGCAGACTTAGACAATGCAACATATCTTTTGATTTCTATCATATTGTTACCATGAGTGCGGAGTATGGATCTAAATAAGACAAAATCTTTGACATTCTGAACATTTTTTATAACTACTGTGATATTGTTTATTGACTAGTAGACAATAGGTGAGAATTTGTGTTTTCTTGATATGGAGGTATAATCTATAATCAATATGAAAGTATGTGGTCTTTGATATTCTATGGCAAATCTACTTCATTCTCTGCAAACAAAGTTGTGCCATTGGCATTAAGTAAATTGTTGGCAAGTCTTCCTCTAATGATACCCAACAGACTGCCAGTCATAACCATCTGTGTACACCAGGACAACACTTACCTGCTTGACGCACTTCCTTCTTCCCAGTCTTTGCTTGTTTTAACTCTGCCCATGATCTCATCGATTCAGGGTCCCACCTGGGATGGTTCTCAGTTCACCCCCA
>NW_006399785.1:15303997-15343523 GCF_000299155.1 Elephantulus edwardii | reverse complement strand
TGGCACTTCTCCTGGGAGCTCTGGGAGCAGTTTAGGGCAGCAGTGTCAGGGATGAACGGGGCTGGAGCCAAGAGGCCGAGCAACAGCAGCAGGGCAGACAGCATGATGCTTGGTGTTGGCGGACACCTGACACTCAAGAGCAGCTTGGCTGGTTATAAAGCCATCACTTTGACCCTGCCCTACTCCCACCTCAGCCTATCTCCCTCAAGGGTGCCATACCTTTCCTGTTGCTCTTTCTGTACTTGAGCCCTAGGACTATTCCCCAGGGACAATGAGTCTTCCTTCTCCTCCCTTCTGAAGTGCTGGTGGCTTGTCAGTGTTTGGGTCTGACCAGTTAGAAACGTTTCTTGATTTGTTCTTGTGAAGTGCCGCCTAGTCCACTATGACTCATAGCAAACCTATGAACAAAAGATCTGAACCCAGTCCTGTCCTGTGTGACCTTATGGACCACACATCTGAATCCTGTCCTATCTTGTGCCATCTGTTCATCTCTGACAGCCTCAGGTCCATTGCTGCAGTCACTGTGTGAACCCATGTGGTCGCAGGTCTTCATCTCTGTCACTGACCGTGATGTCCAGTACAATGGAAAAGCCTCTTCTAGCAATATGACCAAAGTTTGGAAGATGAAGTTTCACCATCCTTGCCTCCAAAAAGCGGTCTCCTTTTTCCTTTTCCAAGACATATGTTTGTTCTTTTGGTAGTCTATGGGATACTCAGTACTCTTTTCTAGCACTACAATGCAAAGGAATGGATTCCTCTGTCATCCTTATTTATATCGAAGCATAACAAATAATTAAAAAGACCATGGTCTGATTCATGCACACCTTAGTCTTCAAACTGACATCATTGCACCTCAGTATTTTGCAGACATCCTTCTCAGTGGACTTGCCCAAAGCAGTATTTATACTGATCTTCTGACTTCTGGTCCCAAGGGTGTTGAATGTGGATCCAAGTAAGATGAAATCAGACAGTTTCAATCATTTCTCCATCTACCACCATGTTGTTCATTGATCAAATGGGAAGGCCCTTTGCTTTTTAGATGTTAAGGTGTAATCCATATTGATGGCTGTAGTCTCTGTTCCTCTGTAGCAAGTGTTTCAAGTCCTCACTTTGAGCAAGCAGAGCAATGTCATTAGCAAAATGCATGTTGTTGGTGAGTCTTCCTCTGATCCTTTTGCCACCTCCTTCTTCGTAGAGTTCCGTTTCTCGAATGATATACTCGGCACACAGATTGAGTAGGTCTGGACAAAGGATACCTACCTTGAATCACACTCACATACTTGCAGTCTGAAAGCGATCAAACTTGCAATGATATGCCTTAACACTTACTGGTGAATGCAAAAGTTGGAAATAATGAGGAAGCCATAGTACACTGAATTTACGTACTTGGTGACAGAAATGAAACTGGAGAGTGAATGACTGAATTTTGTACCTTCAATGATTGATTTATAGCAAATCCTTATTTTAAAAGGCCCAAAAGACAACTTTACACTTGGCACCACCAGAGGGATTTCACAGGAGTCAGATTGAATCCAGGTAGGAGAAAACGTGTCGGAGAAGCTCTGTAGCAGGAGTCAGAACGAGGCAAGGGGATGGTTATGGAACAGATCACCAATTTCTCATGTGTAAATTAAGATTGAGGAAGGTTAAAACAAATCCACAAAACCCAAAATGCAACCTTGAATCTATTACACTTGAATTTAAAAAAAAATCAAAACGCAAAACCACCAAAAACAAAGCCCCTTGTGCATTAAAAATGATTTCCAATAATGTGAAAATAAAGTCTACAGACTGAGAAAAACCTTTTGGCAACAACATTTCAGAAAAGTGTATATAACTAAAGATTACAGAATACTAGATGACACAACCCCACTTGCTAAACTGAGGAGAACCTAAAGCACTTGCTGCAGAAGGTCAAGGACTGCAGCCTTCAATATGGATTGAAGCTCAACATTAAGAAAACAAGGATTGTCACCACTGGGACAATTGGCTGCATCAGGACGGATGGTGAAGAGATTGAGATTGTTCACAGGTTTAGTTTGCTTGACTCCACAGTCAACACTCTTGGCACCAGTAGCCAGGAATTTAAAAGACATATTGCGTTGGAAAAGTCTGCTGTTAGAGACCTCTCCAGAGTATGGAAGAGTAATGGTGTCACTCTATAGACTAAGGTGTGTCTGATTCAGGCCATGGTCTTTGCAATCACTTGTTATGCATCAGCAAGTTGGACCGTGACTAAGGAAGATATAAGGAGAATTGATGCCTCTGAGTTGTGGTGCTGCACAAGAGTATTGAGGGTACCATGGACTGTCAAGAAAACAAACAGATTCATCCTAGAGAGGAAAAAACTGCGATGCTCCTTGGAGGCAAGGATTCTGAGGTTTCATCTGACATACTTCTGACATATTGTAAGGAGGGACTGGTCCTTGGAAATCGTGCTTGGGAGGGTGAAGGGACAGCGTAGGAGGAAAAGACCCTCTGTGAGGTGGATTGATTCAGTGACTGGGGTAATCAGGATGGGTGTGTCAGAGACAATGTGATCAGAACAGGATACAGCAGAATTTAGGGCTGTTGTACATAGGATCGCTATGAGTCACAAATGATTCAAGGACACATAACAACAACATGGAGGAACCACAAGAAAAGGACCAATAACAATTTACAAAATAGGCAAAAGACATGGAAAGACTCTTCACAAAGAGGGCATTTAAATAGCCGCCAGACACATGAGGAAATGTTGAAAACTGTTGGCACTCACAGAGATGCAAATCAAAACGAGCTACCCTCTCACCCCAGCAACAGTAGCTAAGTTCAACAGGACAACACGCAGTATGTGTTGCAGAGGGTCCAGAGAAATTGGGACTCTTATGCACTGATGGTGAGTTTGCAAAATGTTAAATCCACTACAGAAGGCAGTTTAGAAGGCTTTTCCAGATGCACACCCATGTCTATCGCGGCTTTGTTCACAATAGCAAGGAGTTGGAAACAACCTAAGTGCCCGTCAACAAACGAATGGATAGAGAAGCTGTGGTATATTCACATAATGGAATACTATGCTTCATTGAAATACAAGGAACTCATGAAATATTCAAAATGGGTGGCTCTGGAGGACATTTTGCCGAGTGAAGTATCTGAGTCACAGATGAACAAATACTGTGTGGTACCACTGTTGTAAAGCAGGACTGACATCAGGGTTGGGGTAAGACTGAGAAAAACGGGATAAATTATGTATACTGCATTGAAACAGATGAGGGAGAACTCTGTCTAAAAGGGATATGTGATTAAGTATTTTTGTCCAGGAGTCCAGAGCAAGTGAAGGCTGCACAGTGGAGTGGATCTGGGGGGAGGGATTGTAAAAGAATGAAAGAATGTTTCTTTTACTTTTCCAAAATGGGAGTGTACTGGGGTGGGGGGCGGAGTGTTGGGAGGGGAGAAAAGTGCAACAATGAATTAATGGAAAGCCAAAGTCTCTGTAAATTTTCGTTGAAATAAATAATAATTTTTTTAGAAGAATGCTTTTCCATGACTAGGAATTTTGTTGCTATTTTGTGTGCTGTTGAGTTGGACTTAAAGCTCACCCTCCAGAGGATTTGCACATGGGAAGTAGAACACATGGGAAGAAATTGCCCCCCCCCCCACCTGTGGAGCAGCTGGTGAATTCAAACAGTGTGCCTTTGGGATTGCAGTGCAGTTTAGGCGACCAGAGCTCCTACTGGGACTAAAATACAAGGAAATAAGAACTAATGCGCGCGCACACACACACACACACACACACACACACACGTACATGTATTCTCACTGCCCTGAAGGGCATTTTACAAGAGCCTATTCCTTAGAGAGGGACATCATGCTTGGAAAGGCAGAAGGTCAGAGAAGGAGAGAAAGACCCTCAACCAGTTAGACTGACACAAGAACTACTTCAGTGGGTGAGGAATTGTGAGGATGGCACAGGACAGAACAGGGTTCATATTTGTTGTTCATAGGATCACTATCAATGACAGCTAATAACAACAAGTGCACAGCAAGTTTTTTCACAATAACAAGAAAATTAACACACTTCAAATTCCATAAACAGATGATTGAATATTGAAATTGTGGTTCATTAACACCTTGAAATACTGTGCAACACTAAGAACTACAAAGAATACGTAAAATACTAGGCAATGTGGATGACTCATTCACAAAAGGGCAAATACTGTGTGAGAGCATTACTATGAATACAGGAGGTAACTGTGGGGACAGAGGGGTGCAGAGAGCAGAAATAGAAGGTACAGACAATGGACATACAGTAAAGGATCAAGACCAAGGAGAAACAACCTAAGAACTAACAGTGATTGTAATTGTCAAATAGGAACAAAATACTTGTAACTGTTCAAAGAAGAGTAGGAAGTGGAGAAGTAGGGGTGAGAATAAGGGGGAGTTGGGAAACCCTTAGAGTAGCAGTGATTAGTGGATTGGCCGAGGGTGAAGGAATAGTCAAGGTGCAATGGTGACTTGATGAGACTGAGTGATGATAGGCATTGATCAATAGTAGAAATTATATAAAACACAATGTATAGGAATGATTGTATAAAGTGTAATGAGTGAAATACAATATATTTGAATCATTAAAGAGAACAATGAACCCCTAATATCTTCTGATCTTGACTTTATGAGGAATATCTTAACAGTATCCACAACAAATGTGATACAGGTATGGAACACAGTAGACCCAGAATCTTCTTAAAAAGTCAAATTTATTTGCCTTTTTGACAGTCCAAGACATAGACAATACCACAATTTATAGGCATTCATTCTTCCTTAATTGCCCTTATTCATTGTCCAATGTTCATAAGAATATGAAAGAAGTGAAAAATGGCATGGCTTGAGTTTAGGTACACTTTAGTCTTTAACCAAGTAGATCTAATCTTTTCTCCATCCATCACGATATTGTCTATCAGTCCAATGATAAGAATCTTTGTTTTCTTGACACTGAGATGCACTCCATATTGAAGGCTGCATTCTTTCATCTTCACGGGCTTCAAGTCCTCCTCACTTCCAGCAAGTAAGGTTGTCTCACCTGTATAATGCAGGTTATTGATGAGTCTCCCTCTGATCCTGATGCCACAGTCCAGCTTCTCAACTAATTTGTTTAGCAAACAGATTGAATATGTATGGACACACTCCTTTCTTAATTTTAAACCATGTAGTGGTCCTTGCTCTGTTCACCCAACACTTCCTATGTTATAGGTTTTGCATGAGGACAGGTATGTGTTCTGGGATTCAAGTTCTTCTAAATGTTAGCCATAACTTGTTATGATCTGCACAGTCAAATACCTTTGGATAGTAAAAAAAGACAAATAGACATTCTTCTGGTTTTCTTTACCGGGATTCATACAGCATCAGCAATGGTATCACTGGTGCTATGGCCTCTTCTGAATCCTGCTTGAACTTCTGGCAGTTTCTTGTCTATGTACTCTTCCAGCCTCTTTGGAATCATGTTTAACAGTATTTTGCTTGCGTGTGATATTAATGGTATTGTTCAATGGTTTCCACGTTCTATTGGGTCACCTTTCTTGGAAATGGGAACAAAGATGGATATCTTCCAATCCATTGGCCAGACAGCCATCCTCCAAATTTCTTGGCATAGACTTGTGGGTACATCCAGGTGGGGCTACATCTGTTATTTGAAACAAGTCAATTGGTATCCCACTGATTCCTGGGGGCTTTTTTTAAAAAATGCCTTCAATACAGCTTTCACTTCCTTCTTCATTACCACTACTTCTATTCATATATTCCTTCCTAAAATTTTTCAGTGTCACTCAGTTCTTTTTGGTGCAGTGACTCTGTGTAATCCGTCCATCTTTGTTTGATGCATTCTGGGTTGTCCAATATATTTACCTTAGCATCTTTCACTATTGCGACTCGCGGCTTAAATTTGTCCGTCAGTTCTCTCAACCTGAAAATGCAGAATAAGTTCTTTCCTTTTTATTCCCCAATTCCAGCTCTCTGCACATTCCATTTTAAAACTCTGTTTTGCCTTCTTGAGCTGCCCTCTGAAATCTTCTGCTTAGCTGTTTCACTTCAGCATCTTTCTTCCTTGTTTTGCCTTCTTGACTTCTAGTAAAACATTTTTATTCTCTTTTGACATACATTTTGGGCTTTTCTTTCTTCTCTGTCTTTTAAATGATGTTTCACTTTCTTAATGGTTGATATTCTTGATATTATTCCACAACTTCATCTTACTTGGATCCACAATGCAATTCCCTTGGTACCAGCTAGTTAAGAAATCAAGAGTTGTATTGCATTGGGAAAGTCTGCAGTTAGGAACTTCTCCAAATATTTGAGGAGTAATGATGTCAGTTTGAGGATCAAAGTGTCTTTGATTCAGACCATGGTGTTTCTCATCTCTTGCTCTCTGAGGGCTGCACAATGAATGAGAAAGACAGAAGAAGAATTGATGCCTTTGAGCTGTTGTATTGGAGAAGAGATGGAACATCCCATGGACAGATAACAGAACAAAGAAATGTGTCTTGGAGATGGTGCAGTGAGAGTGCTCTTTGGAGGCAAAGATAATGAGGCTTCACCTCACATATTCCTTAGAGTGGAACATGATGCTTAGAAAGGTCAAGGATTGGTAAGGAAAGACCATCAACCAGGTGGATTGACACAGTGACTGTCAAAACGGGCTCTAAGGTGTCAGGAAATGTGAGGATGGCACAGGATTGGACAGGGTTCAGGGTTCAGAGGGATAATAGGATGTACTTCACTCACCAGCCCCTAACAACAAGTCTTTAACCTGGAATCTTCACTCTAACATCATCTGTAACAGCTGATTTGCCAATAAAGCACACTCTAAAAAATTATTGTATATTTTGCTACTAGTTTATTTACTAGATTCAAATACAGATTCGAACAAATCTTTCCATTTCCCTCACTGTCCCATCCTGCAGTGGGTGATGATTATGGCTCCAAGTAAGATGGAATTATTGACAACTTAGGTCTCTTCTCCTTCAATCAAGATGTTGCCTGTTACTGTCCTTGTTATGAATTTTCTTTTCTTGACATTGAAGTGTGATTCATACTGAATACTGGTCTGTGATCCTCTTCAGTAAATGGTTCAAGTCTTCTGCACTTTCTGCGAGCACGGTTGTGTTATTTGTTTATGCTTACATGTGGACACTAAGGTTCATCTGATACAGGCCATGGTCTTTACAATCACTTGTTATGCATCAGAGAGTTGGACAATGACCAAGGAGGATAGAAGGAGAATTGATGCCTTTGAGCTGTGGTGCTGGAGAAGAGTATGGAGAATACCATGGACTACTAGGAAAACAGATTTGTACTGGAAAGGGTTAAACCAGGTGACTCCTTGGAGGCAAGGATTCTGAGGCTCCGTCTAACATACTTTGGACATGTTGTGAGGAGAGACCGGTCCTTGGAGAGGGACATCATGCTTGGGAGGGTGGAGGGACGGCGCAGGAGAGGAAGGCCCTCTATGAGGTGGATTGATTCAGTGACTGGGATAATTGGGATGGAAGTGTCAGAGACAGTGTGATTGGCACAGGACAGAGCGGAGTTTAGGGTTGTTGTACACAGAGTTGCTATGAGTTCCAGGCGACTCGACGGCACATAACAACAACAACAACAACAGCAACAACAACATGTGAATGAATGTTCCTCTCATTCTAAAGATATTATTTTTTGTATAGTCCAATTTCATGAATGATTTGCTCATAGTAAAGACTGAACAGGAATACAAAAACAAATACAACCTTAACAAACACATTTCAATTTTTTTTTTAAATCAACACAATGTGTCTGTGTTTGACATCTGGTTTATGTAGTAGTTTCGATTGAGCACAGTTAAGAATGTGATCTACGTGGTTGAGAGACATTGCATAGTCAATAAACACAAGTCAAACTCTTTCTGATGTTCTTTTTTTTAGTCAAGATTTTTACTAAAAGAAAAGAACATCAGAAAGATATACCAGGTTGCAAAAGAGAGACACATTGGATGGTTTAGCAATTAAAAAGCTGTGTTTGACAAGGTTGTACCTTTTTGTATGCCAATTCCAGGAGCCTTGGCTTTGTTTATTTTTGGTTTGGGGTTTGGGTTTTTTTGTTGGTTTTTTTTTGTTTTTTTTTTGTTACATTGACTTCTTTTAATTTGTACTATTTCCTTCAACGGCATTGGTTGGCAACCATATGAAATGGTTACTGTCTTGGTTGTTTGAAAGCCCTGTTGAGCAGAACACTCATCAGAACAATGCTGTGAGTAACAGATCTGAACTTTGCACTATTCTGCACCAGCCTCATGATCTCCGATACACTCAAGCCTGCTGTTATGGTCACTATCAATCCATCTCCTCTCTTTCTCTGACAACCCACATTTCCCAGAGGGGATTTTTTTCCCCCAAGGTCTAACACCAATGACAACATAGTCGAAGTATGAGAGACAGTGTCCGTATCTCTGCCTCTAAGGAACTACCTTGTTCACCACCTAAAATACACTTATGTGTACTTTTGGCAATTCATTGGGTTTCTATTACTCTTCTCCAATATCACAGTTCAAACATATCCATTCTTCTTAAGTCATTCAATCCTTACTCATTATGCAACTTTCAGATGTGTAGCAAGCAATGAAAAAATGTAGGGCTTGTTTCAAGTCTTAATCTTTAAACAGATATCATTGTCCTGTAGCACTTTGGAGAGGTCTTTGACAGCAGACTTAGACAACGCAACATATCTTTTGATTTCTATCATATTATTACCATGAGTGCTGAGTATGGATCTAAATAAGACAAAATCTTTGACATTCTGAACATTTTTTATAACTACTGTGATATTGTTTATTGACAAGTAGACAATAGGTGAGAATTTGTGTTTTCTTGATATGGAGGTATAATCTATAATCAATATGAAAGTATGTGGTCTTTGATATTCTATGGCAAATCTACTTCATTCTCTGCAAACAAAGTTGTGCCATTGGCATTAAGTAAATTGTTGGCAAGTCTTCCTCTAATGATACCCAACAGACTGCCAGTCATAACCATCTGTGTACACCAGGACAACACTTACCTGCTTGACGCACTTCCTTCTTCCCAGTCTTTGCTTGTTTTAACTCTGCCCATGATCTCATCGATTCAGGGTCCCACCTGGGATGGTTCTCAGTTCACCCCCATGACAACTATAATGCCTGTTGTAGGCCTGTTTATCTGAGGGGATTTTAAGGAGGGGACCATAGGAGACTGTCCCAGAGTGGGGACAAGGTGCGTAAGAAGGTGGAATTTCAGTCACAGATCAAACATGGCTCAGATGAGATACCCAGGGAGGAACTGCAGAGCGGTGTGTAATGTCCAGCTGATACAGCAAAGGGCGCGTGTCTTCATCCTGGCCCTTCCTCCCATTTGCCCTTACCTTTGCTTTTCACTCAGAATGTCCCCTTCTTGCTATGGTGCTGCTAAGAACCCAGGGTGGGTAAACTGAGGCCCAGGAGCACAGGGTGGAGTCAGGCCAGGAATCAGTATAGGATGTGATAGAATTAACAGTCCCTTTCAATACCGGGGCGTGGAAAGCAAAGCATAGATATCACTTCCAGGTTTTATGGGCCATTCTGGATTTCTTAGTTTTGTGAGGCTTCTACCATGTGTTCAGTTGTTGTTGTTGTTGTTGTTGTTATGTGCCATCGAGTCACTTGCGACTCATAGCAACCCTATGTAAACAGCCCTAAACTCTGCTCTGTCCTTTGCCAATCTCACTGTCTCTGCCACTCCCATCCCGATTATCCCAGTCACTGAATCAATCCACCTCATAGAGGGCCTTCCCCTCCTGCACCGTCCCTCCACCCTCCCAAGCATGATGTCCTTCTCCAAGGACCGGTCTCTCCTCACAACATGTCCAAAGTATGTTAGATGGAGCCTCAGAATACTTGCCTCCAAGGAGCCACCCGCTTTAACCCTCTCCAGGACTAATCTGTTTGTTTTCCTAACAGTCCATGGTATTCTCAATACTCTTCTCCAGCACCACAGCTCAAAGGCATCAGTTATCCTTCTATCCTCCCTAGTCATTGTCCAACTCTCTGATGCATAACAAGTGTTTGCGAAGACCATGGCCTGTATCAAACGCACCTTAATCTCCAGAGAGACACCATTGCTCTTAAGTACTTTGGAGAGGTCCCTAACAGCAGACATTCCCATGGCAATGCGCCTTTTAGTTTCCTGGCTACTGTTGCCAAGATTGTTGACTGTGGATCCAAGCAAACTAAACCTGTGTTCAGTTAGCAGTGAGATATCCTCATCCATCTGTCAAACCCTAGGGAAAGCCCAGCCCTGAGGTTTAGCCGGACCTCCATCCTATCCCGTTCCCACTCTCTGTGCCAAGTGCTCAGACCTGTCTCACCTCCCACCTGCCCACTTTTCAACCCCCTCACCCTCACCCCCTGAAATCTAGGCCTGAGACATAGCATGGGGTCAGGGTAATCCAGTCCTTGAGAATCAAGGAAAATACTGGAGACTTGAAGATGAGGGTAATTCAGGAAACTTGAGGACCAAGCCTCCTCTGAGAATAACTGACACAGACACTGGCAGATGCAATGTGGTGGTTTATTTAGAGCATGCTTCTCCCGTGACGCCTCTCCTAGGCAAGTGCCTCTGAACCCCTGCAGCCCTTTGCAGAGGCACTCTGAAGTGGGGCAGGACTTGAGGTTCTTTGGGGTGATCCAGGAGCTGTCGCCTTGATTGAGCCCTTCTCTGCGGGCAGCAGGAGTTGAGCGGTCTGGAGCTAGCTCTGGGGCCGGAGCTGGCAGAGGTTCAGAGCGACGCACAGCTGCCTGGCGGGGTTGGCTGGGGTCTTGAGGTAAGTATTCAGCAAGAAAATGGGGTTGTTTTCCAATAGATACTCGCACCGGGCTGACGTGTCATTGCTGTTCCACTTACAGGATCTCCCCAGAGCCTTCAGCACGGCCATCGGAGAGGCCTTTGGATTCTCCTTCTTTTTGGTCTTCACCACCTCCCTGCACTTTTCGCACTTTGGGCTTGAGATGGTGGCCCTTTTCCAGGTGGTCACCCAGCATTGCTCTATTGCATTGCACCCTGTGGCTGTCTTCAGATTCTGGCACTTCTCCTGGGAGCTCTGGGAGCAGTTTAGGGCAGCAGTGTCAGGGATGAACGGGGCTGGGGCCAAGAGGCCGAGCAACAGCAGCAGGGCAGACAGCATGGTGCTTGGTGTTGGCGGACACCTGACACTCAAGAGCAGCTTGGCCTGTTATAAAGCCATCACTTTGACCCCGCCCTACTCCCACCTCAGCCTATCTCCCTCAAGGGTGCCATACCTTTCCTGTTGCTATTTCGGTACTTGAGCCCTAGGACTATTCCCCAGGGACAATGAGTCTTCCTTCTCCTCCCTTCTGAAGTGCTGGTGCCTTGTCGGTGTTTGGTTTTGACCAGTCAGCAACACTTCTTGTTGTTTTGTTGTTGTTGCGACGTGCCGTCTAGTTGAGCATGACTCATAGCAACCCTATGAACAAAAGACCTGAACCCAGTCCTGTCCTGTGTGACCTTATGGACCACACATCTGAATCCTGTCCTATCTTGTGCCATCTGATCATCTCTGACAGCCTCGAGCCCATTGCTGCAGTCACTGTGTGAACCCATGTGGTCGCAGGTCTTCATCTCTGTCACTGGCCGTGATGTCCTGTCCAATGGAAAAGCCTCTTCTAGCAATACGCCCAAAGTTTGGAAGATGAAGTTTCACCGTCCTTGCCTCCAAAGAGTGATCTCCTTTTTCCTTTTCCAAGACATATGTTTGCTCTTTTGGCAGTCCATGGGATAGTCAGTACTGTTTTCCAACACTACAGTGCAAAGGAATGGATTTTTCTTCTGTCATCCTTATTCACTGTCCAAGCATAACAAATAATTAAAAAGACCATGGTCTGAATCAGGCACACCTTAGTCTTCAAACTGACATCATTGCACCTCAGTATTTTGGAAATGTCCTTGTCAGTGGACTTGGCCATATCAGTATGTGTACTGATCTCCTGACTGCTGGTACCAAGGGTGTTGAATGTGGATCTAAGTAATATGAAATCATAGGTAGTTTTAATCCATTGGGATGGATGTTAAGATGTAATCCACATTGACAGCTGAAGTCTCTGTGCCTCTGCAGCAATTGTTTCAAGTCCTCACTTTCAGCAAGCATAGTAATGTCATCAGCAAAATTCATGTTGGTGGTGAGTCTTCCTCTGTTCCTTATGCCACCTTCTTCTTCAAAGAGTTTGGCTTCTCAAAGGGTGTACTTGGCACACAGATTGAATAGATATGGAGAAAGGATACAACCCTGACTCACACTCTCATTTTTGCAATCTGAAAGTGATCAAGCTTGCAATGATACGCATTAATACTTACTGGTGAATGCAAAAGTTGGAAAAAAATGAGGAAGCCGTAGTACACTGAAGTTGCATACTTGGTGACAGAAATGAAACTGGAGAGTGAATGACTGAATTTTCTACCTTCAATGATTGATTTATAGCAAATCCTTATTTTAAAAACCACAAAAGATAACTTTACACTTGGCACCACTGTAGGGATTGCCCAGGAGTCAGATTGAATCCAGGTAGGAGAAAATATGTCGTAGAAGCTCTGTAGCTGGAGTCAGATTGAGGCTAGGGGCTGATGATGGAACAGATCCTCAATTGGTCATGTGCAAATTAAGACTGAGGAAGGTTAAAACAAATCCACAAAACCCAAAATGCACCCTTGAATTTATTACACCTGAATTTATAAAAATAAAAAAAAACAAACCACCAACCAAGTGGCTTATTGCCAACGAAGGTGCATAGACAGACTCTACCAGCTCTGCTTCTAACCACCTAATCAATCTTCAGGTTGCACACCCCGGCTGGCTCTATGACCCTCTTCTAGGTTATATGATCTCTGGGAAGCTCCTTCTGAATAGTACTTGAAGTCATGGCATGAGTAATATTTGTGGATCTCTGTATTTGCTGACTTTATAGACATATATACTTCTATTACAATTGTAAAGACCCCTACTTGTGTAGTGGCCAACATACTGTGCTTCTAACCCAAAAGTTGTCAGTTCAAATCCTCTAGCCACTCTTTGGAAAAAGCTGGACATTTCTCTGCCTCTAAAATTTTATACCCTAGAAAACAAGAGAAAATGTCACGATGAATTAGAAAGTACTCTATTCTTTTGTTATTGTTAAGAGTTGCCTGTGACTCATAGCAACCCTCTGAACAATAGCGCTGAACCCTGCCCTGCCTACCCTCATTACCCCAGTTACTGTGTCAATACATCTTATCCAGGTCTTCTTTTCCTACATTGTCCCTCCACCCTTCCAAGTCTGATGTCCCTTTCTAAGAACTGGCCTCCCCTGGTAACGTGCCAAAAGTATGTGAGACGGAGTTCCAAACTGCTTGCCTTCATGAAGCAGCTCAGTTTTACCATCTCCAGGATAGACCTGCTATTTCTCTTGGCAGTCCATGGTACGTTCAACACTCTTCTCCAGCACCACAACTCAATGGCATCCATCCTTCTGTCATCCTTAGTCACGGTCCAGCCCTCTAATAAATAGAAAGTAATTATGAAGACCGTGACTTGGATCAGGCTCACCTTAATCTCAAGACCGACATCATTGTTTCTCAGTACTCTGGAGAGGTCCCTGACAGCAGATTTATCTAAACGCAAATTTGTTTCTTGTTTTCCTGAATGCTGGTGCCAAGAGTTCATTGTGGAAACTAGTAAGCTGAAATTGTTAAATATCTCAGTCTCTTCTTCATCTATTAAGATGCTGCCCATTGTCCCAGTGGTGAGAATCTTTGTGGGTTTTTTGTTTGTTTGTTTGTTTTTTATGTTGATCTCAGTTCATAATGGAGACTGCAGTCCTTGACCCTCAGCAAACAGTCCAGGTCCTGGAATTTTGACAGTTTGAGTGGCATCCACTTTCTAAATAATATGCCTCAGGAAATTTTGTAAACTTTGATAAATGTTGATAGTTGTAGGGGGGCTTTAGTTCATTGGGTCACTATGAGTTGTGCTCGACTCGAAGGCAATCAACAACAACAACATTATAAAGGATGTAAATCAGAATCACTAGGAGAGTCATACAGCAGAAGAGCTGGAAAGATTCCCAATTTAGAGTTTTAATGTCCCAAAGGCCTCATCATCCTCTCAACCAGGTGGTTCATTGAGATTTGGGGCCAGGTGATTTTATTACAACGAGGAGGCACCTGATGGAGTGGGACCACAGTCCCCTTCCATAACACAGACTTCAGTTGCTCACCTTGACGTCCATCAACTTAAAGAGATCATTACAATATATCACATAGTCCACCTTTCTGGCCTGGCCAGCACTCAGCCAGCCAGCTTCACCTTGTGAAACGCCTTATAAATATATCTTTTTTGTTAGGAAGAATCTAGACTTTTTTGGTTGGCATTTGAATTCCAAGAAGTCTCAGATATTATCTCTCATGATCAGAGGTAAGAAATAAATACTTGTTGTTCTTAGAGGCCTTCGAATCAGATCCGACTTATACCAATTCTATGTGCAAGAGAGGGAAACCTCAAGTAATCCTGTACCCTCAGGCAAGGCTATGATGTTTCACTCCACTTAAACTGGTAATCCTAAAAACAAGGAATTTCTTTATTTGTAGGCAACAAGAAACCAGATTTGTTGTCACTCTGTTATTATATGCCATACCTTGGAATCACCACGTGACTGAGCTAGTCACTTTACTCCTTGAAATAAAGCAAAAAGCCATGGTCATCTGCTCAAGTCAGATTCATGGTGACCCTATTTGTTAAAGACAAGAGGTGTTGTTACTTGTCTTTAAATTGATGACAACTCATAATGACTCTGTGAACAAGCAGATCAGAACCTTGCCCTATCCTGTACCATTCTCACACGCTAAGCCATGCTCAAAGCTGTTGCCGTGGTCACTGTGTTAATGTCTTGTTGAATGTCTAGCTCTCTTTTTCTAACCCTCTACTTTCCCCAGCATGATGTCTTCTTCTAAGAACAGGAGACTCCCAAATTAGGTAAGACAAAGGTTGTTTTTTTTTTTTAAAGAATGTGTTGTTTTGTTGTTGTTATGTGCCATCCAGCCGCTTGCGACTCATATGTACAACAGCCATAAACTCCACTCTGTCCTGTGCCAATTGCACTGTCTCTGACACTCCCATCCCAATTATCCCAGTCACTGAATCAATCCACCTCATAGAGGGCCTTCCTCTCCTGCGCTGTCCCTCCACCCTCCCAAGCATGATGTCCCTCTCCAAGGACCGGTTTCTCCTTACAACATGTCCAAAGTATGTTAGACGGAGCCTCAGAATCCTTGCCTCCAAGGAGCCTCCCGGTTTAACCCGTTCCAGGACAAATCTGTTTGTTTTCCTAGCAGTCCATGGTATTCTCAATGCTCTTCTCCAGCACCACAGGTCAAAGGCATTAATTCTCCTTCTATCCTCCTTGGTCATTGTCCAAATCTCTGATGCATAACAAGTGATTGCAAAGACCATAACCTGTATCAGACGCACCTCAGTCTCCAGAGAGACACCATTGCTCTTCAGTATTTTGGAGAGGTCCCTAATAGCAGACTTTCCCATGGCAATGCACCTTTTAATTTCCTGGCTGCTGGTGCCAAGACTGTTGACTGTGGAACCAAGCAAACTAAAGCTGTGTACAATCTCAGTCTCTTCACCATCCATCCTGATGCTGCCAATTGGTGCAGTGGTGAGAATCTTTGTTTTCTTGACATTGAGCCTCAATCCATATTGTAGGCTGCAGTCCTTGACACTCTGCAGCAGGCGCTTCAGGTCCTCCTCAGTTTCAGCAAGCAGGGTTGTGTCATCCGCATAACGCAGGTTGTTGATAAATTGTCCACCAATCTTGACCCCACATTTCTTCTCATAGAGCCCAGCCTCCTGGATAATCTCTTCTGCATGTAGGTTGAAAAGGTATGGAGATAGGATGCATTCCTGGCGTATGCCCTTCCCAATTTTGAACCATGCAGTGTTCCCTTTGCTCTGTTCTGACGACTGCCTCCTGGTCCAAGTATAAGTTTCGCATTAGAACGATTAAGTGTTCTGGGATTCCCATTCTTCTCAGAGTCAGCCATAGTTTGTTATGATCTACACAGTCAAATGCCTTTACATAGTCAATGAAACACAGATAGACATTCCTCTGGTATTCCCTGCTTTCAGCCAAGATCCATCTAACATCAGCTACAATATCTTTAGTACCACGAAATTATTATTAATTTTAATGAAAATTAAACTCCTTGCCCCTAAGAAATACTCTGAATGCTTGTTTTTAAGACAGGTTGTTTTTATTTTTCTTCCTTTTTAAAATTTTATCATTTTGATGGCCCACAGCATAATCAGTACTACAATTAAAAGAAAAAATACTCTTTGATCGCCTTTATTCACTGTGCAATTTTTAAGAGACTATGAAGCAATTGAAAAGGCCATGGTTTGAGTCGTGTACACCTTAGTCTTTAAAGTGGCATCATGTCTCTTCACTTTAAAGAAATCTTTAACAGCTGATCTTCCCAATGCAACACTTATTTTCGTCTTTGACTGCTACTGACATGAGTGTTGGTAGTAGAACCAAATAATATTAAATGATTGACAACTTCAAACTTTCTCCATCTATCATGATGTTGTCTATTGACCCGGTGGTGAGGATTTTGTTTTATTGATGTTGAGATGTAACCCATATTGAAGACTGTAATCTTTGAACTTTCCCAGTAGATAATTTATGTCTCCTTCACTTTCTGCAAGCAAGGTTGTGTCATCTGCATAGCAAGGGTTGTTGATGAGTCTTTCATCAGTCACTACGGCACACACACACACCTTCAAGTAGTCCTAATTCTCAAACTATTTCTGCAAGCAACATTGTGTCATCTGCATATAGATTACATAGATTTAGAGAAGGATACAACCCAGATGAAAAATTCTTGATTTTAAACCTTGACAAATTTTCTTGTTCTGTTTTACCAGCTTTCTCCCTGGTTTGTATACTGTCTCTACTTAAGCAGAATTACGTATTCTTGAAATTGCAGTTGTACTCAGTGTTCTCCACAATTTGTTATGATCCACACAGTCAAATGACTTGAATACTCATAAAACACAGTCTGCCTTCCTTCTGATATTCTCAACCTTCAAAAAAGATCAGTCTGACAATATTAACAAGAAGATTGGTGGTTTGGACCTCCTAAGTGGCACACATAAGAAAGGCCTGGCATTCGGTGTCTGAATGGTATTCTTTGTTCTATGGCCTCTTCTAAATCCATCTTGAAATTATGACATTTCCTTGCCATTGTAACATTCAAATGGTTTTAAAAATTGACTTCAGTAGGATTTACTTGTGCTGATACTGACAAAATATGGATATTATCAATCAGTATCAGTGACTGGGGTAGTCCGGATGGGTGTGTCAGAGGCAATGCGATTGGCACAGGATAGAGCGGGGTTTAGGGCTGTTGTACATAGGGTCGCTATGAGTCGCAAACGACTCACGGCAAATAACAACAACAACAATCAATATCACATGCAAGTAAAATCATGCTGAAGATTATTAGAAAATGGCTAGAACAAACATCATCATGGAACTGCCAGGAATCTAAGCTGAATTCAAAAGAGATCATGACGTGAGGGAAATAGTTCCTAATGTCAGATGGGTCTCGGCTGAAAGTGGAGAATACCAGAAAGATGTTTCTCTGTGTTTTACTGGCAATGCAAAGGTAATTGTGTGGATCTTAACAAGTTATGACTAACATTGGGAAGTGTGAAAATTCTGAAACATTTAATTGTGCTCATGAGAAACCTATATATAAACCAAGAATCTATTATATGAACAGAAAAAAGGGAACACAGTATAATTCAAGAACAGCAAAGTGTGCATCATACCTGTATGCCGAGGTGTGTGTATATATATATATATATATATATATATATATATATATATATATATGTATGCTGAGGAAATATGAGAAGCTGGACTACAAGAAGGATAATACTATAACAGAATTAGAGAAAGGTTCATCAATAAGTTGGGTTATGTAGGTGACACAATTTTCGCTTGCTAAACATAAAGATGACTTAAAACACCTGCTGCAAAAGCCAATTACAAAATGGGCAAAAGATATGGAAAGAATTTCTCAGAGGAAGATATTTGAATGGCAAACACACACATGAAGAAATGCCCCAAATCACTGGCAATAAAAGAGATTCAAATCAAAACAACAATGAGATACCATCTCACACCAGTAAGAGCATAAGAGTGACAAAGTTTGACAGGGCAGCAAGTCATAGATATTGGAGAGGATGTGGCAAGAAAGGAAATCTTATACATTGTTGGTAGGATTGTAGAATGGTGCAACCATTCTGGAAGGCAGTTTGGCGCTTCCTCAAAAAGCTGAACATAGAAATTCCATATGACCCAGCTATTTCACTACTTGGAATATAGCCTGAGAATATGAAAATTGAGGCACAAACTGAGATTTGCACACCAGTGTTCATAGTGGCATTAGTCATCATTGCAAGAACATGAAAATAGCCCAAATGTCCAACCACAAACAAATGGATTGAGAAATTTTAGTACAGTCACACAATGGAATACTATGCAGCAAATTGAGATTTGCACACCAGTGTTCATAGTGGCATTAGTCACCATTGCAAGAACATGAAAATAGCCCAAATGTCCAACCACAAACAAATGGATTGAGAAATTTTAGTACAGTCACACAATGGAATACTATGCAGCACACAGGAGCAATGATTTTGTAAATTATTGCCTAACTTTGGAGGGACTGGAGAGTATTATGCTGAGTGAACTAACATAGTCCACATAAAGATAAATATTGTATAAGATCATTGTTGTAGAATGAGTATAAGGATCCAGGTGGGGTGGGAGAGGCTGGAAGCAGAGGGATGTGGATGTACAGGGGGAAGAGGGGATTAATCATGAGGTTGTACAATTAGACGGGTGGGTGGGGTGAAAGAAATTGAAAGAACTTGTTTGAATTTGCATTAGAATTTTGTAAATAAACTAGTGAAAACAATCACAACAAAAAACAAAAAAAACAGCAAAACACCTGCTGCAAAAGACCAAACACTATGAAATATTTCATGGACTGAAATTAGAACAAACAAGTCTGTGTCAGAGGAAGTACAACCAGGTAGCTCTTTAGAGGCAAGAATGGTGAAATTTTTTTCACGGACTCTGGGCATACTTTCAGGAGGGCCTAATCCTTGGGAAAAGACATTGTGCTGGGAAAGATGGGAGGTCAGAGAAAGAGAGGAAAATCCTCAACACATGGACTGACAAAGTGACTGTCATCATGCTCTCAGGTATATCAGAGATGGTGACTACAGCACAATTCTTCTATTGTCTTCCTGACCTGTTACCTAAACTTCACATACATGTGTGGTTATTGTTGTTGTTAGTTGCCCTCAAGTCAACCATGACTCATAGCCACCCCGTGAATAGCAACTCTAAACCTTGCCCCATTCTACACCATTCTCACCATTTCCCACGTGTGTGTGCCCTTTTATACAGTCAGTATATCAGTTGATTTGTTTGAGGGTCTTGCCATTTTTTCTCTGACACTTTGACTAACCCTGGATATTAACTTTCCCATGTACATTTTAGTCTTTAAACAGAAATCCTCATTTTGGAGAGGACCTTGATAGAAGAGTTTCCCAAAGCAATGAGTATTTTTTTTTTCTTGACTATTGGTAGCATGGATATTGGTAGGAGAATCCAAGCAAAATGAAATTGTTGACAATTTCAAGCTTTTCTCCATTTATCATGATGTTGCCTGTTGGTCCAGTGATGAGGATATTTGCTTTTTTCATGTTGAGTTATAACTTGTATTGAAGGCTGTCGTCTTTGATTTTCTCCAGTAAGTACATCAAGCCTTTTTCACTTTCTGCAAACAAGGTTGTGTCCTCTCTATAATACAAGTTGTTGATGAAACCTTCAATCATTATGCAGCATTTTTCTTCATATTTTCTGTTACCAAATTATTTTTTCTTCAGACTGAATATGTATGGAGAAAGAATATGACTCTTGTGTACAATTTTCCTGACCTTGAACCATACTGTGTTTCTTTATAAATTCTAAGCTTCTTGGTCTATGTAGGAGTTTCACAAGTATGCAATTAAGTGTTTCGAGATTCTCATTCTTCTGAAGGTTATCCATAATATGTTATGTTCCATGAAGTTGAATGCTTTTGGATAATCAATAAAACAGATGTAAGCATCTTTCAGATAAAATGCAACACAAATAAACAAGTATTCTATGCTTTCAGCCAAGATTCATCTGTCACCAGCAATGTGAGCTCCTATGCTATGGCCTCTTCTCAATCCATCTTGAATTTCTGGAAGTTCCCTGTCTATGTACTGGGGTTTTTTTGGTATTTTTATTATGATATTAAAAAGGAGTGGTTTTTAAAAATTGGTTTGCATCCAGTAATTCATATAGATTGGATTTCATTCATGGACATTGTGCGCCATACAATCATTCCTATATATTACCCTGTTTTTTCAAGTCCCCAGTGACTCTTTGCTATTTTGTGACCATCTGTGCAATAAACTCTACTATCTTAGTGATCCCCCCCTTCTCATTTCCTATCCCCTTTTCGACATTTATACACATCTTACTAGTTAGCCTTCTGTTTTTACAATAAAGTTCTTATATAGTATTTGTCCTTATGAGACTGAGATAGTTCACTTAACAAAATGCTCTCTAGACTCTCCCATGTTATATAGGATTCTACAAAATCACTGTTCTTAAGTGTTGCTTAGTATTCCGTTGTGTGAATGTTTCACAGTTTGTCAATTCATTTGTTGATAGCCTTTTGAACGGTTCCCATTTTCATACTGTTGTGAAAAACAATGCTATGAACATGCGGTTGTTACTATGTGTATATGTCTGCGTATTTGGACTTGTGTTTCAGATCATTTTTTCTTGGGGTATATTCCTAACAATGGAATGGGTGGGCCTTATGGGATTTTTATGCCCAGCTTTCTGAGGACATGCATAACTGCCTTCCAAAGGGTTGTACCAATTTACAATCCCACTGGTGGTGAATGACAGCTGCAATCTCTACACATTCTAAGGCTTCTATGTTTCGTCTCACTTTGTCTCATAATCTTTATGGTTTGGGGCTTTATCCCTAGATCTCTGATCCACATTAAGTTGATTTTCTTTTTGTAGTGTGAGATGTGGATCCTGTTTCAAATTTCTTCAGATAGATGTAAACTTTTGCCAGCCTCACTTGTTGAAGAGGTTGTTCTTTCTTCATTTGAGAGCTTCTAATTTCTCATCAAATACCAATTGACCATACGTAGATGAGTTAATATCTCATTTTAGTTTCTGTTCTGTTGATCTACGTGTCTGTCATTATACCAGGACCATGGTAGTTTGGTTACTCAGCCTGTGTTTTCAGTAATTTTTGAGATCAGGAAGTGCTATGCCTCGCACTTCATTTTTTTTTTTTCTAAAGAGCTTATTTGGGGTCTCTTTCTTTGCCAATAAACCTGCCAATTTACTTTTCTATCTTTTTGAAAAATAGGTTTGGTATCTGTATTGGAATTTTGTTGAACATGTAGATTGCTTTTGGTAGGATTGTTATTTTCGCAATGTTGAGTCTTCCTCTCCACCAACAGAGATTTTTTTTCCATTTAGTTACATCTCTTATTGTTTCTTGTAGTGTTTTGTAGGTTTGTTTTGTAGTAGTGTTTTATCAACATTATGAAATCTCTTATGTTGGTAGTTAGAGATAGCTATATCTGACCTTTAATAGCTCCACATGGAAGGGTACTGTCCTTGTCCACAGCATCAATAACATACCAGTTCCGATGGGATCAGACGTATTCCCACGTGCTCCCATACCGCTTTCTACCTACCTCAACACCAGTATTATTATTTCGCTGGGTTCTGATGTGATAGTCCACAGACCACACACACAGAACCATATTGGGGAAGAGAAAAAGTTATGTTGTTGTTGTTATGTGCCGTCGAGTCGCTTGCGGCTCATAGCGACCCTATGTACAACAGCTCTAAACTCTGCTCTGTCCTATGCTAATCTCATTGCCTCCAACACATTCATTCCAATTGCCCCAGTCACCGAATCAATCAATCCATATCCCAGAGGGCCTTCCCCTCCTGTGCCTGCCCTCCACCCTCCCAAACATGCTATCCCTCTTCAAGGACACGTCTCTCCTTATAACATGACCAAAGTATGTCAGATGAAGCCTCAGAATCCTTGCCTCCAAGGAGCATTCCAGTTTAACCCTCTCCAGGATGAATCTGTTTGTTCTCTTAGCAGTCCATGGCACCTTCAGCACTCTTCTCCAACACCAAAGCTCAAAAGCATCAATTCTCCTCCTATCCTCCTTGGTCATTGTCCTACTCTCTGATGCATAACAAGTGATTGCAAAGACCATGGCCTGTACCAGACGCGCCTTTGTCTCCGGAGACACACCATTGTTCTTGAGTACTTTAGAGAGGTCCCTAACAGCAGACTTTCCCATGGCAATGCATCTTTTAATTTCCTGCCTGTTGGTGCCAAGAGTGTTGACTGTGGAGCCAAGCAAACTAAAGCTGTGAACAATCTCAATCTCTTCACCATCCATCTTGATGCTGCCAATTGGTCCAGTGCTGAGAATCTTTGTCTTCTTGACATTGAGCCTCGATCCATATTGAAGGCTGTAGTCCCTGACCCTCAGCAACAAGCACTTCAGGTCCTCCTTAGTTTCAGCAAGCAGGGTATGTCATTTACATAACGCATATTGTTGACGAATAGTTACTATATACAACTATGGGAGTACTGATGGCGTAGTGGCAAGAAGCCTCCTGAGTACTGCCTTATCTGTATCCCAGAAGTTTTGATATATTATGTTTTCATTTGTTTCAAGGAACATTTTTACTTCACTTTTTTCCCCTTCTATAACCCAGTAGTTCTCAAGCAGGGTATTTACCTCCCACCTGTTGTTGCTGGATTTTTTCTTTTATTCTCCTGTTAGTTTCTAGTTTTATGGCACTGTAATCTAAGATACTTTGTATTATTCAACATATTTTTAATTTGTTGAGGCTTGCTTTGTGTCCTAATATATGCTCAGTTCTGGAGAAGGTAACCTGTGTACTTGAGCACAAAGAAAATTGAGTTTTAGTTTGGTGAAGCACCCTGAATACATCCACAAGGTCGAGTTGGCTGATTATACTTTGTAGTTCTTCATCTTTGCTGAATTTTTTTTTTCAAGTTGACCTATCCTTTGTTGAGGACAGTAGTTACATTCTCCTATTATGCCTGTGGTGCTGTTTGTTTCTTTCTTCAAATCTGCTAAAATTGTTCTATGTATTTTTAAATCTGTTATTTGGTGTGTAGGTGTTGACCAAGGCTATGTCATCTTAATTTGTTATTCATTGAATCATTATATAGTGTCCTTCCTTATCTCTTATGGAATTCATCCTGAAGTCCATTTTATCAGAGATTAGTACTGCCACTCATGCTCCTTTTTTTTTCTAAATTTCATTTGTTTGGCATAATTTTTTCCAGCTTTTAATTTTTAGTCTTTCATCTCTTAGATGTAACTCTTATAGGTAATATATTGATGATATTTTTCTTTAAAAGTCCATTTTTCTACTCTTTTTTGCTTAATTGGTACATTTAAGCAATTCACATTAAGTGTGATTATCTGAACAAGTCACTTTTATGGTTGCCATTTTGCTCTGTTTCTTTTTCTGCTATTTCTGCTTCTTTGTGGCCCACCCACTTTCCTTTGGTGTTTCTGTATGAAGAAGTTCCCTTGGAATTTCATGTAGAGTAGGTCTTGTTTTCACAAATTCCTTAAGTTCATGCTTTTCTTCAAATAACCTAATTTTTCCTTCATATTTGATGGACATCTTTTCTACATACAAGATCCTTGGCTGGCAGTTGTTTCCTCTCAGCCTTCTGTATATGTCTTATCATTGTCTTCTTGCTGGCATGGTTTTTGCTGAGGAATCAGAACTTAATCCAACTAGTTCTCCTTAGTAGGTGACTCCTTGTTATTATGTCACATTTAGTATTATACCCTTATCTTTGATTTTGGAGAATTTGAATATGATATGACTTGGTGTTTTCTTTTGCGGTCTCGTCTGTTTGGAGTGTGCTGATATTCTTGAATGCGGATTTCCTCATTTTTCATGATACCTGGAAAGTTTTCTTCTAGCACTTCTTTTCTCAGTGCTTTCCCTTCACCCCTCCTTTTCTGGAATTCCACTACACACATATTTTGATTCTAACTTTTCCTCCATTAATCCTTCTGTCTCCTCTGTGCTTTTTATTCCAGGAAGTTCCCATTGAGGGTTTGGTCTTCTAGTCTCTGACTCTTTGTTCCATCTATTCTGTTGATTTTTTTGTCCCTCAAGCATAATGGAAACTTCTGCCACTTTGTTTTTTATATTCTGAATTGTGTTTTCATGAATTTCATATTATTTCCAGTATTATTTTTATAACTTCTCTGTCTTAAGAAGATTTTAAAAATTCTTGTACCTCTTTACTTATAGTTTAAATTCTTTCTTCCATTATTTATAGCTTCTCAAGTAGTTGTTCCTGTAACTCAACATCAATATATTTCTGTTGCATCCCTGTCTCTGGAGTATTCATTGGGTCTGTACTCTGATCTGCTGTATTAGGAAAAGGTTTGTGGTTTTGTTTGTTTGTTTTTTTCTGTAATATTTGAAGCTGCCTATTGTGTTCTTGTCATATGTGAATTTTTTCGTGTGTGAGGTTGTTTTTGCTGTGACTGCTTATGTTATTGAAAGTTTATTATTTTTATGATACTATTGATAATTTTCAGATTTAAGGTATTTTCTTTAAAAGTGGGAAGCAACCTAGCTCTATCTGAAGTCCTTCTTGGTCTGTGCAGTGGGAAAGCTCACCTTTCCTAAAGGTCCTCTCTGTCCTGCAGCTCAACCAGTGAGGAAGGCCCCTGACTGAGGCACTTTCTTTGTAGGGAAGAGAAGATCAACTTATAGTACCTGAAGAAGGCCATTTTGATTTCACGTAGACTGGTGGGAAATTCACTTAGGTCCTGTTTATGATCAGTAATAACTTTCAGTAGGTGCTTATTTGCATATGATAATAATGGTGCCCTAGTGGCATTATGCATCAGAGAGTTGGACAATGACCAAGGAGGATAGAAGGAGAATTGATGCCTTTGAGCTGTGGTGCTGGAGAAGAGTATTGAGAACACCATGGACTGCTAGGAAAACAAACAGATTTCTGAGGCTCCGTCTAACATACTTTGGACATGTTGTGAGGAGAGACAGGTCCTTGGAGAGGGACATCATGCTTCGGAGGGTGGAGGGACAGCGCAGGAGAGGAAGGCCCTCTATGAGGTGGATTGATTCAGTGACTAGGATAATTGGGATGGGAGTGTCAGAGACAGAGCGATTGGCACAGGACAGAGCGGAGTTTAGGGTTGTTGTACATAGGGTCGCTATGAGTCTCATGCGACTCGACAGCACATACAACAACAACAACAAGTGGCAAGAACCTGCTCTGCAATTCCAGAGGCACGTGGTTTGAAGCCACCAGCTGCTCCAGGAGACAAGAATGGGTAATCTCTTCCCGTGCGATTAACTGCCTCAGAAAACCTGTTGGAGGGTCGGCTCTGAGGTTCTCACTGTACTGTACTCAATAACAACAGCAACAATACGGATATTATTCTATAATTTCCATGCCCTTTTGAATCATATTTTTTTGAACTGGAGCAAACATGGTTGTCTTCAAGGAGTTGTGCTTCTAATCCAGAGGCAGGTGGTTCAAATTTACAGACTTCTCTTGTGAGTAAGATGGACAGACTACTCCCATGTGATGTAAGCCTCTGGAATTCTACAGGTGCATCGGCTATGAATTGATTCAATTATATGACACATTATAATAACAAACAATTAATTAGTAAGGTATCAGCCTTCCAGATTTGTTGACAGAGACCTGGATATAACAAAAGCCCCAACTTCTAGGTGCCTGGGAGTACCACTGCAGGGCTTTAGGAAAGAGAAGTCTGTGACACTTACCCCCACCTAAACTCCTGGAAGCCCATAACATTCTAAGAAGTAAATATTGCCCCATTTCACAGATGAGAAACTGATATTGAAGACCACACTTCCTACCCAAAACCGTTTTTTTTTTCTGGCTTTAAAACTCCTGTGATTGTCTTTAAAACTCTATCAAAATGCTTTACCCTAGTGAGCTATGTCACCCTCAACCCACCATGGCTGTACTTTGATCCCTGTGACTTTGGTATTGGTTATAGCCTGGGAGGTGATGTGCCCTTGGGAGCAAAGCTTGCCGGTGGATTTCACAACTGTTTGCTAGACTAGGATAAGCACAGGCTGAAACAGGAGGAAGGGAAAACTAGACAAACCCTGCATGCGGTTTGTTGTTGAGGGATTAGGATTACCCCTGTGAAATGAATGTAGGCAGCATGAGGACAGCTGAGTGCGACCTCTGCTAACTTCACAAGGAAGAACTGTCCTCATCAACATCTATAGTCCAAACTAGTTCTGCTATGGTCAGAGCAGGGTCAGAGAAAGAGATGACCTTCATTGAGATAGGTTGATACAGTAACTGCAGCAATAGGGTCAAGTGTACCAGAGATGATGAGGGCATAGTACAGGACAGGGTTCTGACCTGTCATTCACAGGGTCGTTATGAGTTGTGCTTAACATAACATAACAGCAACGAAAGGACAGACATGATCTCCCACCTTCCTGTCCTTTATATTAATTCAAACACCATTTTACAGGGTACAAAATCCTTTTTTTTCCCAAAAAAATTTTTTTAATTATTATTATGTGTGTACCGTCAAATCGGATCTGACTGGTACAGGAGGTGATTGCTCCTCCTTCTTCAGCAGAGCATCTGGTGGATTTGAATCACACACCTCTGGGATTGCAGTGCAGCTTCTTGCCACTAGGCCACCAGAGCTTACCTACAAATCCTTTTCAATGACCACACAGACTTCATAGAACCATGGTCACTCTTATGGGGTTTATTAGGAAAGTTCACAAGTTGACAGCAGAATACAATTCCTCGGTTCAGACAGCTTCCCAAGTGTGGTCACAGACACTTTGATCTTCAATTTCATGGTTTAGGTCAGTTACAAAGTTCTCTCAGTTTTGTCTGTTATGGTGAATTCCCTCAGTACACCAACAAGCCTGAGTGAAGACCCCTCACTCTGACTTTGAGGGGCAGCAGGTCCACATCAGCCCCGTCTCATGTTGGTCTGTGGTTCTCTGCGGAGATGCTCTTGCTTTTGTGGGGATGCTGGTCTGGCTGACACAGTAAACTTTGGCCCCTAAGGATACATCCTGTATTCCCTTCTTCCACTTTCTCTTGGTGTTGAGATTGTCAGATTTCTGCTGTTCAATCTACTCGATTTAATCTTAGTGGAATGATGAGACCAGTAAATCCCCTTGTGGATAAACTAACATCTGTTTGAATAATCCTGCCTTGCCAGATGGTGACATCAATGGCTAGGAAAAGTAATTTCGAACAATAAACTCTTTTTGTATATAAAAGTTTTTATTTTAATTGTGATTTTAACAGATGTTTCCAGAATGTTTGCATTTTCCTAGTGGCAAGAAGCTGCACTGCAATCCCAGAGGTGCATGATTTGAATCCACTAGATGCTCTGCTGGAGAAGGAGGAATAATCTACTCCTGTACCAGTGAGATGCAATTTGATACACAATAAACAATAAAATAAAATTAAAATTAAAAAAGTTTGGATTTTCATTTATTCATTGTTACACATTATGCCCCCTCCCTTCCTAACTCTTCTCCTGATTCACTTTATATATATATGTCTATATATTCAATCATTGTTGCACAGTTACCACCATCCCACCCCTACCTCCTCCCTGAGTCTTCTTTGCAAAGTGCTTTTATTCTGGGCTGTTGTCATATGTATAATGCCTAGTTATTTATTTTAAACAGTTCTTTCCCTCATCTCTTCCAATGTAGTATTCATTATCTCCCACTCTTATCCTATTCTCCCTGCTACTCGCATGTCAGTCCTGCTTTGTAACAACGGTGTTATGCACTATTTGTCCTTTTGTGACAGAGATATTTTACTAAACATAATGTCCCCAAGTGTTAACCATGTTGTGTAGTTTGTTATGAGCTTGTTGCTTGTCTGTGCTGTGTTGTATTTCTCATTGTGTGACTATACCAAATGTTCAAAATCCCTAGCTATCAGAGAGATGCAAATAAAAGCAATTATGAGATATCATCTTACCCCAGCAACAATTGCAAATGTCAACAGAGCAGCAAACAATAAATGCTAGTGAGGTTGTGTAGAGGCTGGAACTCTTATTCACTGCTGGTGGGAGTGTAAGATGGTACAAACACTATGGAAAGCAATTTGGCACTTTCTCAAAAAGATGGAAATAGAAATAAGATTTGACCCAGTAATACCACTATTGGGAATATACCCTAAAGAAACCTCCATCCAAACAGATGTATGCACACCCATGTTTATTCTGTTTTTCACAATAGCAAGGAAATGGAAGCATGCCAAGTGCCTATCAACAAAAGAATAGATAGAACAATTAACTCTTGATACCCCATGCACTCAGCCTAGGTTCCTGGAGGGAGCTTTTGGTGTTGTAAAATGAGGGCATATGGACTTTTTTCATCAAAGTTTGAGACTGTGGCCCTGTTCTCCTTAAGAGTCAAGGTGAGGTGGGGGATGGTGGGGTTTCTAGAACACCCCTCTGATGCCTTGGCATTCTTGGGACCCTATGTCACATATCTTCTCTTCTCCCCACACCTCTTACATTTTGAAGACCCCAGCTCCCAGAATTCTGCCCAGGTGGGGCCATATGGGCCTATAGAACATGGGATTGTGTGCCAGTGTCCACATCCTGTAGAATCCATAATCTTCTAATCTTGTGGAAAGAAACTATCAAGTCTGAGGAATGGAACGATCCAGTTAATCTTGAAGGTATATTGGAACAACTCTAATGTGTGTTAGGGAGCTCCTTCTCCAGAGACTTGCCTGTGCTTACTGTCTGTTGAGAAAAAGAAGGTCATCTGTGGTAGAGCCATGGAAGAGTTATGTTATAAACAAAATACTACATATGTTTTACCAGATGTGCATGTGTTTAAAACCCTTTGGACAACTCTCACTCTTCAAGCTCCTGGTGTTCTTGTCAGTTCTCAAAGACTGGAGCCTTCTGGCATACACTGTGTTTCAGGTACAACTTTGGGGAAGAAGACCCCCCAGATATCTCTGTGCGGGATGCAGAAGGCTGAGAGGTCGATCCCTGTGAGGTCTCCACTGTGAGCAGTAAATATAGTACAGGACAGAGTCTGGCTTCAGCTTCAGGGTGTGTTGGGGGGGGCTTCAACAGGGTCCCAAGTGGAAGAGAATCTTTTTCTACTGCCAAACAAAGCCCTTTCAAATGATGCCAAAAAATGAGAAGCACAGGATGCTCCAGAAGATGTGTAAGTGAGGCCTGCTTTTCTCTCTGCACCAAAGCATGAATGAAGGCTGTGCTTCTGTCACATTTCACCTCCACTGGTCTGGATTCTTGTCTTGACTCTCCCCTGTCTTCCTTGGGCCTCAGTTTGCCCGCTCTATACTCTAAGCAGTAATAATGGTATGACGGGGAGTTTTTTTCTTCATTTTACATTTTGCCACATAAGAAAATGAAGGTCTTTCATTGTTTAAAAGATTTAGTCCACTAATGTCTTGAAGGTAGAAGCTACATTGAGAAAACATCCCTTTAACATTTGCTTTTTGAGGACTTGTAACCTGAGGGCTTATCCTCTGGTACTATAGGGAAAAACACTTTGACATTATTTCATAGAGTTTTGGGGACCAGTTATTTAATAAATTAATGTCCCGTCTTGCTTCCT
This sequence comes from Elephantulus edwardii, assembly GCF_000299155.1. Taxonomy (NCBI): domain Eukaryota; kingdom Metazoa; phylum Chordata; class Mammalia; order Macroscelidea; family Macroscelididae; genus Elephantulus; species Elephantulus edwardii. The sequence continues at coordinate 15,313,609 of NW_006399785.1, read as the reverse complement.
AGTCAGTTCAGTCTTAGTCTGCAAACTCCATTCAATATGTTTGATCATGCCAGTGTTTGATATACTGTTTGTTGTTGTTATGTTCCAATGAGTCACCTGCAACTCATAGTTACCCTATGAAAATTAGCTCTGAACTCTGCCCTATCCTGAGCCAGTTTCATCATCTCCAACAGACCTTATCCCATTTCTGCAGTCATTGAGTCAATCCATCTCTTCCTGGGTCTTCCTCTCCTGCATTGTCCTTGCACCCTTCCAAGCATAATGTCCTTCTCTGAGGACTGGTCACCCTGGCCACATGCCAACAGTATTTGAGACAAAGCTTCAAAATGCTTGCCTCCAGGGAGCCACTTAGTTTTACTCTCCAAGGACAGACCTGTTTGTTTTCCTGACAGTCCACAATATTTTCAAAACTCTTCTCTAGCACTACAATTCAAAGGGATCTATTCTTTTTTTTTCTATCATCCTTAGTTATTGTCCAGTTCTCAAATGCATAGCAAGTAATTGCAAAGACCATGGCCTGGATCAGGCACACCTTACATTGTTACTCTTTGGCACCCTAGAGAGGTTTCTGACAGCAGACTTTCCCAATGAAATTTGTGTTTTGATGTCCTGACTACCACGGTAAGACAAGATGGCAAAATGATTACAAGGTGCTAATAAAATGTTATCAAGCAACATCATGATAAATGAAGAACAGTTTTCAAGGATTTAATTTGACTTGGGTCCATGATCAATGCTCATGGATAAAGCAGTTAAGAAACAGAAAGACTTGAAACATGGATAAATACGATGAAAAATAACCGTCAAAAATGTTTAAAAGTCAAAGATATCACATCAAAGACTAATGTGTTACACGACTGTAAAATAAAAATAATAATTGTGTATGTGTATGCACATGCATACACACACACGACCACACAAATGTAGCCTTGTTTTTGTCCATTTTTCTCTGGAGCCCCTTGTTATGGATGGGACTGCTTCCCACCTACTCACAATATTGCGGAATCTTAACCTTTATATATGAAAACTACCCTAGAGCATAGAGAGGGGGGGGAAAAAAAGGACAGAAATGCTGAGGTTAGAGAGACAGGCAGAAGAATTCAAAGGGCAGCTGTCAAAGATAAGAGTATTACAATAAAAGGGGGAAAGATCTGGATTTTGAAAACTAAGAGAAAAAGAAGAACATGCAGGTGGTACTGCCCAAGCTGAAAGACCTAAAATATAAACTCAAGCTTGGTTACAACACTGTAGGATTCTAAAGGCAAAATACTGCACGATGCAGGAAACATCAAATGAAGATAGAGGAAATACACATAATTACTGAACCAAGAAATTGCTGACCAACATGGAAGCATTTTAGGAAGTAGCATATGATTACGAGCCAATTAGTGGTAACAAGGGAAGAGTTCAAGATATACTAGGGCAAATAAAAAGGCCCCGGAATGGATGGAATATCAAGTGAGATGTTCCAGGAAACAGATGCAACCCTGGACTTGCTCACCAGTCCTTGACAAAATTTAGAAGACAGCTACCTGGCCAACTGATTGGAAGCGATCCATACGTGTTCCTGTTCTAAAATAAGGTACCTAAAGAAAGAGGGATATTATGTAACAATATTATTATTAACACACATAAGTAAAATATTGATAAGATTGTTTTAAAACAATTGGAACAGTATATCTACAGGGAATGACCAGGAATTCAAGCTGTGTTTAGATGAGCCTCCCTCCAGAACAAGGGATATTGTTGCCAATGTCAGAGAGATCTTAACTGAAAGCAGAGAATACTAGAAATAGGTTTATTTCCCTTGTGTTTTATTGACTCTGCAAAGGAACTTGACTATGTGGATTGTATCAAATTATGGATAACATTGAGAAGATAGAAATCCCAGAACATTTAATTATACTTACATAGTTTAAGTTTAATTAAAGTTATATCTAGACTATGAAGCAGTTTTCCAAATAGAACAAGGAATTACTGAAAGGTTTAAAATTAGGAGAGGTGTGCATCAGGACTGTTACCCTTTCTCCGTGCCTATTAAACCTCTATGCTGAGCTAGTAATTCAAGAAACAGAACTATATACATAAAAACGCGGCATCAGAATTAGATGAAGGCTCACTAATAATCTTCTTTACACAAATGACACAACATTGCTTATAGAAAGTGTAGATTCACTTACTGCAGAACAAACACAAAAAACACCAACCAACCAACAAAACACCTTCAACATCTCAACGTCATGGAATAAAACATCTTTAACACTGGACGTATAGTCAACATCATAATAGAGAAATCATTGAAATTATCTAAGATTTCATCTTACTGGGATTGACTATCAACAACTGTTGTATCACCAATTAATAATCAAAAGACGTATTGTATCAGGAAAATCTGCCTTCAGTGGCCTCTCTAAACTGCTAAAGAGCAATGATTTCTGTTGAAAGACTAAAGTGTTCCTGATTCAGCGGTAGTACTTTCAACACCATAAAAGTTGGGCAATGGATAAGGAAGACCGAAGAAGTCATGCCTTTTAACTGTGGTGTTGGAGAAAAGCACCAAGTATCCCATGGATTGGCAAAAGAGCAAAAAAGCCTCTCTTGGAGGAAGTGCTGCCAAAATGTTCCTTAGAGGCAAGAAGAGTGAAACTATCTCACATGCAGAGGACGACATGTGGTCATGAGGGTTCAATTCTCAGAAAAAAGATAAGATGCTGGGGAAGATGAAGCCTCAGGGGAAAAAGAACTTTAAAAGGATGAATTGATGCAGTTGCTATATCAGTTGGCTGGGCCTGTCAGAGACCATAAGGATAAGGCAAGACAGGGCAAGAACTAGTTCTATTATTCATAGGGTAGCTATGAGTCTCTGTTGACTTGACAGCACGCAGCAACATAATAATGTCCTTGTGAATGTATTCTCTTTGGAAATAGGGTTTCCTTTTATGTGTTAATGGAACTAAGTCCATGTATACTGGATTCTAAATCTAATTACTTGTGAGTGGTAGAAAAAGTAGCTTAGACAGAGATATAATATGCTGTTGTTATTAGGTGCTACAATTACAGCAAGTCTGTCAACAACAGATCTGAACCGTTTCTCATCCTACATTGTCCCTCTAATCTCTGTCATGCTCAAACCCATTGTGGTAGTCACTGCATTAATCTATCTCGTTGAGAACTGTCTTCTCTTTTTACCTACCTTTTATTTTTCCCAGTACGATGTTTCCCCAAGGGCTAGTTCCTCTTGAAAATGTACCCAAAGTAAATGAGACACAACTTCGCCACGTTTGACCATTCTTGTCTTAAGGCAGATTTGTTTGTTCTTTTGGCAGTTGTGATATGTTCAATACTCTTTGCCAATACTACAACTTCAAGGCATTGATTCTTCTTCACTCTTCCTTACTCGTTATCCAACTGTCAGATAATATATGAAGCTATTGAAGATACCAAGGCTTTAATTAGGCACACCTCAGTTTTGCTTAGATAGTACGTTTCCTTAATGAAGTTGCCCTTTCATTTCTTGTCTACTGTTACTGTGGATGTTGATTGTAGACCCAAGTGAAATGGAATCATGGACAATTTCAATCTTTTCTCCATCTATCATGATATTGTCTATTGGTCAGTCCGGTGGTGAAGATTTTTGCTTTTTTTGATGCTGAGGTGTGACTTGCCTGGGCGGTTATGTTGTTGTTGTTATGAACCATGAAATTGACTCTGACTCAGTGACTCTATGCACAATAGCTCTAAATCCTGCTCTATCCTGAGCCAGTTTCACTGCCTGACACCCCAGCCCTTCATTACCCATCAAGCCATCTCATCTGAGGTCTTCTCCTGTGCTTTCCCTCCACCCTTCCAAGCATGTCCTTTTCCAAGACTGGTTCCTCCTGGCAATGTGCCCAAAGAACATGAGACAGAACTACAGAATCCTTGCCTCCAAGGAGCAGCTTGAATTCACCATCTTAGGGACAGACTTGTTTGTTCTCTTGACAGTCCATGGTGTGTTCAATACTCCTTCATTCTGTACAAATAACTGTTTCTTGGTATATGCACACACTTTGACATTTTGAGGGAAGACAAATAAGTGTTCTGGAGTGTTCTGGGATTCCCAGTATCCTTTTTTTTTTTTTTTTTGAGGGGAGTGATTATTTATGTATTTTCTTTCTACTAGTTTATTTACAAAATTCAAATACAAATTTGAACAAATTCTTTCCATTTCCCTCACCCTCTCTATCAAATTGTACAACCCAATGATTAATCCCCCCCTTTCATCTGCACATTCAGACCCCTCTGCTTCCAGCCTCTCACAACCCTTCTTGGACCCTTATACTCATTTTACAATAATGGTTTTATACAATATTTATCCTTATGTGACTGAGTTAGTTCACTAACTCCCAAGTTAGGTAATAATTTACAAAGTTACTGCTCCTGCGTGCTGCAGAGTATTCCACTGTGTGAATGTACCATAATTTCTCAATCCATTCATTTGCGGTTGGACATTTGGGCTGTTTTCACGTGATTCCCAGTATCTGTAATGTTATCTATAATTTGTTATGATTCACACGAATACATTTGCATGATCATTAAAATACAAGTGAACAGCATTCTAGTGCTTTTTGCTTTAAGCTAAGATCTATCTGACATTGGCAATGATGTATTCGTTACACATAAGGTCCCTTATGCTGCACCCTGGTCAAAAATTCAAGGCCTTCAGCTTTCTAGTCCTTGTAATTCCTGAATTTGTAATTGCATCTCTCCTGATAATCTTCAGATAAAATCCAAATCCCGCCTATCATCATTGAGTCACAGCAAACCCATAGCAAGCACTAGAACTGCTTCTATATGGTTCCCAAGACTATGATCATGGAAAAGTAGTGCTTGTCTGGGTGGGAGTTTAACTCTTCAGCGGCCCTTGAAGCAGAGATAAGGCAGTCTGCTTCTGTAAAAAATAAACAAGCAAACAAACAAATAAATATTGTTGTTACTGTTATTAGTCGGTGCTGTCAAGCCAACTCTAAGTCATATTCACCCTACATACAACACATCCAATCTTGTCCAATGTAGTGCAAGCCACATGATTCCTGTTGTTCTTTTTTCCTTTTTTAAAAAATTATTATTAATTTTAATGGAAATTTACAGAGATTTTGGATTTCCATTCATTCATTGTTGCACTTTTCTCCCTGCCCACCCTTCCCTCCCCCAGTTCATTCTTGTCTTTGAAAAGTAAAAGAAAAATCCTTTCATTGTTATGCAATCCCTCCCCCCAAGTCCACTCCACTGTGCAGCCTTCGTTCTGGACTCCTGTCATGACAATAATACCTAATCATATATCCCTTTTAAAACAGTTCTCTCCCTCATCTGTTTCAATGCAGTATTCATAATTTATCCCATCTTTCTCAGGCTCCCCCCTAACCCCTATGTCAGTCTCATTTTACAACAGTGACACTATGCAGTATTTGTCCTTTTGTAACTGAGATATTTCACTCAGCATAATGTCCTCCAGGGTCACCCACTTTGAATGCTATTGCATGAGTTCCTTGTTTTTCAATGGAGGGTAATGTTCCATTGTGTGAATATACCAGACCTTCTCTATCCATTTGTTGATGGGCACTTGGGTTGTTTCCAACTCTTTGCTATTGTGAACAAAGCCACAATAAACACGGGTGTGCATATATCTGCTTGGGTAGCAGTTATGGTCTCTTTGGGGTATATTCCCAGTAATGAAATTTCTGAGTCAAATGGTGCTTCTATTTGCAACTTTTTGAGAAAGCGTCATACAGCCTTCCACAGTGGTTGCACCATATTACACTGTCACCAAGAGTGAATAAGGGTTCCAGTGTCTCCACAACCTCCTGATTTCTGTTGTTCTTAAGCCATCATCCTAGTCACTGTGTTAATTCCTCTTGTTAAGGATCTCCCTCTATTTACTAATCCCACACCTTTCTAAGCATGAAATACTTTTCCAAGAACATAACCTTTACTATCCCATAGGAGCAGTTCTAGCGTATCCTTTGGAGTGGCAACGTCTCAACGGCAGCAGCCTTGGTTTGATTTCTATCTGAAGATGAGGGCAGATGCATCTACCAACTCAGGAACTCTTTGGACTGACAGCAGGAATAAACAAGGAGGGGTTTTCTCTTAGAGACACAAGTTAAATTACAGCTTTTACCTCCCAGAATTGTAAGAAAATAATGTTCCAGTTTACAAAGTCACATGCTTGTGATATTTCTGTTACAGCAACACTTGGAAACTAAGATACCCTCCCTGTCCCCAGCCTAAGGGCCTGGTGCATAGAAGCCACTTAATTCATTTTTGTTAGATTAATAGATGACCTTGGCAGTGATGCCAGGCCATGGCAAATAAAAATACTGTGGTTGTGTTATTTGAAACAATATAACCATCACACAGCACAAAATTAAACGCTAGACATGCAAGGAGATTTCCTTTCTGCATCACGGATGAGTTTTAGCAGCTTGATCGCAGAGGAGCCTGGAAAATTGCCTGCAGGAATCTCTGTGAGCATCCACACTCAGAGAAGAGTATCTGAGAATAAGATGGAAAGATGCCCCATTCTTTCCTCCCCACACCCACCAAACCTTTCAAAAGGAGGATCTGTGTTTTGAAATGGGCTTTAGCACTTTTCAAACATCAGTTGGGATCAAGGCATCTCCACAGATGAACAAGCACAATCAAGATGAAAGTGGCGTCTGGGGGCAGGGTGCTGGAAAGGTTAATGAAGGCCTGGGGCAATCTCCAAGTTGAAGGGCTTCAGCCCCAGTTTCAAGAGGAATAGCAGTGTGTCAGCAGAAAGACTTCCCCATCTTCACTGGCTGCCTCGGTCCAGGGGCGCCTTTGGTCTTTCGGATTTGTGGTGCGTTGGAATGTTATTCCACGAACCCTCTAGCACGCCCTTGGACTTGGGCCAGGCAATAATGTATCTCTCTGTGCTGCCTCCTCGACCTCTGGATTTCAGCTGTGTTTGAGGAAGGATGATCTGGGGGTGCTAGGTGAATAGAAACTGCTCAGTGGTGCCCTTCCCAGTGATGCCAAGGATACATGCCTTAGAAGGCCTCTGCTGGGACAGTGTAAGTGGGGGTCCAGCCACGCCCCCAGCCTGTGGAGCTTCTCCGCTTTGCTGAAAGCTGAGAAGCCAGTGCCTTGCATGTCATGTAGGATCGTATTTGTGGAACCCCTAAACTGCTCTTAACACTTGCTGTACCAATTTCTATTCCCCCAGCTGATGGATGAGGGCTCCTGGTTCTCAAGAACTCGTGTTGTTGTTGTTGTGAGGTGCCCTCGAGTAGAGTATGACTCATAGCGACCCATGAACAAAAGATTTTAACCCTGTTCTATCCTGTGCCGTCCTCACACTTTCTGACACACAAGGGCCCATTGTACTGTCTTAGTTGCTGATTATGGATTCAAGCAAAATGAAATAATTGACAACGTCACTTTTCTCCATCGACGCTGATGATAGGTCCGATAGTGACTATTTTTGCCTTTTTAGTGTTGATATACTACTAGAGACTGTCCTTTTTACATTCCACAAACACAGTAGGATCGTTGGCCTAGTTCAGATTGTTGTTGCGTCTTACTCCAATCCTGACGCCACACCCTTCCTTCATTTAGTCCCATTTCTCAAATGATTTGCTAAGCACACATTCATACATCACAGTTCATATAAGTATGCTTGAAAGACACACGTTGAGGTATTTTATCTTTTCTACTCTAAATAAAAATACTTAAAGAACATCATTGTACTTTACCATTTTCAATACTATAGGTCATTGTCAAGTTAAAACTAACTTCAGTGCTTGTTTTGAATGTTGATGGTAATTTTTGCTATCTGCTTGGCATTTTAGGTGGATCGATTGAGGAAAAAAGTATTCTCAAAAAGCCTATAATATCAGAAGGGAAACATGGCTCTTGCTGCTGCATAAAAAAATCCTAGCAATCTCTTGATAAGCGTCTTATGCTCTAGATGGGGAAACCATTTCATAGGTGAGATAGCACAGACCCAGATAACAACGTATCTCACATATCTCTAAAGCAATAATTTCTTGGTCTTTGGTGACCTAATGCTAAGAAGCTACACTGTCAACCCAAAGGTTTGACAAAGCTGCACTGTCAACCCAAAGATTAGTGGTTTGAATCCACTAACTGGTCTATTGCAGAAATATGGGTAATCTACCTCCAACCCCCTGCATTTTACTGCCCCTGAGACTCTAATTTAGAAAACCCCTGGACAGTCAGCTATGGGTTGGTTCCAACTCAATGGTTGAATACGTTAGCAATAACAATTACAATAATAACATAATCACCGTTGTTATTGCTGTTGTAGTTATGTGCCATCAAGTCACCTGTGACTCACAGTGCCTGCCCTGTGTACAATAGCTCCGGACCTTGCCCTTTCCTTGCCAGTCCCACTGACTTTTACACACCTAACCTCTTTTCCCCAGTTACCATGTCAATCCATCTCATCGAGGTCTTCCTCTTCTGTGGTGTCTCTCCATCCTTCTAAGCTTAGTGTTCTCCAAGGACTGGTCCCTCCTGGCCATATGCACAAAGCATGTGAGATGGAGGGCTAGGGATAGAAAGGAGGCAAGGGAAGGAAGATGGATATTAATATAATGGGGCAAAACAAGGGACCTTAGTGGTAAAGGGAGAATTTTGTGTCCTATTTACAGGAGTCCACGCATGTTTCATGCAGCTGTAAACACACAAGTGCGTGAGTTATTACATCAAACCTGCTAGCACTCAAATAAGTACTGTAGATAGTACCAATATAAATTTGATGATTCTATATTATTATATGTAAGGTACTATCTTTGGAGAAAGTTGGGTAAAGGGCAGGGGACATCTATTTTTGCAACTTCCTGTGAATCAAACAAGTAATTGTTTCAAAATAAAAACAAAAAAGCAAACAAATAAACCCAAAACAATCTAGCCTCCAAGGAGAAACTTGGTTTCACCCTCTCCAAGACAGACATATTTTTTTCTCTTTCTGTTTGTTCTCTTTATGAGTCCATGGTATGGTCAAGAACATGGTTTGTTCCCTTTATGGTCCATGGTATGTTTAAGACTCTTCTCCAGCACCACAACTCAAGGGCATAGATTCTTTTGCTGTCAAGTAGCCTTGGAGGTGCAGCTACTAAGTTCTCAGCTGTTAACATTAAGCATGTTGAATGAAAAGTGTTTTGGACTCATGTCTATTTCTGTAAGAGGAAGTCCTGGGGGTCTGTTCTGGTTAAGACAGCAGTCTAGAAAATCCACGCAGATTCACCTATAAAATACTGTCTTTGTCTTGCTTGCTGAAACTGAGGAGGGCCTGAAGCGCTTGCTGCAGAGGTTCAAGGACTGCAGCCTTCAGTATGGATAGAAGCTCAATGTCAAGAGGACAAAGATTCTCACCTCTGGACCAACTGGCATCATCAGGATGGATGGTGAAGAGATTGAGATTGTTTACAACTTTAGTCAGCTTGGCTCCACGGTCAACGCTCTTTGCACCAGCAGTCAGGAAATCAAAAAACATATTGTGATGGGAAAGTCTGCTGTTAGGGACCTCTCCAGGGTACTGAAGAGCAATGGTGTCTCTCTGGAGACTAAGGTGCATCTGATAAA